>NC_058085.1:316610252-316955998 GCF_014858855.1 Bufo gargarizans
TAAGGGGTTTGATATAACTGCTTCCACAAAATACTGATTGAGAGGTGCAATATACCTGCTTCCACCAAATATTGACTGAGGCCTGCGATATACCTGCTTCCACAAAATACTGATTGAGGGGTGCGATATACCTGCTTCCACCAAATATTTATTGAGGCCTGCGATACACCTGCTTCCACAAAATACTGATTAACGGGATTGATATACCTGCTTCCACCAAATACTGATTGAGGCCTGTGATATACCTGCTTCCACAAAATACTGAATAAGGGGTTTTATATACCGGCTTCCACCAAATACTTTTTGAGGCCTGCGATATACCTGCTTCCACAAATACTGCTCTTCTCTAGGGACTTTATCACAGGGTCATTTAGAAAATGACAGGCAGAGGAAGAGGCAGGCCATTTTGCTGTGGTGGTAGGGGTCACGCAGGTGTACCAGGCCGGAGTCTAAGTGGGAAGTTGGAGAAGGTGCGTGCGATTACGTAAAAGGACGCACCAGAGTTGGTTGAGTGGCTCACTCAGCCTTCTGCTTCTGCACACTCCTCATCCTCTGTATCTGCACCCTCCTCACAATCTGCTGTGTGGACCCCCAAACACACCACCACCATAGCCCCTCCACTCAAGTCAGAGGTATTATTTTCCCATCCATTCCCAGAACTTACCGATGCGCAGTCATTCTTGGCATCGTATGAGGAAGAGGAGGTAGCTATGGCTGCCACCCAGAAGTCTGATGACAGTACCCAAATCAGCCCAAGGAGGGTGGTCCCCGCTGTTGCTGCCTACTCAGAGATCTCTAATGTCAGTGGTGGTGAAGGTGATGATGATGACGTGTCAATGGACGCCACGTGGGTGCCCACAAGAAAGGAAGAGGAGGGGAGTTCAGAGGGAGAGATGGAGCAGCAGATAGGGAGGAGAAGGAGGAGAAGCAGGCAGAACTTACAGTGTACCGGAGGCAAAAAGCAGACTGCAAATGTATCTGGAGCGAGCCATCCACCATGCATGGTCACATCTTGCGCTCCTTGGACACCGACTCATGGCTCCGCAGTGTGGGTGCTTTTTAACGTGGGGCCTGTAGTCCACTGGCCTGCTGTAAAATTGATATCCAATGACCGTGTAATCTACCTCCAGCCACATACTTACTTATTATTTTCTGTCCAGTGAATGCATAATTTTTTAGGCCTGTAGTCCACTGGCCTGCTGTAAAATTGATATCCAATGACCGTGTAATCTACCTCCAGCCACATACTTACTTGTTCTTTTCTGTCGGCTGAATGCATAATTTTTAGGGCCTGTAGTCCACTGGCCTGCTGTAAAATTGATATCCAATTACTGTGTACTCTACCTCCAGCCACATACTTACTTGTTCTTTACTTTACGCTGAATGCATAATTTTTAGGGCCTATAGTCCACTGGCCTGCTATAAAATTGATATCCAATGACCGTGTAATCTACCTCCAGCCACATACATATTTGTTCTTTTTTGTACGCTGAATGCATAATTTTTTGGGCCTGTAATCCACTGGCCTGCTGGAAAATTGATATCCAATGACCATGTAATCTACCTCCAGCCACATACTTACTTGTTCTTTTTTGTACTGTGAATGAATAATTTTTGGAGCCTGTAGTTCACTGGCTTGCTATGAAATTAATATCCAATAACCGTGTAATCTACCTCCAGCCACATACTGAATGAATAATTGTTGGTGCCTCGGAGGAATTCAACACCATTGACGACCACGTGTTATCGAATTTCAACTATTATCATTAGGGTCTTTTTTTTAAGAGGTGGGATTTCGTTAGCCATGTTTTTAATCCAATTTTATATTTTTAGTTCTTTTAAACATATGTATTTGACCTGTATTTGTACTGGCCTGCAGTAAAATTGATATCCATTGACAGTGTAATATACCTCCGGCCACATAATTACTTTATATTTTCTGTCCGGTGAATGCCTAATGTTTGGGGCCTGTAGTCCAGTTGCCTACAGTAAAATTTTTATCCATTAACCGCATAATGTACCTCGAGCCTCATGATCAGAATTTCTTTGATGTCAGGTGAATGCCTAATTTTTAAGGCCCATACTCCTGTGGCCTAAAATACTTTTTTTCTAGGCTCCAACAGGGCACATTTCAGAGAATTTCCCTTTAAGACCCATAAAAATTTCCCCTGATTAAGATACATATTTTTGGTTGTAATTTTTTTCATTGAACCCCCTCTAGTATTTGTGCACTTCTACTAAGTACTTGGTGGCTGCAAATATGAGCTGAAGGTTTTTTAGGTGCGCCTGCCATTAAAGTGAATGGGGCCCGCTTTGAACTTGCAGTTCGCAAACATTTGATCCCGTTCGTGTGATTGCATTTGCGAACCGTCCCGTCCGATGTTTGTCCATCACTAATTGCCATACAAAGCAGATCATTGCTGCATATAAATACAGCATAAGGTTGGTGATCCATGGCTGTCTGTCACAATGTGCTCTGTGCGTGGTATCAGGAGGCGGGGACGGCCAAGGTGCGCTCGCATCATCAGCGCACCCAGCGTTGCCCGTTCCTGTGGGATCCACACTGGGGCTGAGTGCCGAGCTGATCACTCAGCGCTCGGCTGTATGGGCTGTATTAGAACTCAGGAGTCATGTGATGCTGGCCATGTCACATGACTCCACTAGCGCCCTATTTAAACAGGCAATCTGCTGGCCACAGATTGGCTGTTGTTGAGGTCCTTCCTGCGATATCCTTATCTGATTTGTTGTTCCCGCTTGGCTTCTGCTTTCCCGTCCGTCTCATCCTTTCGTCTTGGCGTTCCCTCCTGGTTTTGACTTCAGCTTCTCTTGACGATCCTCTGCTTGCTCCTCCGGTACCTTTCTGCTCTCTTGGTTATTGACACGGCTTGTTTGACTTCCCTGTTGCATTTGTTGTTTGTCTTCCCTGCACTTTCCTAGCTAAGTGTTTGTCGACCAGTTGTCCCTTGTTGCTAGGACTTGCGAGGCAAGTAGGCAGGGACAGGGGTGCGGGTGGAGTTCAGTGGTCACTTCCCCACCCTCTGTGTGTGTGACAGAATAGCAGGCCCAAATTACCACTGTTACCATGAATTCTTTGGTTACCCTGATGGAGCATGTTTCTAATTTGATTTAGATGGTTCAGGATTTGGGGGAGAAACTCCATTTACGTTAGTAAGGACAGAGTGTCTCTACCTGGCATTTATCTAGCCATCTTATGTAGCCTCAGATTAAACTTCCTGAACCATTTTCTGGTGACCGTAACAAGTTTCTTTCTTTCAAAGAGAATTGTAAGCTTTATTTCAGATTACGCCCATTGTCATCCGGTTCTGAGAGCCAGTGCGTCGGCATAGTAATCTCACGTCTACAGGGAGATCCTCAGGATTGGTCTTTTTCCTTGCCTTCTGACGCTGGTTGTCTCAGTTCTGTCGAGGGGTTCTTCCAGGCCCTGGGAACCTTGTATGATGAACCAGACCGGGCCATGGTAGCTGAGACCGCTCTTAAGGCTTTGGTACAGGGAGACCAACCTGCTGAAAAGTATTGTACCCAGTTCAGAATATGGTGTGTTCCCTCTGGCTGAATTGAACCAGCTCTAAAAAAAACTGTTCAGTTCAGGTTTGTCTGAAAATCTTAAAGACCTATTAGTGAACTACCAGCTTCCAGAGACATTAGAGGAGACTATGACACTCGCTGGTCGACTTGACAGACGTGTTAGAGAGAGAGAGACGGCAGGAACGTTTGCTTTCTTCCCAGGAGGTGGTCCAGTCAGAGGTCTGTCTTATGAGCAGAGCCGAATTCTCTTCTGAGGAACCCATGCAGGTAGGGATGACTCGTAGAGATCAGTGTCGCTGACAAGGGGCTTGCTTCAATTGTGGCGAGTCAGACCATTGGATTAACCAGTGCTCCGAGAAACATTCTTCCGGTAAATCTACCAAGACAGGGGAGCTTAAGAACCAGGTATTTCCTAATGTGGTCAAGAGTAAGTTACTAGTACCTATTACTGTCTCCATGGGTACTTACAAATGATCTGGTAATGCTTTCATTTACTCTGGTTCTGCTGCCAACTTTATTGATCAGAAATTTGCATTAATGTTGGGTAGTGCGATGTTGACACTACCCACTCCCATCCACATCATAGCTATCGATTCCACCCCTCTGGTGGCTGGTACCGTGAAGTAATCCACCCCTGAGATATCTTTGACTGTGGGGGTGTGTCACTATAAAATATGCTCCCTGTTGGTTCTAGAAAACTTACCAGTAGAGGTAGTACTAGTAATGCCTTGGCTCCAGTTACATAATCCCATTATTGACTGGACCAAGGGGGAACTTGTGAAATGGGAGGTTGAATGCGGCTCGTGCTTGTCTGTGGTGCAAGCGGGGGTCTCAGCAGAATCCAATACATTGCCTTTAGTCTTAAAGGAATATATGGATGTATTCTCCTCCTCGAACCCCGAAATGCTACCATAGATCTTATGATTGTGCCAAGAATACTCCCTCACGTTGATTCTTGACTTATTTAATCAAGTAATGGGGGCTTTCTGGTTCTCTAAAATTGACTTGAAGGGGCATATTACTTAATTCGAATTAAGGAGGGAGACGAGTGGAAGACAGCTTTCAATACTCCAGCTGGACACTTCGAATATCTTGCAATGCCTTTTGGATTCAGTAAAGCGCCAGCTGTGTTTCAAAACTTTATGAATGATATTTTTAGATAATTCTTGGGTAAATTCATAATTGTCTACCTTGATCGTGTTTTGATTTTTTCTCCTGATTTTGAGAGTCATGTGTCTCATGTTAAACAAGTGTTGGAGGTTTTCAGGAAGAATCAATTGGCTGCCAAACAGGAGAAATGTGTTTTTGGGGTACAAGAAATTTTGTATCTCGGGTATGTTCTCACTCCTCATGCCTTTAAAATGGATCCTAGCAAGGTATTAGCAATTATGACCTGGGTAAGGCCATCGTCCTTAAAGGCCTTGCAAAGATTTTTAGGATTTGCTAATTATTACCATAAATTTATTAAGAATTTTTCGGTAATTGCTAAATTGCTAGGCCCTTGATCGACCTCACCAAAAAAGGGGCGGACCTGGAGAACTGGTCTGTTGAAGCTACTGAAGCATTTGAAACTCTTAAGAAGGCTTTCAGTTGCGCCCCTGTTTTGATTCAGCTGGATCAAGAGAAACCTTTCATTGTGGAGGTGGATGCCTCCGAGGACGGCGTAGGGGCGGTCATCTCTCAAGGTCCCATTAGTCTTACCAATTTAAGGCCTTGTGCCTTTTTTTCCAGAAAATGTTCTCCAACCGAAAGAAATTATGACGTTGGGAATCGTGAATTGCTGGCCATTAAATGGGCGTTTGAGGAGTGGAGACATTTTCGTAAGGGGGCTAAACATTGTGTTACCGTTGTTACTAATCACAAAAATCTGATGTTTCTAGAGTCTGCTAAGAGGTTGAATCCCTGTCAAGCCAGATGGGCATTGTTTTTTACATGTTTTAATTTTTCCATCACATTCAGGCCAGGAAGTAAGAACGTGAAGGCAGATGCTCTATCTTGGAGTTTCTGTGCATTTCAGCCGACAGACGCACCGCCTGAAACTATATTGTCAGCTAATGTTTTTTTAGCAGCCATGTCCCAAGATCTTACGGCTCTTATTAAGGCAGAACAACATCTGGCCCCGGCACCCACAACAACAGATAAGTTGCTTGTTCCTGACAGGGCCGGCTCTACCATAAGGCAGACCAAGTGGCTGCCTCAGGGCGCGCCCTGCGCAGAGAAGGGGAGGGCGGGAAAATGAATGACCTTTTTTATTTTTATCACTTACTTGTGTTTTAATTTGTGCCGCAGCGCCACCGTCCTCCCACCCGTACCCAGCCTGTGTGTGTCAGCAACACGGTCACGTGGGCTCAGGGCAGGGGGGAGTGACTGGTGAGTGGCGCCACGGCGGCGGAAAGCAGGGACTAGAGGCAAGCTGACTGACTGTGTCTTACTCAAACAGCCGTCAGTCAGATTGCAGACGCAGCCAGCAGGACAGGTGTGTTTGGGTAGGTGATCAATGATGAGATGAGCACTAGCGCACTAGCACCAGAGGCTGGGGCTGGGGGTCAGAGAGGGTCGGCCGGGGAAATGTGACAACATGGATGGAGGGGGGAGAAATTTGACAATATGGATGGAGGGGGAGAAATATGACAACATGGACGGAGGGGGAGAAATGTAACAACATAGATGGAGGGGGAGAAATGTGACAACATGGATGGAGGGGGGAGAAATTTGACAACAAGGATGGAGGGGGGAAGAAATGGGACAACATAGAAGGAGGGGGAGAAATTTGAGAACATGGATGGAGGGGGGAGAAATATGACAACATGGATGGAGGGGGGGAGAAATGTGACAACATGGATGGAGGGAGGAGAAATTTGAGAACATGGATGAAGGGGGGAGAAATTTGACAACATGGATGGAGGGGGAGAAATGTGACAACATGGATGGAGGGGGGGGAGAAATGTGATAACATGGATGAAGGGGGATAAATGTGAGAGCTGATGTGACACAGGTGATTTGACATGGAGGGGTGAGAAATGTGACATTGAGGGGGAGAAATGTGATATGGGGGGCTGATGGCTGACATAGGGGCATGATAGCTGACATGGGGGCATGATGGCTGACATGGGGGCCTATGGCTGACACTGGGGGCTGTTCTGAGGCATTGGGGGTCTGATCTGAGGTATGATTAACATTGGGGGTCTGATTGCTGGTCTGACCTGAGGTGTAATGGAAAATATTTTTTTCTTATTGTTCTCCTCTAAAACCTAGGTGCGTCTCATAGGGCAAAAAATACGGTCCTCAAACCAGAGATTGTCTGGGGCAGAGCGAAGATACCAGGACGACACAGAGGAGAAGGCAGCCACTGTAGACGGGACCAGGGCCAGTTGAGCTGCGGGGGGGGGGGGGGGGGGGCAGGGGGCACCAAAATGTAGCTTACTTGCACCGGCCCTGGTTCCTGAACAATTCCATCTCCCGTCTGTTGGGTGAGTGTTATGACTGTTTTGTGGACATCTTGGTATCAAGAGTACTAAAGAGCTGGTATCTAGGTCTTACTGGTGGCCCACCCTATTCAAGGATGTCAAGTCCTATTTGTTGGCCTGCGAGGTATGTGCCAAGTCTAAAACCCCTAGAAACCGCCCTGCTGGTGAGATGCGACCCCTACCCATTCCCAGTAAGACCCTGGTCTCATATTTCTATGGATTTTATCACAGACCTGCCACCTGCTGAGGGTAAGACTGTGGTTTGGGTAGTGGTCGACAGGTTCAGTAAGATGGTACATTTTGTTCCTCTTGCTAAGCTTCCTAATGCTAAGACTCTGGCCTCTGTATTTGTGGAACAAATTGTACATTTGCACAGTGTCCCCGAGAACATTGTGTCTGATAGGGGCTTTTTTTTCTCTCAGGCTATGAGCTGAGTGCTGCGATTGGCCAGCGCTACAGCATGGGAGAATGAGACGCCGGCAGGTTCCACTGGGTGGAGCCTAACTATGAAGATAACCGGAAGCTATACCGGGAGAACGGAGCAGCGCCCAGGTATAACAGTAAGTGCAGGGAGATCCCTGGGCGCCGCTCTCCATGTCTGTATAGTTAGTTTAGATGCTTTATTCTAGTGAAAGGTCCTCTTTAATGATTCTGAGGAGTTTGTGGTTTCCAAAATCTTGGATGTTAGGAGAGTCCGTAACTCCTTACAGTACCCGGTGCTCTGGAAAGGCTATGGACTGGAGGAAAGGTCCTGGGCACCAGCTAAGGATGTTCATGCCGATAGACTTCTCAAAAAATTTCATGTGGAACATCCTGAGAAGCTGTCGCGTGGGGCCTTGGGTCCGGTGGTCCAGCGTGGCGGCGGGTTACTGTTATGATGCTAGGACTTGCGAGGCAAGTAGGCGGGGACAGGGGTGCGGGTGGAGTTCAGTGGTCACTTCCCCACCCTCTGTGTGTGTGAGACACTGTCGGAATCTCCTCTCTGCAGGCAAGCACACCATCAGAGTATTCAACCTTTCTGTTACTCCATGCTGTAGTCTGCTAGCGACCTTCCCTGCCTATGTCTGCTGCTTGCAGGCAATGATAGGAAATTAACTATTAATTCTAATCATTGACCTATGTATCAATCATGTAAATGAGGCTTTGATGGGAAAAATGTTAAATGCATCAGAAGTTTTCACCCTTCTTCATGGTAGTGGTCATTATTGAGCATGATTGGTTGGTTAGATGTTTGGATGACTGTGTGGACTGATGGTTGTTATTTGGAGGGCTGATCGGTTTGTTGGTTCTTTGATTACATGTTTACTTTGCTGGTAAATGTGGGTTAGATGTTTGTATTGCCGGTTGGTTGGTTGAATGTTTGGAAAGATGGTTGGATGCTTGGACAGTTGATTGGCTGAATGTTTGGATAGTTAGTTCCTGGATTAGATTTGAATGACATTTCAGCCAAAGTACATATATATGGGTCCGCGCTAGGTTTCCACAGGCAGGCGTTTCACTCACAGGAAGATTCTATGGAGATTCCACGATGTTACAGGCACATCTCCAATAACAATCCCGATACCGACCAGCAAAGTTTTTTTCTCCTCTCCTTCAGGAGAAACAGAACATAGTGCAATACCCAGGGTGTTTAATATTCAGTAAGGTTTATTGTACTTACAAACATCGATAGGTAAAAAGCGTGTGTAGATGCCCGACCCGGGTTTCGCCTTTGCTTCATCTAGGTAACGTCCCAGATTAAGCCAAAACCGCAATGGAAGAAATTGTATTGAAATGATCCAGAATCCGGAAGTTCCAGATTACTGAATGCAGTATAAAAAGAGGAGTGGGATGTAGAGCGCTTCAACCACTGAGGAAGGGGTGTATATGCCCCGAAACGCGTCTGGTGTCAGGAAGAAGCGCCCACCCATCACTACTAAATTGCATGGCCATGCGATAGGAGAATTTTCAAGCTACAATCACTGCTTTAATATACCGCTCCGATATACAAGGACAGACTCCACTGCATAAGCACCGATCCTGCGTATCGAGCCCCGCGATAACGTGACGTCATTCGCCTGAGACGTGCAAGGCGGGACGCCGAAGCGACGAATACTGTACGCACCTCATGGAAGGGCTGTGAGATCTGATAGCGGGACGCAGTGCCAGGACTCAGGTAGGAACCTGAACTGTTTAATTTTAACAGCAGTGAATTTACCGTTCAGGGAGGTCATATCGACGGTAAGAAGAGGATTACACCGGGAGTCATTTATTGCGTTATAACGCTGGAACTGTTCATTATTTGAACCAGCACTTGGAGCAATTCTTGATATATACCACTGGGACATTTCTAAACAAGTTGCGGTTTGTGGCACAACGAACATCATTAGTGCCCACATTGGTTACAATATGGACTGCAGATTGTGACACAATCAACGTAACTGTTGCCATTGCATGCGATTTTCTTTAAGTGCCCTATTCCTGTATAGGATGTACTAATAAGGTTCACACCACAGTTCACTGGTACCATTTCATATTGTAGTGTATGTGATTTGTGATTGTTATATTTTATTTTATTGGACTTGGCAGGTCCTATTCGAATAAATATCAATATTGCACCCTAAGGTCCAGGTGTTGTGAGTGCTCACTCCCCCTTTTTTCCTCTTTTTCATATGTACTCCATTATGAGCTCCATTTACACACAAGTGGAGTTCCCGATATCACCCCACCATTTCAGGAATTTTCTGACCATACTACATGGTATTCATTGAGTCTATGGCCCTGATTTATCATGCCTTCACTCCAGAATTCTGGCTTCAAAAAGTCACAAAATAGGGCTCATGCAACCATTCACTCGAGTTTTGAAATGTGGGTGGAAAAGCGAATGTGAATGAGTTTCACTTTAGATTTATCATTTAGACTTTTTTAAGTAGTCGCAAAAAAACTCCAGTAGGCAGATGGAGTAATGCGCGGGTGCAAAGCGGGAGGTGAACACATTGCACCCGCACTGAATCCGGATCCATTTATTTCTATGGGGCTGTGCACATGAGCGGTGATTTTCACGCATCACTTGTCCGTTGCCTGAAAATCGCAGCATGCTCTATTTTGTGCATTTTTCCCGCAACACAGGCCCCATGAAGTGAATGGGGCTGCGTGAAAATCGCAAGCATCTGCAAGCAAGTGCGGATGCAGTGCGATTTTCACGCATGGTTGCTAGGAGATGATCGGGATGGGGAGCCGATCATTATATTATTATCCCTTATAACATGGTTATAAGGGAAAATAATAGCATTCTTAAAACAGAATGCTTATTAAAATAGGGCCGGAGGGTTAAAAAAAAAAATATTATTTAACTCACCTTAATCAACTTGCCTGGCTTCTCTTCTTTCTTCTTCTTTGCTGTGCAGGAGGAAAAGGACCTGTGGTGACGACACTGAGCTCATCACATGGTCCGTCACATGATCAATCACCATGGTGATGGATCATGCTATGGACCATGTGATGAGCGCAGTGACATCACCACAGGTCCTTTACCCATGTCCTGAAGAAAGAATAGAAGCCAGGCTGTGCAAACAAGTGGATTAAGTTGAGTTAAATTCAAAAAAAAAAAATGTAACCCCTCCAGCACTATTTTACTAAGCATTCTATATTAAGAATGCTATTATTTTCCCTTATAACCATGTTATAAGGGAAAATAAATACATCTACACAACCTTGAACCCAAACCTGAACTTCAGTGAAGAAGTTCGTGTCTGGGTACCACATACAGTTTTTATCACGCACGTGCAAAACGCATTGCAGCGGGTTTGCCGCAATGCACCCGGGACGCATCCTGAGCCAAAACGTGATGCCCGTGTGAAAGAGGCCTTAAAGGGAACCTGTCACCGGGATTTTGTGTATAGAGCTGAGACCATGGGTTGCTAGATGGCCGCTACCACATCTGCAATACCCAGTCCCCATAGCTCTGTGTGCTTTTATTGTGTAAAAAAAAATATTTGATACATATACAAATTAACCTGAGACGAGTCCTGTAAGTGAGATGAGTCAGGGACAGGACTCATCTCAGGTTAATTTGCATATGTATCAAATAGGTTTTTTTACACAATAAAAGCACACAGAGCTATGGGGACTGGGTATTGCGGATGTGCTAGAGACCATCTAGAGACCCATGTCCTCAGCTCTATACACAAAATCCCGGTGACAGGTTCCCTTTAAGTTTAAAGAGAACCTTTCACCGTATTTTTTTTTTTTTTTGTTAAACTAAGTACCTTTATATGCGGGGTACGCTCCGCTGATGTTGTTATAACTTAGCTTTTTTTTTCAAATGCCCCTCGGCTGCCCCACTTTGAATGCTTTCTGTATTCGTGCCCTGTATGCTAATAGCCTCGGCACAGGGAAGAGGGGATGCCAATGCTTTTCTGTTGGCGTCTCTTTCTTCCTGGTTGTGTTGCATTGTATAGTCACAGTGGATCAAGTCATAGCCAGGGAGAAGGTGAGATGTTTTTTCTCCCTGGCTATGATGTGATCTGCTGCGATGCATGCATAGTAGGCTCTCCATTCACTTCTTTGGGATTTCCTAAAATAGCCCACTCGGCTATTTTCGTAACTCCCATAAAAGCAAACAGAGAGCAAGCCACACATGTGCGGTGCACTCTCATTGACTTTGGCAGCCCTGCTTTACCCACAGATAGGCGTGGGAGCTGCACCTATCTGACATTGCTGGTATATCCTAACAGTGTGCCACCAATGTCTCAGAAGACACAATTCTTTCCATATAATATAATTCCCACAAAGACTGTCAGCCAGATAGCTAAGCATTCTGGATAGAATAGTCTATTACATAATCCAACATTGCATTCTACCTAATTAGATTTATATGTTGGATCAATATTGGTATCCAATGACCAGATATATGGAAACGGCTAAACAAATTGAGTGGAATTTGGTAGCAATGTTCAAACTTTAAAAGCTGCCCCATCATCATATTACACCCCACACACCCACGTCCCTACTTTTCCATCTTCCCTTTTATTTTTCAGTTATTGTAACAATTTTTGTGCTGTATTTAATTAATGTTAATTATTTGGAAAAAAAAAACATGTACTTGAGCTTGTAAATTGATTTGGCATGTGTACATTTTTGCTCAAGTTCCACTTTTGTATTAAAATCTGGCAGTGATTTATGACATTCATTTCAGATGGCGCTTAATTGAGATCTTGGCACTCTGCAAGGCGTGAGCCTCACTTCATTAACCTTCTAGTTATTGGCATTACAATCAACATAAAAAATTAAGATTGCAAAAAGGGTTGTAATTAAATGGGCTGCTTGTTTTCTTTCCATTTGGATTTTAATGGCATATTGATAGGATAAGTCCCAATGGAGGGCGGTATCATCTCCATTTCTGGCAGGGACCCATTCTTGAAAAAAGGAGCGGATCCCAGAGGTGAGACCTGCACCCATCTGACTTTTATGGTGTATTCTGTTGATATGCCATAAATGTCTAGGTGGGAATACCCCTTTAGGTTTTCCTGCACCAAGAAACTAAAACATCCAGAAATTGGAAAATGAGTAGCACTGCGCAGCAGGGGACTATACTTTTCATTTACGCTGTAGAGGAGCCTTCGGTATTCACAGATGGAGCTGAACTGTATAAATATTGCAGATTCATACTGTCATAGTACTGAAAGCTTGAGACGGGCAGTGTGCCTAAAGACAGAAAGCAATAAAACAGGTGCAGAGGTATACTTATTTTCAGTTCAATATAGCCTCAGGAGCCCAACAACACATTTAGCTATTCCTTCTTCCGTCACAGTCATTGCCATACAGTTGTATACACAGTTTGTTCTTTTAAAATACTTTTAAAGGTAATCTGTCCCCATGTGGACTATTATCTGCAATAATACATACCACAGATAAGGACTCCAGATCATCATTTTTTACTTTCCTACTACCCCCATGATTCCTATGCTGTCAGCGCTCAAAGCTGTGCTGAAATGCACAGTCCAGACTGCTGTGCAGTGCTAACATAATGGAGAGGACTTCTGTATACATTGCCGCAGGGGTCAGGGATCAGTAGGAAAATTAAATAGTGATTGTGATTATTTATCTTATAGTGCCATTAGTTCAAATGGCTGGAATCAGTACAGGATAAGGGTACTTTCACACTTGCGTTAAAGTTTTCCGGTATTGAGTTCCGTCCTAGTACAGGATAAGGGCTCATTCACCCGACCGTGGTTTGGTTCCGCATCCGAGACGCTTTTTTTGCGGCTCGGGTGTGGACTCATTCACTTCAATGGGGCCGCAAAAGATGCGGACAGCACTCCATGTGCTGTCCACATCTGTTGCTCAGTTCCGTGGCCCCGCAAAAAAATTATATCATGTCCTATTGTTGTGCCTTTTGCAGACAAGAATAGGCATTTCTATAATGGGCAGTCCATTCCGTTCTGCAAATTGTGGAAGGCACACGGGCGGCCTCCGTGTTTTGCGGATCCGCAATTTGCGGACCGCAAAACATTGCCCATTCGTGCGAACAAGCCCTAAGTAATGTATGTACACAATGACTCCACCAGCAGAATAGGGAATGTAGCTCTGGAATATTCTACAGGATAAAACTCAGAATCAGTTTTGGATAAGTAATGTACAGTATGTACAGTCCTGGCCAAAACTTTTGAGAATGACACAAATATTAGTTTTCACAAAGTTTGCTGATAAACTGCTTTTAGATCTTTGTTTCAGTTGTTTCTGTGATGTAGTGAAATATAATTACACGCACTTCATACGTTTCAAAGGCTTTTATCGACAATTACATGACATTTATGCAAAGAGTCAATACTGACTCTTCTTTTTCAGGTGTTGGCCCTTCTTCTTCAGGACCTCTGAAATTCGACTGGGCATGCTCTCAATCAACTTCTGGGCCAATTCCTGACTGATAGCAACTAGAGTTGAGCGTACACCTGGATGTTCGGGTTTGAGAAGTTGAAGTCAAAGGGGACACGAACTTTTCAGCACTAAAAAGGCTGTAAAACAGCCCAGGAAAGAGCTAGAGGGCTGCAAAAGGCAGCAACATGTAGGTAAATCCCCTGCAAACAAATGTGGATAGGGAAATGAATTAAAATAAAAATAAAATAAATAAAAATTAACCAATATCAATTGGAGAGAGGTCCCATAGCAGAGAATCTGGCTTCACGTCACCCACCACTGTAACAGTCCATTGTCAGATATTTAGTCCCAGGCACCCAGGCAGAGGAGAGAGGTCCCTTAACAGAGAATCTGGCTTCATGTCAGCAGAGAATCAGTCTGCATGTCATAGCAGAGAATTAGGCTTCACGTCAGCCACCACTGTAACAGTCCATTGTCATATATTTAGGCCCAGGCACCCAGGCAGAGGAGAGAGGTCCCGTAACAGAGAATCTGGCTTCATGTCAGCAGAGAATCAGTCTGCATGTCATAGCAGAGAATCAGGCTTCACGTTACCCACCACTGTAACAGTCCATTGTCATATATTTAGGCCCAGGCACCCAGGCAGAGGAGAGAGGTCCCGTAACAGAGAATCTGGCTTCATGTCAGCAGAGAATCAGTCTGCATGTCATAGCAGAGAATCAGGCTTCACGTCACCCACCACTGTAACAGTCCATTGTCATATATTTAGGCCCAGGCACCCAGGCAGAGGAGAGAGGTCCCGTAACAAGGAATCTGGCTTCATGTCAGCAGAGAATCAGTCTGCATGTCATAGCAGAGAATCAGGCTTCACGTCACCCAACATTAGAACCGTCCATTGGCATATATTTAGGCCCCGGCACCCAGACAGAGGAGAGGTTCATTCAACTTTGGGTTGCCTCGCAATATAATGTTAAAATAAAAATAAAAATAGGATTGAATGAGGACGTGCCCTGGAGTACAATAATATATGGTTAAGGGGAGGTAGTTAATGTCTAATCTGCACAAGGGATGGACAGGTCCTGTGGGATCCATGCCTGGTTCATTTTTATGAACGTCAGCTTGTCCACATTGGCTGTAGACAGGCGGCTGCGTTTGTCTGTAATGACGCCCCCTGCCGTGCTGAATACACGTTCAGACAAAACGCTGGCAGCCGGGCAGGCCAGCACTTCCAAGGCATAAAAGGCTAGCTCTGGCCACGTGGACAATTTGGAGACCCAGAAGTTGAATGGGGCTGAACCATCAGTCAGTACGTGGAGGGGTGTGCACACTTACTGTTCCACCATGTTAGTGAAATGTTGCCTCCTGATAACACGTTGCGTATCAGGTGGTGGTGCAGTTAGCTGTGGCGTGTTGACAAAACTTTTCCACATCTCTGCCATGCGAACCCTGCCCTCAGAGGAGCTGGCCATGACACAGCTGCCTTGGCGACCTCTTGCTCCTCCTCTGCCTTGGCCTTGGGCTTCCACTTCTTCCCCTGTGACATTTGGGAATGCTCTCAGTAGCGCATCTACCAACGTGCGCTCGTACTCGCGCATCTTCCTATCACGCTCCAGTGCAGGAAGTAAGGTGGGCACATTGTCTTTGTACCGTGCCACCCAGCAGGGTGGCAACCCAGTAGTCCGCACACGTTAAAATGTGGGCAACTCTGCTGTCGTTGCGCAGGCACTGCAGCATGTAGTCGCTCATGTGTGCCAGGCTGCCCAGAGGTAAGGACAAGCTGTCCTCTGTGTTTCCCCCCAGCCACGCACCAGTGATGGGCCCAAGCTGCGTTGGGTGCCACCCCGCTGTGACCATGCTTCATCCTCATCCTCCTCCACCTCCTCCTCATCTTCGTCCTCCTCGTCCTCCAGTAGTGGGCCCTGGCTGGCCACATTTGTACCTGGCCTCTGAGGTTGCAAAAATCCTCCCTCTGAGTCACTTCGAAGAGACTGGCCTGAAAGTGCTAAAAATGACCCCTCTTCCTCCTCCTCCTGGGCCACCTCCTCTTCCATCATCGCCCTAAGTGTTTTCTCAAGGAGACATAGAAGTGGTATTGTAACGCTGATAACGGCGTCATCGCCACTGGCCATGTTGGTGGAGTACTCGAAACAGCGCAACAGGGCACACAGGTCTCGCATGGACGCCCAGTCATTGGTGGTGAAGTGGTTCTGTTCCGCAGTGCGACTGACCCGTGCGTGCTGCAGCTGAAACTCCACTATGGCCTGCTGCTGCTCGCACAGTCTGTCCAGCATGTGCAAGGTGGAGTTCCACCTGGTGGGCACGTTGCATATGAGGCGGTGAGCGGGAAGGCCGAGGTTACGCTGTTGCGCAGACAGGCGAGCAGCGGCAGGATGTGAACGCCGGAAGCGCGAACAGATGGCCCGCACTTTATGCAGCAGCTCTGACATGTCGGGGTAGTTGTGAATGAACTTCTGCACCACCAAATTCAGCACATGCGCCAAGCAAGGGATGTGCGTCAAACCGGCTAGTCCCAGAGCTGCAACGAGATTTCGCCCATTATCGCACACCACCATGCCGGGCTTGAGGCTCACCGGCAGCAACCACTCGTCGGTCTGTTGTTCTATACCACGCCACAACTCCTGTGCGGTGTGGGGTCTGTCCCCCAAACATATGAGTTTCAGAATGGCCTGCTGACGTTTACCCCGGGCTGTGCTGAAGTTGGTGGTGAAGGTGTGTGGCTGACTGGATGAGCAGGTGGAAGAAGAGGAGGAGGAAGCTGAGTAGGAGGAGGTGGCAACAGGGGGCAAAAAATGTTGCCCTGCGATCCTTGGCGGCGGAAGGACGTGCGCCAAACAGCTCTCCGCCTGGGGCCCAGCTGCCACTACTTTTACCCAGTGTGCAGTTAGGGAGATATAGCGTCCCTGGCCATGCTTACTGGTCCAAGTATCTGTGGTTAGGTGGACCTTGCCACAGATGGCGTTGCGCAGTGCACACTTGATTTTATCGGATACTTGGTTGTGCAGGGAAGGCACGGCTCTCTTGGAGAAGTAGTGGCGGCTGGGAACAACATACTGTGGGACAGCAAGCGACATGAGCTGTTTGAAGCTGTCTGTGTCCACCAGCCTAAATGACAGCATTTCATTAGCCAGTAGTTTAGAAATGCTGTCATTTAGGGCCAGGGATCGAGGGTGGCTAGGTGGGAATTTACGCTTTCTCTCAAATGTTTGTGAGATGGAGAGCTGAACGCTGCCGTGTGACATGGTTGAGATGCTTGGTGACGGAGGTGGTGGTGGTGTTGGTGGTACATCCCCTGTTTGCTGGGCGGCAGGTGCCAACGTTCCTCCAGAGGCGGAGGAAGAGGCCGAGGCGGCAGCTGCAGAAGAGGCCGAGGCGGCAGTAGCAGTAGAGGTAGCAGGGGGAGCCTGAATGACTTCCTTGTTTTTAAGGTGTTTACTCCACTGCAGTTCATGCTTTGCATGCAGGTGCCTGGTCATGCAGGTTGTGCTAAGGTTCAGAACGTTAATGCCTCGCTTCAGGCTCTGATGGCACAGCGTGCAAACCACTCGGGTCTTGTCGTCAGCACATTGTTTGAAGAAGTTCCATGCCAGGGAACTCCTTGAAGCTGCCTTTGGGGTGCTCGGTCCCAGATGGCGGCGGTCAGTAGCAGGCGGAGTCTCTTGGCGACGGGTGTTCTGCTTTTGCCCACTGCTCCCTCTTTTGCTACGCTGTTGGCTCGGTCTCACCACTGCCTCTTCCTCCGAACTGTGAAAGTCAGTGGCACGACCTTCATTCCATGTGGGGTCTAGGACCTCATCGTCCCCTGCATCGTCTTCCACCCAGTCTTGATCCCTGACCTCTTGTTCAGTCTGCACACTGCAGAAAGACGCAGCAGTTGGCACCTGTGTTTCGTCATCATCAGAGACATTCTGAGGTGGTATTTTCATGTCCTCATCATCAGGAAACATAAATGGTTGTGCGTCAGTGTCTTCCATCGCTGGGGAAGGGCTAGGTGGATGCCCTTGGGAAACCCTGCCAGCGGAGTCTTCAAACAGCATAAGAGACTGCTGCATAACTTGAGGCTCAGACAGTTTCCCTGGTATGCATGGGGGTGATGTGACAGACTGATGGGGTTGGTTTTCAGGTGCCATTTGTGCGCTTTCTGCAGAAGACTGGGTGGGAGATAATGTGAACGTGCTGGATCCACTGTCGGCCACCCAATTGACTAATGCCTGTACCTGCTCAGGCCTTACCATGCTTAGAACGGCATTGGGCCCCACCAAATATCGCTGTAAATTCTGGCGGCTACTGGGACCTGAGGTAGTTGGTACACTAGGACGTGTGGCTGTGGCAGAACGGCCACGTCCTCTCCCAGCACCAGAGGGTCCACTAACACCAACACGACCATGTCCGCATCCTTTACTAGATGTTTTCCTCATTGTTATCGTTCACCACAACAACAAAAATATTATTTGGCCCAATGTATTGAATTCAAATTCAGGCCTTTTTTTTACAGACACCTAACACTATCTGGCTATCTATTTAGGTACCGTATTACACTAATACAGGCACAGCAGTAACCACAGATTTAGCTGACTATAAATTTGAGGTCTATTATTTAGGCGCTGGGTGACAGGTATACGTTTACAGACAGAATTAGACTGGGATATGCACAGTAGCGTGTGTGTGAAGTTATTGAGAATGACCCTATCTGCACCTTGAATCTAATATACCCTTTTAGGGATAAATTTAAAGTAGCTCTGATACAGCAGAAACCACTAATTTAGAGAATTGCTAAATTGGGAATTGTATTTCAACCCAGAACAAAAACTGTGCTTTGACGGACACTAAATAACTTGCCCAGCTACAGCAATAACCACAGATTTAGCTGACTATAAATTTGAGGCCTATTATTTAGGCGCTGGGTGACAGGTATACGTTTACAGACAGAATTAGACTGGGATATGCACAGTAGCGTGTGTGTGAAGTTATTGAGAATGACCCTATGTGCACCTTGAATCTTATATACCCTTTTAGGGATAGATTTAAAGTAGGTCTGATACAGCAGAAACCACTAAATTAGGAAATTGCAAAATTGGGAATTGTATTTCAAGCCAGAACAAAAACTGTGCTTTGACGGACACTAAATAACTTGACCAGCTACAGCAATAATGACAGATTTGAATGAATATAAATTTGAGGCCTAGTATTTAGGCGCTGGGTGACAGGTATACGTTTACAGACAGAATTAGACTGGGATATGCACAGTAGCGTGTGTGTGAAGTTTTTGAGAATGACCCTATGTGCACCTTGAATCTTATATACCCTTTTAGGGATAGATTTAAAGTAGGTCTGATACAGCAGAAACCACTAAATTAGGAAATTGCAAAATTGGGAATTGTATTTTAAGCCAGAACAAAAACTGTGCTTTGACGGACACTAAATAACTTGACCAGCTACAGCAATAATGACAGATTTGGATGAATATAAATTTGAGGCCTATTATTTAGGCGCTGGGTGACAGGTATATGTTTACGGACAGAATTTAGACTGGGATATGCACAGTAGCGTGTGTGTCAAGTTATTGAGAATGACCCTATCAGCACCTTGATTCTGATATACCCTTTTAGGGATGTATTTAAAGTAGGCCTGATACAGCAGAAACCACTAATTTAGAGAATTGCAAAATTGGGAACTGTATTTCAACCCAGAACAAAAACTGTGCTTTGACAGACACTAAATAACTTGCCAACCACAGCAATAACCACAGATTTAGCTGAATATAAATTTGAGGCCTATTATTTAGGCGCTGGGTGACAGGCATACGTTTACAGACAGAATTAGACTGGGATATGCACAGTAGCGTGTGTGTGAAGTTATTGAGAATGACCCTATCTGCACCTTGAATCTAATATACCCTTTTAGGAATAAATTTAAAGTAGCTCTGATACAGCAGAAACCACTAATTTAGAGAATTGCTAAATTGGGAATTGTATTTCAACCCAGAACAAAAACTGTGCTTTGACGGACACTAAATAACTTGCCCAGCTACAGCAATAACCACAGATTTAGCTGACTATAAATTTGAGGCCTATTATTTAGGCGCTGGGTGACAGGTATACGTTTACAGACAGAATTAGACTGGGATATGCACAGTAGCGTGTGTGTGAAGTTATTGAGAATGACCCTATGTGCACCTTGAATCTTATATACCCTTTTAGGGATAGATTTAAAGTAGGTCTGATACAGCAGAAACCACTAAATTAGGAAATTGCAAAATTGGGAATTGTATTTCAAGCCAGAACAAAAACTGTGCTTTGACGGACACTAAATAACTTGACCAGCTACAGCAATAATGACAGATTTGGATGAATATAAATTTGAGGCCTATTATTTAGGCGCTGGGTGACAGGTATACGTTTACGAACAGAATTAGACTGGGATATGCACAGTAGCGTGTGTGTCAAGTTATTGAGATTGACCCTATCAGCACCTTGATTCTGATAAACCCTTTTAGAGATGTATTTAAAGTAGGCCTGATACAGCAGAAACCACTAATTTAGAGAATTGCTAAATTGGGAATTGTATTTCAAGCCAGAACAAAAACTGTGCTTTGACGGACACTAAATAACTTGCCCAGCCACAGCAATAACCACAGATTTAGCTGACTATAAATTTGAGGCCTATTATTTAGGCGCTGGGTGACAGGTATACGTTTACAGTCAGAATTAGACTGGGATATGGCCAAAAAATAACCACACTATTGATGGTTAAATGCACTTGGTGTGACAGCTTGACCCTGATGTAGGATATAGCCATAAAACAACCACACTATTGAGGGTTAAATGCACTTGGTGACAGCTTGCCCCTGATGTAGTATATGGCCAAAAAATAACCACACTATTGATGGTTAAATGCACTTGGTGTGACAGCTTCACCCTGATGTAGGATATAGCCAAAAAACAACCACACTATTGAGGGTTAAATGCACTTAGTGACAGCTTGCCCCTGATGTAGTATATGGCCAAAAAATAACCACACTATTGATGGTTAAATGCACTTGGTGTGACAACTTCACCCTGATGTAGGATATAGCCAAAAAACAACCACACTATTGAGGGTTAAATGCACTTGGTGACAGCTTGCCCCTGATGTAGTATATGGCCAAAAAATAACCACACTATTGATGGTTAAATGCACTTGGTGTGACAGCTTCACCCTTATGTAGGATATAGCCAAAAAACAACCACACTATTGAGGGTTAAATGCACTTGGTGACAGCTTGCCCCTGATGTAGTATATGGCCAAAAAATAACCACACTATTGATGGTTAAATGCACTTGGTGTGACAACTTCTCCCTGATGTAGGATATAGCCAAAAAACAACCACTCTATTGAGGGTTAAATGCACTTGGTGACAGCTTGCCCCTGATGTAGTATAGGGCCAAAAAATAACCACACTATTGATGGTTAAATGCACTTGGTATGACAGCTTTACCCTGATGTAGGATATACTCAAAAAACAACCACACTATTGAGGGTTAAATGCACTTGGTGACAGGCTCAGCTTGCCCCTGATGTAGTATATGGCCAAAAAATAACCACACTATTGATGGTTAAATGCACTTGGTGTGACAGCTTCACCCTGATGTAGGATATAGCCAAAAAACAACCACACTATTGAGGGTTAAATGCACTTGGTGACAGGCTCAGCTTGCCCCTGATGTAGTATATGGCCAAAAAATAACCGCACTATTGATGGTTAAATGCACTTGGTGTGACAGCTTCACCCTGATGTAGGATATAGCCAAAAAACAACCACACTATTGAGGGTTAAATGCACTTGGTGACAGCTTGCCCCTGATGTAGTATATGGCCAAAAAATAACCACACTATTGATGGTTAAATGCACTTGGTGTGACAGCTTCACCCTTATTTAGGATATAGCCAAAAAACAACCACACTATTGAGGGTTAAATGCACTTGGTGACAGGCTCAGCTTGCCCCTGATGTAGTATATGGCCAAAAAATAACCACACTATTGATGGTTAAATGCACTTGGTGTGACAGCTTCACCCTGATGTAGGATATAGCCAAAAAACAACCACACTATTGAGGGTTAAATGCACTTGGTGACAGCTTGCCCCTGATGTAGTATATGGCCAAAAAATAACCACACTATTGATGGTTAAATGCACTTGGTGTGACAACTTCACCCTGATGTAGGATATAGCCAAAAAACAACCACACTATTGAGGGTTAAATGCACTTGGTGACAGCTTGCCCCTGATGTAGTATATGGCCAAAAAATAACCACACTATTGATGGTTAAATGCACTTGGTGTGACAGCTTCACCCTGATGTAGGATATAGCCAAAAAACATCCACACTATTGATGGCTAAATGCACTTGGTGACAGCTTGCCCCTGATGTAGTATATGGCCAAAAAATAACCATACTATTGATGGTTAAATGCACTTGGTGTGACACCTTCACCCTGATGTAGGATATAGCCAAAAAACAACCACACTATTGAGGGTTAAATGCACTTGGTGACAGGCTCAGCTTGCCCCTGATGTAGTATATGGCCAAAAAATAACCACACTATTGATGGTTAAATGCACTTGGTGTGACAGGTTCACCCTGATGTAGGATATAGCCAAAAAATAACCACACTATTGATGGTTAAATGTACTTGGTCGCAGCTTGTGCTGGCGCACCACAAGACACAAAATGGCCGCCGATCACCCCAGAAAAAAGTGACTGAAAAACGCTCTGGGCAGCCTAAAAACAGTGAGCAATTGAATAGCAGCAGTTCAATCATCCACAGCTGCAGATCGATCACTGAATGAAGTCTTTTGGAGGAGTTAATCACTGCCTAATCTCGCCCTAACGTCGCAGCTGCAACCTCTCCCTATGCTGATCAGAGCAGAGTGACGGGCGGCGCTACGTGACTCCAGCTTAAATAGAGGCTGGGTCAAATGCTGCACTGGCAAATCACAGCCATGCCAATAGTAGGCATGGCTGTGATAGCCTCTTGGGGCAAGTAGTATGACGCTTGTTGATTGGCTGCTTTGCAGCCTTTTAAAAAGCACCAAGAAAGCGCCGAACACCGAACCCGAACCCGGACTTTTACGAAAATGTCCGAGTTGGGGTCCGTGTCACGGACACCCCAAAATTCGGTACAAACCTGAACTATACAGTTCGGGTTCGCTCATCCGTAATAGCAACCCATTCTTTCATAATCACTTCTTGGAGTTTGTCAGAATTAGTGGATTTTTGTTTGTCCACCCACCTCTTGAGGATTTACCACAAGTTCTCAATGGGATTAAGATCTAGGTGGTTTCCAGGCCATGGACCCAAAATGTCAACGTTTTGGTCCCTGAGCCACTTAGTTATCACTTTTGCCTTATGGCACGGTGCTCCATCATGCTGGAAAATGCATTGTTCTTCATCAAACTGTTGTTGGATTGTTGGAAGTTGCTGTTGGAGGGTGCTTTGGTACCATTCTTTATTCATGGCTGTGTTTTGGGGCAAAATTGTGAGTGAGCCCACTCCCTTGGATGAGAAGCAACCCCACACATGAATGGTTTCAGCATGCTTTACTGTTGGCATGACACAGGACTGATGGTAGCGCTCACCTTTTCTTCTCCGGACAAGCCTTTTTCCTGATGCCCCAAACAATCGGAAAGAGGCTTCATCGGAGAATATGATTTTGCCCCAGTCCTCAGTAGTCCATTCACCATATTTTCTGCAGAAGATCAATCTGTCCCTGATGTTTTTTATGGAGAGAAGTGGCTTCTTTGCTGCCCTTCTTGACACCAGGCCATCTTCCAAAAGTCTTCACCTCACTGTGAGTGCAGATGCGCTCACACCTGCCTGCTGCCATTCCTGAGCAAGCTCTGCACTGGTGGCACTCCGATCCCGCAGCTGAATCCTCTTTAGGAGACGATCCTGGCGCTTGCTGGACTTTCTTGGACGCCCTGAAGCCTTCTTAACAAGAATTGAACCTCTTTCCTTGAAGTTCTTGATGATCCTATAAATTGTTGATTGAGGTGCAATCTTAGTAGCCACAATATCCTTGCCTGTGAAGCCATTTTTATGCAACGCAATGATGGCTGCACGCGTTTCTTTGCAGGTCACTATGGTTAACAATGGAAGAACAATGATTTCAAGCATCACCCTCCTTTTAACAGGTCAAGTCTGCCATTTTAACCCAATCAGCCTGACATAATGATCTCCAGCCTTGTGCTCGTCAACATTCTCACCTGAGTTAACAAGACGATTATTGAAATGATCTCAGCAGGTCCTTTAATGACAGCAATGAAATGCAGTGGAAAGTTTTTTTTGGGATTAAGTTAATTTTCATGGCAAAGAAGGACTATGCAATTCATCTGATCACTCTTCATAACATTCTGGAGTATATGCAAATTGCTATTGTAAAAACTTTTCCAATCTCCAATATTTATGTAATTCTCAAAACTTTTGGCCATGACTGTACACAATGACGTCACCAGCAGAATAGTGAGGGCAGCTATACAGTTTTACATATTATCTTAATCAGGATCAGTAAAGGGTAAGTAATGTAATACATGTACACAGTGGCTTTATCAGCAGAATAGTGAGTGCCGCTCTGGAGTATAATACAGGATGTAACTCAGGATCAGTACAGGATAAGTAATGTAATACATGTAAACACTGACTCCACCATCAGAATAGTGAGTGCAGCTCTGGAATATAATACAGGATGTAACACAGGATCAGTACAGGATACTTAATGTATGTACACAGTGACTCCACCAGCAGACTAGGTCATCATCAGCAGGGGTCTGAGTCCTGCTACCCCCGCCAGTTAGCTATTCCAGGGAGCCACTGCGCTCTGGTGAGCACATCAGGCTCCTGGCAGTTCGCCAAGCTCAGTCGCATTCACTTCAATGGGGCTGAGCTGCAACTAGGCCTTGTGACCAACGTACAGTGATGTCACATAGTGTAGGATGAGGCTCCAGTACTCACGGAGCACCTGGCTTTGTCTAACAGCCGATTGCTAGGGGGCTCGGGGGTTGGACCCCCAACGATCTGACAATGATGACATATCCTGAGAATATCTGTAACGAATAAATCAAGGCAACTGGACTTACTGTAGATTTCTTGAAAACGTTTCACTCGTTTTTCCAACGAGCTTTCTCAATTCTGAGTGACTGTACAAGAATTATCTGGGAATAAATATGTAACTGAATCAACATCTGGTAATTATACCCAGCATGGGGTCAAAGGTGTTGATCCCATTATCCTAATTGGAGTCAGTAGGTGATAATGACCTCCCAGATAAAGGTGTCAAGACAGCATTGTATGTGGCAGGCAATAGATGTCTAACGCCCCCGCCTCTTTTCAAGCCTGGCTTCTCCATTTTTACGTAGATGGCCTCCTTCACATCTCTTTTGTACACATCGGCCTCCTTATCCAAAACACGTACTTGACTGTCTTTAAAGGTGTGACCTGTTTCTTTTAGATGTAAGTACATGGCTGAATCTTGACCAGAGGTTTTGGCTCTTCTATGCTGAGCCATACGCTGATGTAGTTGTTGTTTTGTTTCTCCGATATACAGTTCTGAGCATTCCTCATTACACTGGACTGCGTACACAATGTTGTCCATCTTGTGTTTAGGCGTTGGGTCTTTTGGGTGAACCAGTTGTTGCCTCAGTGTGTTGGTGGGTTTAAAGCAGACAGGGATGTGATGTTTATTAAAAATCCTTTTGAGTTTCTCAGACACCCCAGCTACATATGGGATAACCATATTCTTGAGTCTGTCATGCTTCTTGCCCTCACTGGTAGTGCTCTTTCTTCTCCTTCCTTCAGTTTTGACAAAGGCCCAATCTGGATACCCACAAGTTTTAAGTGCCCCCCTGAGGTGTTTGAATTCCTTTGCCTTGGCCTCTGTGCTGGTGGGGATTTTCTCTGCCCGGTGGTGTAGAGTCTGGATGACTCCCAGTTTGTGGTCTAGAGGATGGTGGGAATCAAATAGCAGGTACTGGTCTGTGTGTGTTGGTTTTCGATAAACCTCTATTCCCAGCTTCCTTCCCTCTTCCACTGTTATAAGACAGTCCAGAAACGCCAATTTGTTGTTCTGCATATTTTCCCGCGTGAAATTGATGTTATGATCCACTGAGTTGATCGGTGAAAGCCTGTAACTCTTGTTTATGAATTTTAACCCACGTGTAATCCACATATCTGAACCAATGACTCGGTGTAATTCCCTTGAAAGTGGTCAGGGCTTTCCTTTCTACTTCCTCCATATACAGGTTCACTACAATAGGTGAGAATGGCGATCCCATAGCACAGCCATGTTTTTGCTTGTAGAACTTGTCCTTATACTTGAAGTAGGTGGTACTCAGACAAAGGTCCAGTAAGGCACCCACTTGGTCTGGGCTAAGTTCTGTTCTGCAGCCTAAGGTGTTGTCTAGTAGCAACTGTTTCCTGACTGTTTCAATTGCCTCTGTAGTGGGTATGCAGGTGAAGAGGGATGTAACATCATAGGAGACCATTGTTTCTTCTGTGCCCAATACCAAGTTCTGGATTTTGGTGGTGAAATCCTGAGAGTTCTGTATGTGATGTTGTGTGTTTCCAACCAAGGGCGCTAGGATTCTGGCTAAGTATTTTGCCACATTGTAGGTCACAGAGTTGATGCTGCTGACAATTGGCCTGAAAGGGGTCCCATCCGTATGTATCTTAGGAAGTCCATAAATACATGGCGGAGCTTCCCCAGGGTAGAGGTGATGATACATGGCCCGATCAATGATTTTGTCATTTTCTAGTTGTTGTAGTAGTTCTATAACCTTCTTCTTGTAGCCACTGGTTTGATTTATTCTTTACAGATATACCATGACCTCGATAAATGAGAACCTTCACAGACATCCTGAGAATAGGTCTTCAATATAATTTACAGGATAACCCCTTTAAATCCTCTTTCACACAAGCAATACAGCTTGGGTCAGGATCTGCTCAGGGAAAAACTGATGTTTTTTCTCGCAAGTTGAATTAGTTTTGTCTGTGACTGCTTTCAGTATTTCCGTTTTTCCGTTTGTTTTTCACGCACGTCTACATCTCCTAGCAACCATCAGTGAAAAATGCATTGTTTTTCACGCAGGCTCCATTCACCTCTATGGAGTAAGGGCTGAATGAAAAACAACATACAAAATGCTATGATTTTTCCTGAATGCAGGGATGATGCATAAAAAAAAATGCTCACGTACACAGACCCACTGACGCTCCTATTGACAAAATGACACTCATGTACACAGACTCATACACTACATACATCGCAGCCAGATAGAAAACTTGCTTATGTGAAAGAGGAGCCCTAAGAACTCTGCGCTCCTAGGAATATAGCATGTCCAGGGCTGTCTTTAACAAGGAGCAAAAGGGGCAGCTGCCTTGGGCCAGTTGGGGGAACTGGGCCCAGGGCAGCTACCCCTTTTGCCTCTTGAGCCCTGCTGGCCATTGCCCCGGGTGTCAGGCTGTCAGCTACACAGGGAGCCGCTGCCATGCCTGCCTGCCGGCCCTCCAAGCAGCGAACTGAGAGAGCTGTGATTCTCTTAGGAGAAAGGACCTTAGATGACATCATCACTATGTGACCAGTAACCTAGCAATATTACTGGTCACATGGCTATGTGGTAATCAAAGGTACTTTCTTTCTACCAGGAGTGTTGCTGCAGGAGAAGTTTGCCTTAAGGTTGTGACTAAATACTATACTCCGTAAGGACCTGGTCCTTACCAGTGATTGGTAAGGACCTTTTTGCCACCTAGTGGTCAGGTCCTGAACTGAAATAGTATATAGCCAGTTCACAGTGAATTGGCTAAATACTATACTCCGTAAGGACCTGGTCCTTACCAGTGATAGTAAATAGTCACCTCAGTGTGAGCTGTCTATTTCCTATCACCGGTAAGGACCTTTTTGCCCCCTAGTGGTCAGGTCCTGAAATGAAATAGTATATAGCCAGTTCACAGTGAGTTGGCTAAATACTATACTCCGTAAGGACCTGGTCCTCACCAGTGATAGGAAATAGCCGACTGTAGAGGAGCTGTCTATTTCCCATAATTTGTAGGGACCTCTTCTGCTTCGTTGATCTGGTTATTGAACTCTGTTAGGTTTTAGTTGTTTCTCAATGACTTGGCTAAATCCCCTTGTCTATTAGGACCTGGCCATTAACTATGTCCAGTAACACATCTTATACATGGATACAGTGTTATAGTATACCAAAAAATTATGTAGGTGACTATTGTAGAATAAGCCTCTTTTATGTTTAATTTTATTTCTAAAAAATCTTTACAATAAACAATAAAAAAATGTTGTTCCTGTGATATTCATGGTAAAGTGCTTTGCAGAAACATCTGGTCATGTGATCTCTGTACTTTCCTTGTATGGATTATACTTACCTGCTCAGTGGCAGCCGCGTCGCTGCGGATTTCTGTATGGCCACTGCTGCATCTCGATGTCGTTCGGATCAAAACATCCAGTGACGGGGGCATTTCGTAACGGGGGAGCAGCCAATAGCAGGCCGCAACGGGGACCAGACCCAAGGGGGCTCGTTCCATTCATGGCCTGCTATTGCCTGCTCTCCCTGTTGCCAGATATTTTGCAGGGATTGGGAGCGACGCGGGTGCCCTGAGCACGTATAATCCATACAAGGGGCCCGGGCATTGGCGGAGATATTTTCCATATCAGATAACCCTGCAACATTATTTGTTTAAAAAACAAATTAGAAATTTTCTATATTCTCAAAAGGACCTTTTCCATCTATTTTGTACTAGGGAGGACTCATACTGCTGAGTAGAGATGTCCCGAACTATTCGCCGGCGAACAGTTCCTGGCGAACATCGCTTGTTCGCGTTCGCCGCGGCGGGCGAACATATGCAATGTTCGTTCTGCCCCCTATATGTCATCATTGAACAAACTTTGACCCTGTACCTCACAGTCAGCAGACACATTCCAGCCAATCAGCATACCCTCCCTCCCAGACCCTTCCACCTCCTATCAAAAAGCAAGGACAGCATCCATCTTAGATTCATTCTGAAGCTGCAGTGTTAGTGAGAGCAGTGCTGCTGCTGCTGAATTAATAGGGAAATCGTTAGCTAGGCCAGTGTTCTGTGTCCACTCCAGTCCTCAAAGACTCATCTGCTGTAAGGACAGCATCCTGACAGCACCCCAAAAAGCCCTTTTTAGGGCTAGTACATCAGTCTGTTTTTTTTTTTTTTTTTTTTATATATATACAGTTGCAAGAAAAAGTATGTGACTCTTTGGAATGATATGGATTTCTGCACAAATTGGTCATAAAATGTGATCAGATCTTCATCCAAGTCAGTCACAACAATAGACAATCACAGTCTGCTTAAACTAATAACACAAAAATAATTAAATGTTATCATGTTTTTATTGAACACACCATGTAAACATTCACAGTGCAAGTGGAAAAAGTATGTGAACCCCTAGACTAATCACATCTTCCCTGCCCTATAAAAAATACACACCAGTTCTGGGTTTGCTTTTCACAAGAAGCATTGTCTGATGTGAATGATGCCTTGCACAAAAGAGCTCTCAGGAGACCTACGATTAAGAATTGTTGACTTGCATAAAGCTGGAAAGGGTTATAAAAGTATCTCCAAAAGCCTTGCTGTTCATCAGTCCACGGTAAGACAAATTGTCTATAAATGCAGAAAGTTCAGCACTGCTGCTACTCTCCCTAGGAGTGGCCGTCCTGTAAAGATGACTGCAAGAGCACAGTGCAAACTGCTCAATGAGGTGAAGAATCCTACAGTGTCAGCTAAAGACTTACAAAAGTCTCTGGCATATGCTAACATCCCTGTTAGCGAATCTACGATATGTAAAACACTAAACAAGAATGGATTTCATGGGAGTATACCACAGAGGAAGCCACTGCTGTCCAAAAAAAACATTGCTGCATGTTTACAGTTTGCACAAGAGCACCTGGATGTTCTACCGCAGTTCTGGCAAAATATTCTGTGGACAGATGAAACCAAAGTTGAGTTGTTTGGAAGAAACACATAACACTTTGTGTGGAAAAAAAGAGGCACAGCACACCAACATCAAAACCTCATCCCGACTGTGAAGTATGGTGGTGGGGCATCATGGTTTGGGGCTGCTTTGCTGCGTCAGGGCCTGGACGGATTGCTATCATCGAAGGAAAAATTAATTCCCAAGTTTATCAAGACATTTTGAAGGAGAACTTAAGGCTATCTGTCCACCAGCTGAAGCTCAACAGAAGATGGGTGTTGCAATAGGGCAACGACCCAAAGCATAGAAGTAAATCAACAACAGAATGGCTTAAACAGAAGAAAATAAGCCTTCTGGCGTGGCGCAGTCAGAGTCCTGACCTCAACCCGATTGAGATGCTGTGGCATGACCTCAAGAAAGCTATTCAAACCAGACATCCCAAGAATATTGCTGAACTGAAACAGTTCTGTAAAGAGGATTGGTCAAGAATTACTCCTGAACGTTGTGCACGTCTGATCTGCAACTACAGGAAACGTTTGGTCGAAGTTATTGCTGCCAAAGGAAGTGCAACCAGTTATTAAATCCAAGGGTTCACATACTTTTTCCACCTGCACTGTGAATGTTTACATGGTGTGTTCAATAAAAACATGGTAACATTTAATTCTTTATGTGTTATTAGTTTAAGCAGACTGCGATTGTCTATTAGTTGTGATTTAGATGAAGATCAGATAACATTTTAGGACCAATTTGTGCAGAAATCCATATCATTCCAAAGGGTTCACATACTTTTTCTTGCAACTGTATATATTGCAGTTGCCTGCCTGTGTGTGTCAGGCCCACTGACTATAATGTGCCCACTTCCAGTGCCCACCACTCATATTGGGTGGCACAGTACCTTGCAGATAAAAAAGTAATTCAATTTTTTTCTCTGTAATATAATTGCAGTTGCCTGCCAGTGTGTGTCAGGCCCACAGACTGTACCGTGTCCACTGCCCACCACTCATATCTGGTGGCACAGTACCTTGCGGATAAAAAAGTAAAACCATTTTTTATCAGTAATATAATTGCAGTTGCCTGCCAGTGTGTGTCAGGCCCACAGACTGTACTGTGCCCACTGCCCACCACTCATATCTGGTGGCACAGTATCTTGCAGATAAAAAAGTAATAGATACAAAGACTCCAGCCAAGTCGTATTTAGATGCAACTTTTTTTATTTGCGTACAAAAGATAGTTGCTGCGGCGGTGTGACGTTTCGGCACCTCCGTGCCTTCATCAGACTGCAGCAAAGACAAGTAAATATAATTCAGTGAGTATATTGCATACAGTACAGCATAACATGACAGCGAATATGTAGCACATGTCTATATATACATGGTATATCCACAAACGTATACATTATGAAAAACCGTGGAATCACGGATCAAAAAGTTTTTTTTAGGGAAAAAAGGGGGGGCAAAGCAAGAAAAAAAGGAAAAGGTAATAGTACAAATATACATGCTGGAGTTTTAAGGCTAAAAAGAGCCTTTTGTGGTAAGGACACAGTCAGATGCCGATATCTCTCAATCAAACAAATGGAGGGCTATGATCTAAAGTTAAGGTAATACACAGGTAAGTGAGTACTTATTCATACATTCTATGGTTATATAATTATCTCTGGTACCATATTGTTAACAGACCAACTCTTGATGCATAATAGGTGTAATGAAGGGGGTGTAATGCCCCAGGAGCAACTTACCTAGTGCCGCTGGTAGAGGGAGAAGTCACATAGATGTGGACGCAATAGGAGTAACATGCAGAAGTACTGCTAAGAGGTGTAGGCGCCATGTCTGTGGTCATAGTGTAAGGTATTTAAATAGCCCAGCGCTGTCCCGCCAAAATGACGCGCTTCCGGAAACCGGAAGTGCGTCACGTGGAACGCACACTATTGCCGCGATGCGTTCCACCAACCGGAAGTATGTTGGTGGAGCGCACAGCAGTGCCAACAGAAACAATGGAGGAAGGAGGGCAGACAGGGTGAAAGGGGTGCAGATATAGTATGGTAGGAATGCTAGTGGGCGCTATGTGGTGATCTCATCTTGGTTAGTGTGCCGACTGATGCGTTCTATTTCATAAGTGTTGCGTTCCGCCGACCGGAAGTTGGTCATGGGGGTGTGTCAGTGTGCTAATTCATGGGTTCTATGGCAACAGGGCATGTGTATGGACATAGGGGGAGGGACCTCACGATCTTACTGGTAAAAGGCAATAAGAGGATATAGTAACTATATGTGTACAGAAATTAGAGAAACAAAAAGAAAGAGAAAGGGTCCTATTGAGTATGAAAAGACATGTTTAATAAGGAGGCCGTGTAGTCGATATGTCATAGCGGGGACAATATTTGGATCTCAGTGTTGTTGTGGGGGCGTGGTCTGTGTCAGGAGTTAGGAATAAGTAAATGTAGGTGATGAATAGAGATGATATGTGTGTAGGACAGGGACGTACTATTGGATGTATCTTAGATATGTACATGGAGGTGACTAGTTGTATTGTGAAATGTAGTCATGGTAGGTAACAGTGCGATGATGACAGCTAGGTCACTATGGCGACACACGGACATGATTGTGTAAACGAGATATAACATACAACATGGGTTCACAGTGAAATACAACATAAAACATAGAATATAGGAATACATTATAATACACAAAGGATACATTGCGGCACTAGAGTGGAGTATCAATGGGTCTGTGAAAAGATAAAAAAAATAGGTAGTTAATTGCTGATCGTTAGGATGGTTATAGTAGGGTTTGTATTTCATATTCCCTGTTTAGTCCCCTTGGTTCCATACTTTCCAGTTTATGTATCCAGAAGGCCTCTCTTTGTTTAAGTAGTTTGACTCTTCTTGGTGCTGGGATGTGTTCTATAACCTGGTATTTGAGCTGAGAAATGGAATGTGAGGCCTGGTTGAATGGTGTGGGACAGGGAGCAAGAGATGTTGTTTGCGTATTGATCATTTATGTTGACAAATTCTGTTGTGGATGGTTTGTGTGGTTTCGCCGTCATAGATAAGTCCACATGGGCATTTGAGTGTATAAACAACAAAGTCGGAGTCACATGTGAAAAAGTCATTTATCAGGAACTGTTTGCCTGGGTATGGGTGGGAGATACTATTGCCTTTTTGTACGTGGGAGCATTGAATGCAATGGTGACAGGGAAATGTGCCTTTCTTGGGTGTCCTTAAGAATGTCTGGCGGGATACTCTAGTGGCTGAGCCAATGTCTGCTCGGACTAGTAGGTCTCTTAGGTTCTTAGGCCGTCTTTTACACATAAGGATTGGGTTTTTAAACTCCTCAATGTCTGGATAGGCTCTAGCCAACAGGTGCCAGTGGGATCTAAGGCTATTTTCCATTTTTCTTGTGCATGGGTGGTAGGTGTGGACAAATGGGATGCGCTTTTCGGTTTGGCGGTTGGTATTACGGGGGTGTATAGGATGTTTTATTAGGTGTGCGGGATAGCCTCTCTCTTTGAAGCGTTCCTGCATCTCTTTAATTCTTTTGGTCTGTGTTGGTTCTGTTTTTACGATTCTGTGTATCCTCTGAAATTGTGACATCGGAAGTGATTTTTTGGTGTTGATTGAATGAAAGCTTGAAAAATGTAGCAGGTTATTCCTGTCAGTGGGTTTTCTGTACAGGTCCGTTGTGAGATTTCCATCTGGATTTTTGGTTATTAGTGTGTCTAGGAAGTTAATTGTTGTGGGGTCAAAATGTATGGTGAATTGAAGTTCCTGTGTGAAATTGTTCAAAAAGTTATGGAATGTGAGTAATGTTTCAGTGGTTCCGTTCCATATGCAGAAGATGTCATCAATATACCTTTTCCACAGTTGTATATGTGTTATGAAGTTGTTGTCAGGATATATGTATGTTTCTTCAAAGTCGGCCATGTAGCTATTGACATATGGGGGTGCCACATTGGACCCCATTGCCGTCCCTTGCTTTTGTAGATAAAACTGATCTTGGAACAAAAAGAAGTTATGGTATAGGACTATGGAAAGTAGGTCCTTACACAGGGTGATCACATTTGGATGTTTGTCTGTTTTCTGGAGTATTTTGTCAACCGCTGCTATACCTTTTTTATGTTGAATTGAAGTGTATAAACTACATACATCCCAGGTGACTAGGATGGTGTCTTTTTGTATGGGTCCAAGGTTTTTAAGATGTCAAGAAAAGCAGATGTGTCCAGTAAAAAGGATGAAGTTTTTTTAATCTCAGGGGTCAATATTTTTTCTAAGAAGATGGAAAGGGGCGAGAGAATGGAGTCAGTGGAAGCTACAATCGGACGGCCATGTGGATTGTGTAGATTTTTGTGAATTTTGGGTAGAGTATAAAAGACTGGGATGAGTGGGTGTCTGTTGGTCAGAAAGTTGGCTGTATCTTGGTCTATGGTTCCTATTTCTATATGTCGTGTTAGTGTCTCTTGGATCTTCGTGGATATGTCTGTAGTTGGATTGTAGGTGAGTTTTCCATACACGTCTTGGTCATTTAGCTGCCTTAGAATTTCAGCTGTGTAGTGGTCCTTATCCATTATGACAAGGGCCCCGCCCTTGTCGGCTGGTTTGAAGATAAGGTTCTTTTGTTTGGTTAGATTTTTGAGTGCCTGTTTGTCAAGCTGGGTGAGATTATTTGTGAATTTAAGTTCGTATTTCTCTACGCTCTTCCTAAAAGAGTGCATATCCTTTTGTACCAATGATATGAGTCTCCACTGGTGGTTGGGTTTTAGGTGGCATGTAGGTGCTCTTGCTTCGTAGGGATAGTTCTTTGCTTGAAATAAGGGTATTAGGACTTTGGGAAATGTTTTTCTCTTTTATTGTGCTCAAATGTGCTGTGAGTCTAATGCGTCTGTAAAATCTGTTTAAGTCCAGTTCTAATTGGAAAGTGTTAAGTATTTGGGATGGGCAGAAGGATAAGCCTTTTTCTAGAAGTGTCATGTTTGCTGGACTAAGTGATTGAGATGATATGTTGACTACCAATGACTGTGTCCTTACCTGTGATCTCGCAGTCACTGATGTCAACTGTGTTCCCTGTAGGTGTGCTCCTCTGTGGGATCTTCTTTGGCCTCTTGGTGGTCGAAAGTCTGGTTGTCTCGAGCGGTAATGTGGGTCCCGATTAGACCCCGAGTTTGAGGAATCGGTTGAGGAGGATCTCCATCTGCTATTATTAGTAGTGGTGTCAGGCCATCGGTAAACTCTGCTTAGACGGTAGTCCTCAGTGTCTCTGCGGAATTTGTTTCTCTTGGTATCTTCGATTTCTTTTCGTTGGGTTGCTAGATGTGTTTTTAGTTTTTCCTGTAGTTTGTCGTAATCTTCTTGTGAGAGTATTGCCTTTAGTTGATCCTCCGTACTCTTAATTAGTTCTTTGGTGTCTGAGATGGCTTGTTGTAGAAAGGATAACGTAAGCGTCATGATGTCAAAAGAACATTTGTTAAGTATCTGTTCAAATTTGGAACAGTATTCCGGGTTGTCTTTGAAAAAGGTAGGTCTCGTCCGTATCCTCAGACCTCGAGGTATACGTTTGACCTTGAGGTATTCGGCCATAGTAACGCTGTGCAATTCGAAGCTTAGTAGTTTTCTGGATTCTCTTTCCAGGTCTCTAGCCTTAAACTCCGAGCTAGGCGTTTGTAGAAAGTCACTTGTGAGGGTGACTTTAGATAGGATAGAGTTGATTTCATCCTCTTGAAATGAAAGCGTGTCGCTTGTCATGTTCTTTTCCACGGTGCTTCACCAGGTTAGGGATTCTTTACATATATAAGCAGAGCCCTTGTAGCACTCGGTGGATATTTCTGCTGGAGTGGGGTTCCCACCCCTTTTACAATAGATACAAAGACTCCAGCCAAGTCGTATTTAGATGCAACTTTTTTTATTTGCGTACAAAAGATAGTTGCTGCGGCGGTGTGACGTTTCGGCACCTCCGTGCCTTCATCAGACTGCAGCAAAGACAAGTAAATATAATTCAGTGAGTATAGTGCATACAGTACAGCATAACATGACAGCGGATATGTAGCACATGTCTATATATACATGGTATATCCACAAACGTATACATTATGAAAAAACGTGGAATCACGGTTAAAAAAGTTTTTTTAGGGAAAAAAAGGGGGGAAGCAAGAAAAAAAAGGAAAAGGTAATAGTACAAATGCATAAATACACATGCTGGAGTTTTAAGGCTAAAAAGAGCCTTTTGTGGTAAGGACACAGTCAGGTGCCGATATCTCTTAATCAAACAAATGGAGGGCTATGATCTAAAGTTAAGGTAATACACAGGTAAGTGAGTACTTATTCATACATTCTATGGTTATATAATTATCTCTGGTACCATATTGTTAACAGACCAACTCTTGATGCATAATAGGTGTAATAAAGGGGGTGTAATGCCCCAGGAGAAACTCACCTAGTGCCGCTGGTGGAGGGAGAAGTCACATAGATGTGGACACAATAGGAGTAACATGCGGAAGTACCGCTAAGAGGTGTAGGCGCCATGTCTGTGGTCATAGTGTAAGGTATTTAAATAGCCCAGCGCTGTCCCGCCAAAATGACGCGCTTCAGGAAACCGGAAGTGCGTCACGTGGAACGCACACTATTGCCGCCATGTGTTCCACCAACCGGAAGTACGTTGGTGGAGCGCACAGCAGTGCCAACAGAAACAATGGAGGAAGGAGGGCAGACAGGGTGAAAGGGGTGCAGATATAGTATGGTAGGAATGCTAGTGGGCGCTATGTGGTGATCTCATCTTGGTTAGTGTGCCGACTGATGCGTTCCATTTAGTAAGTGTTGCGTTCCGCCGACCGGAAGTTGGTCATGGGGGTGTGTCAGTGTTCTAATTGATGGGTTCTATGGCAACAGGGCATGTGTACGGACATAGGCGGAGGGACCTCACGATCTTACTGGTAAAAGGCAATAAGAGAATATAGTAACTATATGTGTACAGAAATTAGAGAAACAAAAAGAAAGAGAAAGGGTCCTATTGAGTATGAAAAGACATGTTTAATAAGGAGGCCGTGTAGTCGATATGTCGTAGCGGGGACAATATTTGGATCTCAGTGTTGTTGTGGGGGCGTGGTCTGTGTCAGGAGTTAGGAATTAGTAAATGTAAGTGATGAATAGAGATGATTTGTGTGTAGGACAGGGACGTACTATTGGATGTATCTAAGATATGTACATGGGGGTGACTAGTTGTGTTGTGAAATGTAGTCACTGGTTGTGAGTGTCATGGTAGGTGACAGACAGCTAGGTCACTATGGCGACACACGGACATGATTGTGTAATCGAAATATAACGTACAACATGGGTTCACAGTGAAATACAACATAAATCAAAGAATATAGGAATACATTATAATACACAAAGGATACATTGCGGCACTAGAGTGGTCCTGGAGTATCAATGGGCCTGTGAAAAGATAAAAAAAATAGTTAATTGCTGATCGTTAGGATGGTTATAGTAGGGTTTGTATTTCATATTCCCTGTTTAGTCCCCTTGGTTCCATACTTTCCAGTTTATGTATCCAGAAAAAAAAGTAATACATTTTTTTCTCTGTAATATAATTGCAGTTGCCTGCCAGTGTGTGTCAGGCCCACAGACTGTACTGTGCCCACTGCCCACCACTCATATCTGGTGGCACAGTACCTTGCAGATAAAAGAGTAATACAATTTTTTCTCTGTAATATAATTGCAGTTGCCTGCCAGTGTGTGTCAGGCCCACAGACTATACCGTGCCCACTGCCCACCACTCATATCTGGTGGCACAGTACTTTGCAGATAAAAAAGTAATAACATTTTTTCTCTGTAATATAATTGCAGTTGCCTGCCAGTGTATGTCAGGCCCACAGACTGTACTGTGCCCACTGCCCACCACTCATATCTGGTGGTACAGTAGCTTGCAGATAAAAAAGTAATATTTTTTTTTCTCTGTAATATAATTGCAGTTGCCTGCCAGTGAGTGTCAGGCCCACAGACTGTACTGTGCCCACTGCCAGTGCCCACCACTCATATCTGGTGGCACAGTACCTTGCAGATAAAAAAGTAATACACATTTTTCTCTGTAATATAATTGCAGTTGCCTGCCAGTGTGTTTCAGGCCCACAGACTTTACTGTGCCCACTGCCCACCACTTATATCTGGTGGCACAGTACTTTGCAGATAAAAAAGTAATAATTTTTTTTCTCTGTAATATAATTGCAGTTGCCTGCCAGTGTGTGTCAGGCCCACAGACTGTACTGTGCCCACTGCCCACCACTCATATCTGGTGGTACAGTAGCTTGCAGACAAAAAAGTAATATTTTTTTTTCTCTGTAATATAATTGCAGTTGCCTGCCAGTGAGTGTCAGGCCCACAGACTGTACTGTGCCCACTGCCAGTGCCCACCACTCATATCTGGTGGCACAGTACCTTGCAGATAAAAAAGTAATACACATTTTTCTCTGTAATATAATTGCAGTTGCCTGCCAGTGTGTTTCAGGCCCACAGACTTTACTGTGCCCACTGCCCACCACTTATATCTGGTGGCACAGTACTTTGCAGATAAAAAAGTAATAATTTTTTTTCTCTGTAATATAATTGCAGTTGCCTGCCAGTGTGTGTCAGGCCCACAGACTGTACTGTGCCCACTGCCCACCACTCATATCTGGTGGCACAGTACCTTGCAGATAAAAAAGTAATACACATTTTTCTCTGTAATATAATTGCAGTTGCCTGCCAGTGTGTTTCAGGCCCACAGACTTTACTGTGCCCACTGCCCACCACTTATATCTGGTGGCACAGTACCTTGTAGATAAAAAAGTAATAAAATGTTTTTCTCTGTAATATAATTGCAGTTGCCTGCCAGTGTGTGTCAGGCCCACAGACTATAATGTGTCCACTGCCCACCACTCATATCTGGTGGCACAGTACTTGGCAGATAAAAAAGTAATAAGATTTTTTCTCTGTAATATAATTGCAGTTGCCTGCCAGTGTGTGTCAGGCCCACAGACTGTACTGTGCCCACTGCCCACCACTCATATCTGGTGGCACAGTACCTTGCAGATAAAAAAGTAATACTATTTTTTCTCTAAAATATAATTGCAGTTGCCTGCCAGTGTGTGTCAGGCCCACAGACTGTACTGTGCCAACTGCCCAACACTCATATCTGGTGGCACAGTACCTTGCACGCATAGTACCACTAATCTAAAAAAAAATGACAGGCAGAGGCAGGCCACCCCGCAGGGGCCGTCGTGGTGCTGTGATTTCCTTTGGCTCTAGAATAATGCCCAGTGTTCAGAGGCCTTGTACCCTGAACTCGAAAAGTTCTGAGGACATAGTTGACTGGCTTACACAGGACACCCAATCTTCTACAGCTTCCGCTCTGAACCTTGACGCACCATCCTCCTCCAGCTCAGCTTCGGGCACCTTTCAAGTTACCACTCACCCGCCTGCCGCCACCACCAACACTAGCACCACAGCCGCTTCACTTGATCTGTCAGAGGAGTTATTTACACATCAGTTAGAAGAAATGAGTGATGCGCAACCATTATTGCCAGAGGATGTAGATAACAGGGCTATGTCTCAGTCAGGCAGCATTACACACATGGACGTACGGTGTGATGATGATAATGTACCCGCTGCTGCTTCCTTTGCTGAGTTGTCAGATACAAGTGAGGCGGTTGATGATGAAAATGTGTCCGTGGATGTCACGTGGGTGCCCGCTCGAAGAGAAGAAGAACAGGGGGAAAGTTCAGATGGGGAGACAGAGAGGAGGAGGAGACGAGTTGGAAGCAGGGGGAGGTCATCGCAAGGAGCTAGTGGCACAGTCAGACAGCATGTATCGGCACCCAAACAGCCAAACGCATGATGTTGCCATCACCAGAATGCCGTCATTGCAAAGCTCAGCAGTGTGGCATTTTTTGTGTGTGTCGGCCTCTGATAACAGCGATGCCATTTGCAACCTGTGCCAAAAGAAACTGAGTCGTGGGAAGTCCAACACCCACCTAGGTACAACTGCTTTGCGAAGGCACATGATCTCACATCACAAACGCCTATGGGAACAACACATGATGAGTACAAGCAGCACACAAATTCAAAACCACCATCCTCCTCCTGGTCCAGCATCTTCAGCCACGTCAACCACTGCTGTCCTCCTTGCCCACTCTCAACCACCCGCCACTCCGCATCTCACCTTCAGCAGTTCCTGCTCATCTGCCCACAGTCAGGTGTCTGTCAAGGAAATGTTTGAGCGTAAGAAGCCAATGTCACAGAGTCACCCCCTTGCCCGGCGTCTGACAGCTGGCTTGTCGGAACTCTTAGCCCGCCAGTTTTTACCATACAAGCTGGTGGAGTCTGAGGCCTTCAAAAAATTTGTAGCTATTGGGACACCGCAGTGGAAGGTACTCGGCCTAATTTTTTTTTCACAAAAGGCAATCCCCAACCTGTACTCTATTGTGGAAAAGGAAGTCATGGCATGTCTGGCACACAGTGTTGGGGCAAGGGTCCATCTGACCACTGATACCTGATCTGCAAAGCACGGTCAGGGCAGGTATATCACGTACACTGTGCATTGGGTAAACCTGCTGATGGCTGCCAAGCATGGAATGCGTGGCTCTGCAGAGGAGTTGGTGACACCGCCACGACTTGCAGGCAGGCCTGCTGCCACCACCTCTACTCCTCCGACTCCATCCTCTTTAGTAACCTCCTAGGCTGAGTCCTCTATCGCTGCTGCATCTTGCTCCACATCAACTGCACCCCCCCCCCCAGCTCCCCAGGGGCTATTCCACATGCCGGATACGACAGTGTCACGCCGTCTTGGGGTTGACTTGCCTGAAAGCAGAGAGTCACACCAGACCAGCACTCCTGTCCACCCTGAACGCACAGGTGGATCAGTGGCTGACCCTGCACCAACTGGAGATCAGCAAAGTGGTGTGTGACAACGGAAGCAATTTGTTGGCGGCATTGAATTTGGGCAAGTTGACACATGTGCCGTGCATGGCACATGTGTTGAATCTGATCATACAGCGCTTTGTGCATAAGTACACAGGCTTACAGGATGTCCTCAAGCAGGCCAGAAAGGTGTGTGGCCATTTCAGGCGTTCCTACACGGCCATGGCGCACTTTTCCGATATTCAGCGGCGAAACAACATGCCAGTGAGGCGCTTGATTTGCGACAGCCCGACACATTGGAATTCAACACTCCTAATGTTCGACCGCCTGCTCCAACAAGAAAAAGCCGTCAACGAGTATTTGTATGACCGGGGTGCTGGGACAGCCTCTGCAGAGCTGGGTATTTTTTTGCCACGTTACTGGATAATCATGCGCAATGCCTGTAGGCTCATGCGTCCTTTTGAGGAGGTGACAAACCTAGTTAGTCGCACCGAAGGCACCATCAGCGACATCATCCCATTTATTTTCTTCCTGGAGCGTGCCCTGTGAAGAGTGCTGGATCAGGCCGTAGATGAGCGTGAAGAGGAAGAGTTGTGGTCACCATCACCACCAGAAACAGCCTTATCAGCATCGCTTGCTGAACCTGCGGCAACGCTAGAAGAGGAGTCTGAGGAAGAGGAGTCAGAGGAGGAATGTGGCTTTGAGGAGGAGGAAGACCAACCACAGCAGGCATCCCAGGGTGCTTGTTGTCACCTATCTGGTACCCGTGGTGTTGTACGTGGCTGGGGGGAAGAACAGACCTTCAATTAGATCAGTGAGGATGAGGAACGGGACATGAGTAGCTCGGCATCCAACCTTGTGCAAATGGGTCTTTCATGCTGTCATGCCTGTTGAGGGACCCTTGTATAAAAAGGCTGAAGGAGAACGACATGTACTGGGTGTTTACGCTACTAGACCCCCGGTATAAGCAGAAAGTGTCTGAAATGTTACCGAATTACTGGAAGTCGGAAAGGATGCAGCAGTTCCAAAACAAGTTAAAAAGTATGCTTTACACAGCGTATAAGGGTGATGTCACAGCACAACGGGAATCTAACAGGGGAAGAGGTAAAAGTAATCCTCCTCCTAACACGGCCACGCCGGCAAGGACAGGACGCTTTACAGACGTGTTGTTGATGGAGGACATGCAGAGCTTTTTAAGTCCTACGCATCGCCACAGCCCTTCAGGGTCCACCCTCAGAGAATGACTTGACCGACAGGTAGCAGACTACCTCGCCTTAACTGCAGATATTGACACTCTGAGGAGCGATGAACCCCTTGACTACTGGGTGTGCAGGCTTGACCTGTGGCCTGAGCTATCCCAATTTGCGATAGAACTTCTGGCCTGACCTGCTTCAAGTGTCCTGTCAGAAAGGACCTTCAGCGCAGCAGGAGGTATTGTCACTGAGAAGCGAAGTCGCCTAGGTCAAAAAAGTCTAGATAACCTCACCTTTATTAAGATTAATGAGGCATGGATCCCGAAGGGAGTGACAGTGGGGGATGCATTTGACTAAAAAAGGCCTGATGAGATGCCTTGGGCTAAAAATGGTCCACACGCTGCTGTATTTAATCTCTGCATGCCGGATGACTTGCGGGACTTCTCCGCCACCAACTAGGGTTCAAGCCGCAATGTTTTAGTGCACTTTCTGCCTGGAAAACATCAATTTTTCAGGCGTGTGTACATGGCTAACTTTTCTGGCCTCTGGTGCTGCACTGTGGCTGCAAAAAAAAAAAAAAAAAAAGGCACATACATGTGTCAATTCCCCTTCGTGATCATTTGTTGTGGTGAAGGGGCTTGCGTATCACAATGAAGCGATCACCTCTATGAGTGTGTTGGCAATGGTAATGTTGGCACACCCCAGATGATAAGGTCGTTGCTTCATTGTGAACAGACCAAAAGCGGTCGGCTGGATAATTTTGCATAGAAAAAACATTAATTTTCTTTGTGATCATCTAAGGTGATCATTAAAGCCTACTAGGCCAACAATGGGCCCACACTGCAGAATCATTGTTTTCTGTTTCACTTAACTGGCACTGAACTACCTCAGCACGACCATAGGCTTTGAAAAACCGCCATCGCCTGCAATCTCCCAAATGTGCGCATGAGCACAGTCCTCACTACACCAAGATTGATGCATAGAGGAATAAAATGAATGTCATGAGTGTGTCAACTATTGACAACTCTTTGCGGTTGTCTAAAATCTATTCGATATACGTCCCCTGATAGGGGACGTAACAGGGATTAAACTGATAAGAATAGTACTACTTAACACACCACTCATATAGGGTGGCACCGTACATTGCACGGCGCATTGCACTGCTTGACCCTGAACACGGAGCCTTGTCTCGTCATTGGGGGGATTCCCTGTATGCTGTTGGAGACTGATTGCCAGGAGTGTAAGCTGACTGTATGCTTTTCCTGTTCGTCTGCTAGCAGCTATTCGCGAGGTTCCAGTTTGGAGTGCTATTTTGTATCCAGTTCGGGAGTTTGGTGTTCTACAGTAGCTGTGCCTGTCTCTCAGAAAGGGGCATATCGCCTAAACGGATTTTAACCCCTTGTCTGCTGAAACGGTCCGTTACAGTACTACTTAACGTAACACTCATATAGGGTAGCACAGTACACTGCACGGCACATGCGCAGTGCCCCAAATTGGAAGTAAGAGGACCGACCAAGCATCTTTTTCCATCTCCCGGTTCCTAAAATCTATTCCATACACCGGCCCCTGATAGGGGACGTAACAGGGATTAAACTGATAGGAATAGTACTACTTAACATACCACTCATATAGGGTAGCACAGTACATTGCACGGCACACGCGCAGTGCCCCAAATTGGAAGTAAGAGGACCGACCAACCATCTTTTTCCATCTCCCGGTTCCTAAAATCTATTCCATACACCGGCCCCTGATAGGGGACATAACAAGGATTAAACTGATAGGAATAGTACTACTTAAAACACCACTAATGCAGGGTGGCACAGTACATTACATGGCACACGCGCAGTGCCCCAAATTGGAAGTAAGAGGACCGACCAAGCATCTTTTTCCATCTCCCGGTTCCTAAAATCTAATCCATACACCGGCCCCTGATAGGGGACAAAACAGAGATTAAACTGGTAAAAAAAAAAAGAGGACAGCCTCTGCGGAGCTGGGTATTTTTTGCCCGCGTTACTGAACGCTCATGCACAATGGCTGTAGGCTCATGCGTCCTTTTGCGGAGGTGACAAACCTGGTCAGTCAAACCCAAGGCAACATCATCAACCTCATCCCATATGCGTTTTTTCTGGAGAGTGCCCTGCGAAGAGTGCTGGATCAGGCCGCAGATGAGCATGAAGAGGAAGAGTTGTGGTCACCATCACCACCAGAAGCAGCCTTGTCATCGTCGATTGCTGGACCTGCGGCAACGCAGAGAGAGGAGTCTGAAGAAGAGGAGTCAGAAGAGGAAGGTGGCTTTGAGTAGGTGGAATACCAACCGCAGCAGGTGTCCCAGGGGGCTTGTTGTCACCTTTTGGGGACCCTTGGTGTTGTACGTGGCTGGGTGGAGGAAGAGACCTTCAATGACGTCAGTGAGGACAAGGAACGGGACATGGCTAGCTTGGTATCCAACCTTGTGCAAATGGGGAGTTTGCAGTTGTGCGTTAAACAGGGAGTTTGGTCTGTCAGAGTTTGGTCTGTCACTGTGAAGCGGTACACACACTGATCGTATACACACACTGGATGTTTTAAAGCACGTTATTCCAAACAAATTAGGAATGTTAGGTGATTTATGCCCTTTATGGATTAAAACCTGACTCTGCGTCAACTACGTAATTTTCCATGGGAGTTTTGCCATGGATCCCCCTCTGGTACCCCCTTAGACTTTTGAATCAGGCCATGAAGAAGGCCGAACACATGAAACCCAAATCTGCCCCGTACCCACTGAAAATGTAGACATGCAGAACACGGGATCCGACGAAGTTTCACATCCCTTTGTCTTCTCTTTCAAGTATGGACCCATGGCTCCTCTTATCAAGAGAGTCATTAAGGACAACTGGTCCATACTTGAAAGAGACGAGTCACTAAAGGAGATAAATAACACGACACCCATTATAGCCTTCAGGAGATGTCACACCTTGAGGGACAAGTTAGTCCGCAGCAGGTTCCTAGAGAAAAAACCTACCACGTGGCTGGAGAGTTGGGGACCAAAAGGTAACCGCAGGTGTGGACATTGTTCATGCTGCAGGTTTAACCCCCAATGGAACATTCTGAGGTTTGGAGGGATTCAACATAAAGTTACCTCCCTGATTACCTGCAAAAGTAGATATGTAGTGTACCTTATTAAATGTACATGTGGTAGATTTTATATAGGCAAAACCATCAGGGGTCTCCATGAAAGAATTAGGGAACATCTGAATTCCATGTCTACAGGAAAAGGCTGTATGCGATTGATTGATCATGTGAGGGAGGAGCATGCAGGTGACAGCTCGACTCTCCGTTTTGCCGGCATAGAAACATTGGGTAGTTTACCACAGGGGGGTGATAGACACAAGGAACTCCTCAGACGAGAGAGTAGATGGATATTACGCTCAGACGCAATGGGGCCCCTGGGGTCAAACGATAAAATAGATATGGGTATATTCCTGTAGAGACCCGATTTCTCCGGGGTACATGCTGTATGTGGAATCGCAGTATAATGGTATTGTTTTTAATTGCTGGATTGTTATCTGTCTTTCAGTTGTGACGCGGTTTACTCTGACGCACAGGGGCAGGCGCCGGCCAGGTGCAGTACCTGTTGGGCGCAGGTAATTCCGCGTCACAGGCTGGCTGTTTTAAAAGACCAGGTGAATCGAGCACTTGATTAAGGGCCAGAGGAAGCACTTAGGTGCGAAACGTCCATCGCCCATTCAGCTAGGTTACACTACTGTACATGTTGTCCGCTACCCACTGCCAATAAAAAGAAGATCGTATTAGCGCAAAAGGGTGAGTGCCGTCCATCTTTTCTACAACTGCCTACACCCACACTGTTACCAGCAGCCCACTGGTCCCCCAGTCTACACCCACACTGTGACCAGCACCCCACTGGTCCCCCAAACTACACCCACAGTGTTACCAGCACCCCACTGGTCCCCCATGTACCCCACATTGTTAATCCTTTAGGTGTTCAACAAGAGTTAATGGCAGATGGAGAAACAATTTAGAAATTTCTATTTTTTGGAAACTTTTCCAATATAATCAATTTTTTCCAGGAGTAAAACAAGGGTTAACTGCCAAACAAAACTCAAAATGGGTTTCCCTGATTCTGTAGTTTGCAGAAACACCCCATATGTGGTCGTAAACTACTGTTTGGCCGAACAGGAGCACATAGAAGGAGGGGAACACCATATGGGTTTTGGAAGGCAGATTTTGCAGGACTGGTTTTGTTTATACCATGTCCCATTTGAAGCCCCCTGTTGCACCCCTAGAATAGAAATTTCAAAAAAGTGACTCCATCTAAGAAAGTACACCCCTCAAGGTATTCTAAACTGGGTTTACAAACTTTGTTAACCCTTTAGGTGTTCCACAAGAGTTAATGGCAGATGGAGAAACAATTTTTAAATTTCTATTTTTTGGAAAATTTTCCAATATAATAATTTTTTTTCCAGGAGTAAAACAAGGGTTAACTGCCAAACAAAACTTAATATGGGTTTCCCTGATTCTGTAGTTTGCAAAAACACCCCATATGTGGTCGTAAACTACTGTTTGGCCGAACGGGAGCACATAGAAGGAGGGGAACACCATATGGGTTTTGAAAGGCAGATTTTGCAGGACTGGTTTTGTTTATACCATGTCCCATTTGAAGCCCCTTGTTGCACCCCTAGAATAGAAATTCCAAAAAAGTGACTCCATCTAAGAAAGTACACCCCTCAAGGTATTCAAAACTGAGTTTACAAACTTTGTTAACCCTTTAGGTGTTCCGCAAGAGTTAATGGCAGATGGAGAAATTTTTTTAGAAATTTCTATTTTTTTGAAAATTTTCCATTTTAACCCTTTCTTTATTACTGAAAAAAATGGGTTAACAGCCAAACAAAACTCAAAATGGGTTGCCCTGATTCTGTAGTTTGCAGAAACACCCCATATGTGGTCGTAAACTACTATTTGGCTAAACGGCAGGACATAGAAGAAGGAGGAACGTCATATGGTTTTTGGAAGGCAAATTTTGCTGGACTGGTTTATTTACACCATGTACCCTTTCAAGCCCCCTGATTCACCCCTAGAGTAGAAACTCCATAAAAGTGACCCCATCTAGGAAACTACGGGATAAGGTGGTTGTTGTTTGGGACTATTTTAGGGGTAAATATGATTTTTGGTTGCTCTATATTACTCTTTTTTGAGGCAATGTAACAAAAAAATGAAATTCTAAAATTGTTTCTACATTTGCTATTTAGTTTTGTGGAACACCTAAAGGGTTAACATAGTTTGTAAAGTAACTTTTGAATACCTTGAGGGGTGTAGTTTCTTAGATGGGGTAACTTTTTTGGAGTTTCTAGTCTAGGCTACATCAGGGGGGGCTTCTAATGGGACATGGTGTAAAAAAAAAAACTGTCCATCAAAATCTGCCTTCCAGAAACCATATGGAGTTCCCTTCGTTCTATGCCCTGCCGTGCGGCTATATAGCCATTTACGACCACATATGGGGTGTTTCTGCAAACTACAGAATCAGGGCCATAAATATTGAGTTTTGTTTGGCTGTTAACCCTTGCTTTATTACCGGCAAAAAGGATTCAAATGGAAATTTTGCCCAAAAATGGGTGTTTTGGCACCGTTTTTATTTTATATTTTTAACACCGTTCATCCGAGGCGTTTGGTCAAAAGTTATTTTTATAGCGATGACTTTTAGGCACGCGACGATGCCCAATATGTATGGCTCTCAGACTTTGGCGACACTAAGCAGGCATCTTAAAAACTGCGGCCCTCCAGATGTTGTAAAACTACAATTCCCACCATGCCCTGATGATGGCTGTAGGTTGTCTGGGCATTCTTGGAGTTATAGTTTTGCAACAGCTGGAAGGCTGCAGTTTGAGGATGCCTGCTCTAAAACTAATATTTTTTTGGGGAAAAAAAATTGTTTCCGTGTCTCCAAAGTCTGAGAGCCATAGTGTTTTATGTTCTCTAGTGGACTGTTGGGGATTATAAAAATTTTGTACTCCATGGAAGTGTGATACTCCCTGAAGCAATCGATAACGCAGAGGCCCGGATGATCGGGGCACATGTCACATTGAGTAGTGGTATCCTTCCGTATCCCCCTCTTGTGACACACTCTGCATCTTTTTTGGGTTTGTCCCTTCTTTCCAGTATGGGGGACCACACCTGGAAAGTGTTGGCCAGGGACGATCCGGGCGCCTCCAGTTCCCGAGGTACTCCGGCCTGCTCTTTCCCGGTCTGAAAAGATCGGGTCTTTGAGGACTGCCTCATAGAACTGGAGGAATGTCCCTGTGCTGCCAGCGCTTCGGGATAGTACAAAAGAGTTGTACATGGCAACCTGTACCAAGTTTACCGCAACTTTTTTGTACCATGCCCGGGTTTTGCGCATGGCATTATACTCTTGAGGACTTGATCAGAGAGATCAACTCCTTCCATATACCGATTGTAGTCGACGATACAATCGGGCTTGAGGACCTTTGCCGCGGTACCTCGCACAGGGACAGGGGTGGTGCTGTTACCGTGGATTGTGGACAGCATAAGGACATCCCTCTTGTCCTTATACCTGACCAGCAACAGGTTTCCACTGGTAAGTGCAAGTGGCAGGGGGGTGTCTGGGGTCTGATAGATGGATCAAAGAAAGTTTTGTGTAAAAGTTCTTTTTTTTTTTTTCCTAACTAACTTTTCCCTTCTTTCCCTTCCTAATGGTGCCACTCCCTCACTGACCCTAACCTACCTGGGTGGCAATGGGTGCAGGAAGGTGATGGATAACGATTAGGGGGACGCAGGAGCTGGTGCTGAACGGTGCTGCACAGGAAGAGGAGGGGAGAGAGGAGCGCAGGAAGTTTGAATCTCGCGCCTCTCTTCCCTGCACCAATCAGCACCCTGGACAGCAGTGTTCAGCACCAGGGCCAGCACTGCCTCTGCAAATCTTCATACTGCGATTGGTGGTGTGTAATCACGCCACCGATCGCAGTCTTTTTCCGGTTCATCGGATCACAGGACACCCGAATGGACCGGAAACGCAGAAAACTGCAGGTCTGAATTGACCTACGGTTTTCTGCGATCGTCGATATGGGGGGGGGGTCAAATGACGCCGATTAACCCCCGCGGCGCCGGAATCGCGAATTAAAGCCATGACGTACCGGTACGTCATGGGTCCTTAAGGATTCGGGATCCATGCCGTACCGGTACGTCATGGGTCCCTAAGGGGTTAATAGCCTGCATTCACTACATGCATCTCACACACACATCAGTGCGGGGGTGCAGCGTCTGTGGTATTAGAAGCGTGTGGGGCAGTGTGAGGTGCGTGTGGTATTAGAAGCGTGTGGGGCGCATCTGATAATCACACACTGTACCACATGCATCGATAGATTACACACTGCTGTCACCTTGTTCTGTGCGTCCATCTTGATGTCTGGGATGTCATTTTCAGCTCCACTGCCGCCATATTTGCCGGGGTGATTGGGGAGCGTGCCTGGCTCTCCCTACTATAGCAACCCCGGGAGCTAGCCCCTCCTCCTTGCACTAGCCACTCCTCCTTACACTAGCTCCTCCTCCTTACAGCTCTCGCCAGCTTTCTCTGCTGCATATCACTGTACCACTCTAACTAACCAATAACAAAGCTCGTTATTGCAGGCACAGGCAGCATTGATGCACTTCCATGCCGTTCAGAGCGCCTGCACTGATGAATGGCATGGAAAAGTCTGCGGTGTATTGGTACACTTTTTTCAGAGAGTAGAACAGCCTGAACAGGCATCTCTGGCGCTTGTACAGGCGTTATTGCGACCTCTGGTCTGAAGTCATCCCAACATTCCCATATCATCAATACAGTGTAATACCGCCGGTAATTACCCGATGAACAAGCAAACGGCAGATCGTGCTAATTACAGTCTGCCGCTGCCAAATATGGAGACAAGTGACTGTATAACAATCGCTGCATGTAATAGCAGCGATTCCTTCCTTATCGCCTGGAAAATCTGCCTATGTAATACAGCCTTTACACACACTACCAACAACATACAATCCCACCCACACACAAGACACCCCCCTCAGCATACACACAGCTGTCCCCCATCACATACAAACAGATACCTCCTCCCCATCATCTCAGTGTGTTACAACACACAGTCCCCCTCGCATACAAACCAGACTTCACCCTACTACACAGCCTCCCATTTCAGCATCCAAACATAGCCCTCCCATACAACCAGATACCCTCTGCCTCAGCATCCATACAGCTGCCCCCCCATACAACCAGATACCCCCACCCTCAGCATCCACGCAGCTGCCCCCCCCATACAACCAGATACCCCCTCCCTCAGCATCCACGCAGCTGCCTACTTATACAACCAGATACCCCCTCCCTCAGCATCCACGCAGCTGCCCCCCACATACAACTAGATTCACCCTCCCTCAGCATCCACACAGCTGCCCCCACATACAACCACATACCCCCTCCCGCAGCATCCACGCAGCTGCCCCCCATACAAGATACCCCCTCCCTCAGCATGCCCCCCATACAACAAGATACCCCCTCCCTCAGCATCCATACAGCTGCCCCCCCATACAACCAGATAACCCCTCCCTCAGCATCCACGCGGCTGCCCCCCATACAAGATACCCTTTCCCTCAGCATCCATGCAGCTGCCCCCCATACAACCAGATACCCCCTCCCTCAGCATCCCCCCATACAAGATACCCCCTCCCTCAGCATCCATGCAGCTGCTTCCACAATACAACCAGATACCCCATCCCTCAGCATCCATACAGCTGCCCCCCATACAACCAGATACCCCCACCATCAGCATCCATACAGCTGCCCCCCATACAACCAAATGCCCCCACCCTCAGCATCCTCCCATACAAGATACCCCCGCCCTCAGCATCCATGTAGCTGCCCCCATACAAGATACCCCCTCCCTCAGCATCCATGCAGCTGCCCCCCATACAATAATATACCCCTTCCCTCAGCATCCATGCAGCTGCCGCCATACAACAATATACCCCCCTCCCTTAGCATCCATGCAGCTGCCCCCCCATACAAGATACCCCCTCCCTCAACATCCATGCAGCTGCCCCCCCATACAACCAGATAACCCCTCCCTCAGCATCCACGCGGCTGCCCCCCATACAAGATACCCTTTCCCTCAGCATCCATGCAGCTGCCCCCCATACAACCAGATACCCCCTCCCTCAGCATCCCCCCATACAAGATACCCCCTCCCTCAGCATCCATGCAGCTGCTTCCACAATACAACCAGATACCCCATCCCTCAGCATCCATACAGCTGCCCCCCATACAACCAGATACCCCCACCATCAGCATCCATACAGCTGCCCCCCATACAACCAAATGCCCCCACCCTCAGCATCCTCCCATACAAGATACCCCCTCCCTCAGCATCCATGTAGCTGCCCCCATACAAGATACCCCCTCCCTCAGCATCCATGCAGCTGCCCCCCATACAATAATATACCCCTTCCCTCAGCATCCATGCAGCTGCCGCCATACAACAATATACCCCCTCCCTTAGCATCCATGCAGCTGCCCCCCCATACAAGATACCCCCTCCCTCAACATCCATGCAGCTGCCCCCCATACAACCAGATACCCCCTCCCTCAGCATCCCCCCATACAAGATACCCCCTCCCTCAGCATCCATGCAGCTGCTTCCACAATACAACCAGATACCCCATCCCTCAGCATCCATACAGCTGCCCCCCATACAACCAGATACCCCCACCATCAGCATCCATACAGCTGCCCCCCATACAACCAAATGCCCCCACCCTCAGCATCCTCCCATACAAGATACCCCCTCCCTCAGCATCCATGTAGCTGCCCCCATACAAGATACCCCCTCCCTCAGCATCCATGCAGCTGCCCCCCATACAATAATATACCCCTTCCCTCAGCATCCATGCAGCTGCCGCCATACAACAATATACCCCCTCCCTTAGCATCCATGCAGCTGCCCCCCATACAAGATACCCCCTCCCTCAACATCCATGCAGCTGCCCCCCATACAACAAGATACCTCCTCCCTTAACATCCATGCAGCTGCCCCCCATACAACAAGATACCCCTCCCTCAGCATCCATGCAGCTGCCCCCCCATACAACCAGATACCCCCTCCCTCAGCATCACCCATACAACCAGATACCCCCTCCCTCAGCATCCCCCATACAACAAGATACCCCCTCCCTCAGAATACATGCAGCTGCCCCCCATGCAAGATACCCCCTCACTCAGCATCCACGCAGCTTCCCCCATACAAGATACCCCCTCCCTCAGTATCCATGCAGCTGCCCCCATACAAGATATCCCCTCCCTCAGCATCCCCCCATACAAGATACCCCATCCCTCAGCATCCATGCAGCTGTCCCCCCATACAACCAAATACCCCCTCCCTCAGCATCCATGCAGCTGACCCCCATACAACCAGATACCCCCTCCCTCAGCATCCCCCATACAAGATATCCCATCCCTCAGTAACCATGCAACTGCCCCCCATACAACAAGATACCCCCTCCCTCAGCATCCATGCAGCTGCCCCCCATACAACAAGATATCCCCTCCCTCAGCATCCATGCAGCTGCCCCCATACAACAAGATACCCTCTCCTACAGCATCCATGCAGCTGCCCGATGCAACAAGATACCCCCTCCCTCAGCATCCATGCAGCTGCCCCCCGCGGTGTACAATCCCTCACAGCACATCACCAACAGTTTCAGTACAAAATAAGTTACTTAATCAGTAGGTTCCGTGTACTTCTACCACACTGCAGGAGTTTTTTAGTTCACTCCGCACACTGCTGACCCTAGCGAGCTCCATGATACATGTGAAAAAGAGCGCGGCTCTCCTGTTTCCGATCCACGTGATCTAGGAGTGCCACGTGATGTTATGACATCAGCAGGTCCTTCCTGAATATAGTATTTAGCCATTACCTTTGCCTAAACTGTGGAGCTTTTTTCATGAAGATTACATCAGGAAAAAGTGACAGGGGCTGTTATGCTAATATACTGTAAGCTACTGTATACTGTGGGTTACTATACTGCTCTACTGTATACTGTGGGGTGCTGTATATTGTGGGATGCTTTACTGCTCTACTATATACTGGTGGGTGCTGTATACTGTGAGGTGCTGTATACTGTGGGGTGCTGTATATTGTGCAGGGCTCCAGACAAAAAAAAAAAACTAGTAGCCATTGGCTCCTGAACTGAAAAATTTAGGAGCCAAATAAAATTTTTAGTCGCCAAATCAAAACCGAATGAAAATTTTGGTATCGTGACAACGCTACGCCGATCAGATCGGCGTAGAGTTGTTTCAATACCAAAATTTTGATTCGCTTTCGTCACCATAAAAAAGTATTGCGATACTCAATACCACGCAAAGAAAAAAAAAAAACACCCAAAAAAGCCACGTGCATTTCGCATTTTATGAAACGTTCGGCCCATAATAGAACAGTCCTATCATATTTTTTGCGGTGACAAGGTGACAAAAAAATGGCAAATACTCACCGCATAGGAGATATTTTTTAATAATTTAATAGTTTGGACTTTTCGGACGCAGCGCTATGTAATATGTTTATTTATTTATTGTATATATTTTTTATATGTAAAATTGGGAAAGGGGGGATTTAAACTTAATATTTTAGGGTACTTTCACACTAGCGTTTTTCTTTTTCGGCATAGAGTTCCGTCCTAGGGGCTCTATACCGGAAAAGAACTGATCAGGCATATCCCCATGCATTCTGAATGGAGAGTAATCCGTCCAGGATGCATCAGGACGTCTTCAGTTCAGTCATTTTGACTGATCAGGCAAAAGATAAAACCGCAGCATGCTACGGTTTTATCTCCGGCGAAAAAAACTGAAGACTTGCCTGAATGCCGGATCCGGCATTTTTCCCCTTAGGAATGTATTAGTGCCAGATCCGGCATTCAAAATACCGGAATGCAGGATCCGTCCTTCCGGTCTGCGCATGCCGGTAAAAATGTGTAAAAAGATACAAGACGGATCCGTCTGTCCGCATGACAAGCGGAGAGATGGATTCATTTTTGCAATGCATTTGTGAGATGGATCCGCATCCGGATGCCTCTCATAAATGCTTTCAGTCACATCAAGATCGGCGGATCTGGCATCCAGTTCCGACGACGGAACTGCTTGCCGGATCACACTGCCGCAAGTGTGAAAGTAGCCTTAGTGTTTGTGTTTTATTTTTACTTACTATTAGCCCCCTTAGGGGCTGGAACCCTTGTCCTATTCACTCTTAGGCCCCTTTCACATGGGTGAGATTTCTGCCGGGTGCAATGCGTGAGGTGAACGCATTGCACCCGCACTGAATCCGGACCCATTCACTTCTATGGAGCTGTGCACATGAGCGGTGATTTTCATGCATCACTTGTGCGTTGCGTGAAAATCGCAACATGCTCTATGTTGTGCGTTTTCATGCAACGCAGGCCCCATAGAAGTTAATGGGGTTGCGTGAAAATCGCAAGCATCCGCAAGCAAGTGCGGATGCGGTGCGATTTTCACGCTTGGTTGCTAAGATGAAAGTCTATTCACTGTGTTATTTTCCCTTATAACATGGTTATAAGGGAAAATAATAGCATTCTTTAATACAGAATGCTAAGTAGAATATCAATATAATAAACATTATATACACCCCAGTATAATAAACATTGGTGGCGCCAGTGCGCCCCCCCCCCAGTATAATAAACATTGAGTGAGCCCCCCCCAGTATAATAAACATTGGTGGCGCAGTGCGCCCCCCCCCAGTATAATAAACATTGGTGGCGCCAGTGCGCCGCCCTCCAGTATAATAAACATTGGTGGCGCCACTGCGCCCCCCCAGTATAATAAACATTGAGTGCGCCCCCCCCCCAGTATAATAAACATTGGTGGCGCCAGTGCGCCCCCCCAGTATAATAAACATTGAGTGCGCCCCCCCCAGTATAGTAAACATTGAGTGCACCCCCCAGTATAATAAACATTGGTGGCGCGGTGGCGCAGTGGGCAGTGCCAATGAGGGTTAAAAAAATAAATAAAAATTAACTCACCTCCTCCAATTGATCGCGTAGATGCCGGTCTCCTGTTCTTTCTTTAGGACCTGTCAAAGGACCTGTGGTGACATCACTGTGGTCATCACATGGTACATCATATGATCCATCACCATGGTAATGGACCATGTGATTAGCTCAGTGACGTCACCACAGGTCCTTTATTTTTTTAACCCTCATTTGCACTTCCCACTGCGCCACCAATGTTTATTATACTGGGGGGGCACACTCAATGTTTATTATACTGGGGGGGCACACTCAATGTTTATTATACGGGGGGCGCACTCAATGTTTATTATACTGGGGGGGCGCACTCAATGTTTATTATATTGGGGGGGCACACTCAATGTTTATTATACGGGGGGCGCACTCAATGTTTATTATACTGGGGGGGCGCACTCAATGTTTATTATACTGGGGGGGCGCACTCAATGTTTATTATACTGGGGTGTTGGGGGGGCGCACTGCGCCACCAATGAAGATAACTGTAGTGTTAATACAAATACAGGACGCAGGTGCCGGAATGAAATAGCCGGCACCCGACCTCTATGACAAGGGGCTGCGATCAGCGGCAGTTAACCCCTCAGGTACCGCACCTGAGGGGTTAACTGCTGCTGAACGCAGCTCCCTGTCATAGAGGTCGGGTGCCGGCTATTTAATTCCGGCACCTGCCTCCTGAATTTGTATTAACACGTCAGTTATCTTCATTGGTGGCACAGTGGCCACAGCCCCTCCCCTCCTCCCATCTCTCTTCTTATTGGCGGAGGGGGCGGCAGCACAGGGGGAGGGAGAGATTCCTTCTCCACTGCGCAGTGCGCTGCTGAGAAGAACATCGGCGGCGGCGGGGCAGAGAACGATCAGCTCCTGTGCCCAGCCACTGTATTCAGAGCTGTGGCGGCCGGTCTAGTCGCAAATGGCGACAAGACTAAAAAGTCTTGTCGCCATTTGTAAATTCTAAGTCGCATTGGCAACCATTTTGGCCGCCATCTGGAGCCCTGTTGTGGGGTGCTATACTGCTCTACTGTATACTCGGGGGTGCTGTATACTGTATACTGCTCTACTGTATACTGTGGGGTGCTGTATACTATGAGGTGCTGTATACTGTGGGGTGCTATAATGCTCTACTGTATACTGTGGGGTGCAGTATACTGTGGGGCGCTGTATATTGTGGGGTGCTATACTGCTCTACTGTATACTGGGGGTTCTGTCTACTGTGAAGTGCTGTATACTGTGGGGTGCTGTATATTGTTGAGTGCTATACTGCTCTATTGTATACTGTGGGGTGCTATACTGCTCTACTGTATACTGTGGGGTGCTGTATACTGTATACTGCAAGGTGCTGTATATTGTGGAGTGCTATACTGCTCTACTGTATATTGTTGGGTGCTGTGTACTGTGGGGGGCTGTATCTTGTGGGGTGCTGTACACCGTGGGGTGATGTATACTGTGGGGGCTCATGTCATCTATTTATTCCTATTTATTAATCAAGATTGTGGTGCAATGTATTAATTAGCTAGCTGTGCATGTGTACTAATTAGTAAAGAGACTGTTAATTTTCTGGTGGTCACGCTGAATTCATGTCATGTTTAACGCTGGATAGGCTCTCAGTCAGTGCAAGGCTACATAAATGCAGAGTCACAACCTGTGTGAATAGACTCGTGATTATATAGATTCATGATGAGATTTAAGACACAGTGATTAGCTCTAATGCTGGGTGGGCAGATAGTGAGGCATTGCCTGTGCCCAGACACATCTTATTTATCACTGTGTGCGTGCTGGGTGAAAGGTTATGCAATTAAATTATGCTATGACTTTGGAAACAGTATATAGATATATACAAATGCTACATACATTTAAATATATAATATACATACACAGCACACACATACCATATTTTTCGCCCTAGGTTTTAGAGGAGGACAATAAGAAAAAAATATTTTTCATTAGACCTCAGGTCATACCTCCAGTCAGACCCTCAATGTTAATCAGACCTCAGATGACAGCCCCAATAAGACCCCCAATGTTAATAAGACCCCAATAAGACCTCAGATTAGACTCCCAATCAGATCTTGTCTCAGACTCCAATGTGAATGACCCCCACTCAAACCTCAGATAAGAGTCCCATGCCTCTCATGAGCCCCCATATCAGCCCCCAAGCCTCTCATCAGCCCCCATATCAGCCCCCATTTGCCTCTCATCAGCCCCCATATCAGTATCAGCCACCATTGCCTTATTTCACCCCCATAATAGCCCCCATTGCCATATTTCAGCGCCCTCAAGCTGTTCGCAGCCACTGCACAGCCGACAGCCGAGGACCAGGAAGCAGTGAGTACAGAGCCTTCACCGCTTCATGGTCCTCCAGTACTAATGAGCGATTCCATAATGGAAGCGCTCATTAGTATTCACCCCATAAGTTGCAGGAACATTTTTCCTCCACTTTTGCGTCTTATGGGGTGAAAAATACGGTATAATACGAACACTATACTGTATTATGAACACATATATATATATATATATATATATATATATATATATAAATAGAATACTGTATATACGTATAAAAAAACACAATGTAGCTGATTTATTAAGACTAGCAAATAATATGCTACCTTTACTCCGATGCCTTGCTGTTAGATATGCCAAATTTATTAAGATGAGCATATTTTCGAATGAATATCAGATCACATTTTATGACCAATTTGTGCAGAAATTCATATCATTCCAAAGGTTTCACATACTTTTTCTTGCAACTGTATATATACACAATGGTGTGCACAAATCTGGGCACCCCTAGACAAAATTACTGTTACTGTGAAAAGTTTAGCAAGTTGAAAATGAAATGATATCCAAAAGGCATAAAGTTAAAGATGACACATTCACTTTCTATTTTAAACTGAAGATTTTACCATGGCACTAATAGTCCCCTGATCTGAACATCATTGAAAATCTGTGGATAGACCTCAAAAGAGCAGTGCATGCAAGAAGGACTTTTGCAAGGAAGAATGGATTAAAATCCCTCAAACAAGAATTGGAATACTGTATTTTTCGCCCATAAGACGCAAGTAGGTTTTTGAGGAGGGAAATAAGAAAAAAAATATTTTGAACCAAAAGGTGTGCTTTTGGTGGGTTTTGAACTAATGGTGGTCTGTGGCTGACACTGTTATGGGGGGATCTATGGCTGACACTTTTATGGGGGATCTGTGGCTGACACTTTAATGGGGGATCTGTGGCTGACACTGTTATAGGGGGATCTGTGGATGGCACTGTTATGGGGGCATCTGTGGCTGACACTGTTATAGGGGGATCTGTGGCTGGCACTGTTATGGAGGCATCTGTGGATGGCACTGTTATGGGGGCATCTGCGGATAGCACTGTTATGGGGGCATCTGTGGATGGCACTGTTATGGGGGATCTGTGGATGACACATATAGCATCTTATGCTATGTGTCATCCACAGATGCCCCCATAACAGTATCCCTGTATAGTGTGAATGGCCCCCAATGCAGGGGGTGGGGGCCAGCATCTAGTTTTGTAATGGCAGCGGGGCCCGATGCAGTCACTGTGTTCTATTGCACCGGGCCCCGCTAACTGTAGTAGTCCTATCTATAACTGTAGGCATTGTTTAACTATAATAATCTTCAATACAATCCATTAATCTTCACTTACTGACGTCCGTATCAGGCAGGAGGGCGGGCGGACAGGCGGGCACTGGCAGTGTAACTCACTATGTCATTAATAAAGTGGGCGGAGCAGGCGCCTGACGTAGTGAGTTACGCTGCCAGTGACCGCCCTCCCTCTTGCCTGATACGGACGTTAGTAAGTGAAGAAATAATGGATTGCATTGAAGATTATTATAGTTAAACAATACCTACAGTTATAGATAGGACTACTACAGTTAGCGGGGCCGGTGCAATAGAATACAGTGACTGCACCTGGCCCCGCTGCCATTCAAAACTAGATGCCGGCCCCCAGACCCTCCTTCATCTCCACTGATACACCCGCTGACCGCGCTGTGCAGCATGCGGTCGGCGGTGTATCAGTGTAAACTGCAGCATTCGCCCCATATGACGTACTGCCATTTCCCCCCCCCACTTTTGGGGAGGGAAAAGTGCGTCTTATAGGGTGAAAAATAAGGTACCTTTGGCTGGCTACAAAAAAGTGTTTACAAGCTGTGATACTTGCCAATGGGGGTGCTACTAACTATGCAGGGAGACCAAAGTTTTGCTTCAGGCCTCCTTCCTTTTTTTGTTATTAAAAAAAATCTAAATGTAAAATACGAAAATAAAAAAGTTTTTGCTTAACCCCTTGAGGACACAGCCTTATTTCACCTTAGGACTAGGCCATTTTTTGCAAATCTGACTAGTGTTACTTTAAGTGCTGATAACTTTAAAACGCTTTTACTTACCCAGGCCGTTCTGAGATTGTTTTTTCATCACATATTGTACTTCATGACACTGCTAAAATTGGGTCAAAAAAGTTTATTTTTTTGCATAAAAAAATACCTAATTTACCAAAAATGTGAAAAAATTAGCACATTTCAAAGTTTCAGTTTCTCTACTTCTGTAATACATAGTAATACCCCCAAAAATTGTGATGACGTTACATTCCCCATATGTCTACTTCATGTTTGAATTATTTTGGGAATGATATTTTATTTTTTGGGGATGTTACAAGGCTTAGAAGTTTAGAAGCAAATCTTGAAATTTTTCAGAAATTTACAAAAACCCAATTTTTAAGGACCACTACAGGTTTGAAGACACTTTGCAAGGCTTACATAATAGAAACCACCCAAAAATGACCCCATTCTATAAACTACACCCCTCAAGGTATTCAAAACTGATTTTACAAACTTCGTTAACCCTTTAGGTGTTGCACAAGAGTTATTAGCAAATGGGGATGAAATTTGAGAATTTAATTTTTTTGCCTAATTTTCCATTTTAACCCATTTTTTTCCACTAACAAAGCAAGGGTTAACAGCCAAACAAGTCTGTATCTTTATTGCCCTGACTCTGCCATTTACAGAAACACCCCATATGTGGCCGTAAACTACTGTCCGGCCACAGAGATTTTAAATACCGCAATATTGAATTCAGGCCTACACTGGTTCAGGCCGTGTGAGATAAACCCTCTACATACAGGGGTTTGATTCAGGGATTTGAAATACAGCCATTTGAAATACAGCCATTTTGGTCAAAGAAATATTTACTTCAGGCCTACACTGGTTCAGACCGTGTGAGATACTCCCGCTACATACAGGGGATTGAATCAGGCATTTGAAATACAGCCATATGAAATACAGCCATTTTGGGCAAATAAATATTTAATTCAGGCCTACACTGGTTTAGACCGTGTGAGATACTCCCTCTACATACAGGGGTTTGATTCAGGGATTTGAAATACAGCCATTTTGGGCAAAGAAATATTTACTTCAGGCCTACACTGGTTCAGACCGTGTGAGATACTCCTGCTACATACAGGGGATTGAATCAGGCATTTGAAATACAGCCATATGAAATACAGCCATTTTGGGCAAAGAAATATTTAATTCAGGCCTACACTGGTTTAGACCGTGTGAGATACTCCCTCTACATACAGGGGTTTGATCCAGGCATTTGAAATACAGCCATTTTGGGCAAAGAAATATTTAATTCAGGCCTACACTGGTTCAGACCCTGGGAGATACTCCCTCTATATACAGGGGTTTGATTCAGGGATTTGAAATACAGCCATTTGAAATACAGCCATTTTAGGCAAATAAATATTTACTTCAGGCCCACACTGGTTCAGACCGTGTGAGATACCCCCTCTACATACAGGGGTTTGATTCAGGGATTTGAAATACAGCCATTTTGTGCAAAGAAATATTTAATTTAGGCCTACACTGGTTCAGGCCGTGTGAGATACCCCCTCTACATACAGGGGTTTGATTCAGGGATTTGAAATACAGCAATTTGAAATACAGCCATTTCGGGCAAAGAAATATTTACTTCAGGCCTACACTGATTCAGGCTGTGTAAGATACCCCTCTACACACAGGGGTTTGATGCAGGCATTTGAAATGCAGCCATTTTGTGCAAAGAAATCTTTAATTTAGGCCTACACTGGTTCAGACCGTGTGAGATACTCCCTCTACATACAGGGGTTTGATTCAGGGATTTGAAATACAGCCATTTTGGGCAAAGAAATATTTACTTCAGGCCTACACTGGTTCAGACCGTGTGAGATACCCCGTCTACATACAGGGGTTTAAATCAGGGATTTGAAATACAGCCATTTTGGGCAAAGAAATATTCACTTCAGGTCTACACTGGTTCAGGCCCTGTGAGATACTCCCTCTACATACAGGGGTTTGAGTCACGGATTTGAAATACAGCCATTTTAAATAACAGCCATTTTGGGCAAAGAAATTTTTAATTCAGGCCTACACTGGTTCAGACCATGTGAGATACACCCTTTACATACTGTCGTTCTATTCTACTATTAACCACCTCCGGACCGCCTAACGCAGATGTGCGGTCCGGAGGTGGCAGCGCTGCGCACAGTCACGCATATACGCGTCATCTCGCGAGCAACCTGCCAGCCGTGATCATTGGCTGGCAGGTTGCTGATTTTTAAAAAATCCAATCAGAGAGCCGAATAACAGATCATATTTGTAAATATGATATGTTATATGGCTGCCTGCTCCTCTGCTGGTTCTTTTCGTCGGTTGGATCCAGCAGAGGAGCAGGCTTCACAGTGAGTACACCAAACAGCACACTTTAGCCCCAGATCACCCCCCTGAACCCCAATTAACCCTTTGATCACCCCTTTGATCGCCCCTGTCAATCACAAGTGAAAAGAAAAAAGTGATCAGTGCAAACTGTCACTTTTTTTTTTCACTGGTATTGACCGTTAGGTTTCAGTATAGTTTAGGCCCCTTGGTTAGGTAGTTTAGGGATCGGTTAGCGCCCAGCCCACCGCACCGCAGTCCGTTATTCGCTGATTAGCGTATCGCTAATCAGCATTTGTACTTTTATAGTATCTGGAAGTGATCAAAACTGATCACGGTCAGATCTATAATAGTACTAGTGTCACTTTAGTTCTCCCTCCACCCAAAACGCAGTGTTTGCCCGATCAGGCCTGATCGGTCGCCCACACGTGCGTTCGCCCATACCCGCCCCACCGCAGTGACAAAAAAAATTTTTTTTTGGTTCACTGCACAATCACTTTACACGCACTGCGGCGATAAAAAAATCAGTTTTGATATTTTTATCAACCGCAGCGGCCTCCGGTACTTCGCTAGCCTCCCCTTTGTAAGACAGGCTTGCTTTTTTTTTCTTGGGTAGTCTCAGGGAATACCCCTAAATTTAGTTGCCCACATGTCTAACAGGGGGTATTCCTCTGAAGAGGCCTACAGGCTTCTGACCCAGTCGGATGAGGAGTGGGAACCCTCATCTGATGAATCCAGCGGGTCAGAATACGAACCTGTAGAAAGCAGTGGCTCTCTGACCCAAAGTTCGGACGAGGAGGCTGAGGTCCCTGATACCACCAGGCGTACCCGGCCCCGTGTCGCTAGACCACAGGTTGCGCAGGATCCGCTTCAAGAGCAGCAGAGTGGGGCTGGTGCTGTCGGATTACGTGGTGAGGCATACACCAGCAGCCCAGCCCTCCCTGGACCTAGTACCAGCACTGCCGTACAACCTGGTGAAGTAGCGAGCACCAGAAGGGCAGTTGAAGCTGGTACGGTGGCACGTGCAGTAGTGACCCCGTCGCAGCCACCGCAAAGACGTGCCCGTAGAGCCCCTAGAATCCCAGAGGTGCTGGCAAACCCTGATTGGCAGTCCCCAACTTCAGCCGCACCTGTAGTTTTCCCTTTCACTGCCCAGTCTGGAGTTCGGGTTGAGACAGCTCAGATCGGTTCGGCCCTGGGATTTTTTGAGCTGTTCTTGACTGCGGAGCTTTTAGACATAGTTGTGGCCGAAACAAACAGATATGCCACACAATTTATCACCGCTAACCCGGGAAGCTTTTATGCCCAGCCTTTCCGGTGGAAACCAGTCCAAGTTTCCGAAATTAAAACTTTTCTGGGCCTCCTCCTCAACATGGGCCTGACAAAAAAGCATGAATTGCGGTCATATTGGTCCACGAACCCAATTCATCACATGCCCATGTTCTCTGCTGCTATGTCCAGGGCACGTTTTGAGGCCATCCTGCGTTTCCTGCACTTTAGTGACAACACCGCCTCCCGTCCCAGGGGCCACCCTGCTTTTGACCGGCTCCACAAAATTCGGCCCCTCATAGACCATTTCAACCAGAAATTTGCAGATATTTATACCCCAGAGCAAAACATCTGCGTAGACGAGTCCCTGATACATTTTACCGGGCGCCTTGGCTTCAAACAATACATCCCAAGCAAGCGCGCCCGGTATGGGGTCAAATTGTATAAGCTCTGTGAAAGGGCCACAGGCTATACCCACAAATTTCGGATCTATGAGGGAAAAGATCAGACCCTGGAGCCGGTCGGTTGCCCTGACTACCTGGGGAGCAGTGGGAAGACAGTTTGGGACTTGGTGTCACCCTTATTCGGCAAGGGGTACCATCTTTATGTGGACAATTTTTACACAAGTGTGGCCCTCTTTAGGCATTTGTTTCTAGAACGGATTGGCGCCTGTGGTACCGCGCGAACTAGTCGCGCGGGCTTCCCCCAATGGCTCGTTACCACCCGTCTTGCAAGGGGGCAGAGGGCCGCACTGTGTAACGAAGAACTGCTCGCGGTGAAATGGAGAGACAAGCGTGACGTTTACATGCTCTCCTCCATTCACGCAGACACGACAATACAAATTGAGCGAGCAACCCGTGTCATTGAAAAGCCCCTCTCAGTCCACGACTATAACCTCCACATGGGAGGGGTGGACTTCAATGACCAGATGTTGTCTCCGTATTTAGTTTCCCGCAGAACCAGACGCTGGTATAAGAAGGTGTCTGTATATTTAATTCAATTGGCTCTGTACAATAGTTTTGTTCTCTACAGTAAGTCTGGGAGAACTGGATCCTTCCTCAAATTTCAGGAAGAGATCATCGAGAACCTCCTGTACCCAGGAGGTTCCGTGGCCCCATCCACCAGTGTAGTTAGCCGTCTACACGAGCGACATTTCCCCAATGTCGTTTCTGGTACCTCAACCCAACAGTCACCCCGAAAAAGATGTCGTGTCTGTAGCAGGAGTGGAATAAGGCGTGACACCCGCTATTTCTGTCCTGACTGTCCTGACCACCCTGCCCTATGCTTTGGAGAGTGTTTCCGGAAGTACCACTCACAGGTACACTATTAGCATAGGGATCATCTCACCAGGATAGGCACACAGGGCTATTAGGGCCCATTCACTCACTGCTGCTGCAAACGTCTCCTTTCACATGGGACAAAGTGCATAACGCACTTCGCCACATCTTTGGGCGATTTGCGCTTTGCACATTGACCCATGGGGAAGGAGAGGTTTGTTCTATAAAGGTAAAAAAAAAAAAAAAAAACACCAGTAAGCAAAAAGGTTAATGTTCAGTTAAAAAGTTAAAGTTACATGTTCTGTTGCAAAGTTAATAAAATTATTGCGTTGCGGCCTGGTTTTTTCTTTTTTTTTTTTTTTGTCTTTTTACCTTCCAGGTGGACCAACCAATCGATTAGCTGCAGCACCGATGTGCATTCTGACAGAAGCATTGCGCTGCTGTCAGATTACACGCAAGTCGGTGTATGCGGCGCTGCAAGACGGGATTTTCTCCTCTGCAGTAACAGATATGTTTGCCGAGGCATACGAGCTGAGGAGGAGGCGGCGTTCCTATGCTTTGGCAAACACTTTGTATATATATATAAAAAAATAAATAATAAATCCCGGCAATGATTTATTCATCCACATCGATTGATGTGAATGGAGAAATCTGGTTTGCCAGGGCATACGAGCTAAGTGGGTATGGATGTAGGGCGGAGCTCCTATGTCCTGGCAGACGCCTTTCCCCTCCATTTTTTTTTTTTTGGCAGAGATTTTTTCATCCACATTGATCGATGCGAATGAAGAAATCTGTGCCGTTCATTTTTTTCTTTCAGCCCAGAGGCTGAACGGGAAAAAAAATCTCATTACCTGTATGCTCAATATAAGGAGAATAGCAGAAACATCTAATGCTGGCCATACATGTAATGATTGCGGAGACCCTCAAATGCCAGGGCAGTACAAACACCCCACAACTGACCCCATTTTGGAAAGAAGACACCCCAAGGTATTTGCTGAGGGGCATATTGAGTCCATGAAAGATTTAAATTTTTGTCCTAAGTTAGCGGAAAGTGAGACTTTGTGAGAAAAAAATAAATAAAAAATCAATTTCCGCTAACTTATGCAAAAAAAAAAAAATTCTATGAACTTGCCAGGCCGCTCATTGGATACCTTGGGGTGTCTTCTTTCCAAAGTGGGGTCACATGTGGGGTATTTATACTGCCCTGGCTTTTTAGGGGCCCTAAAGCGTGAGAAGAAGCCTGTGATCCAAATGTCTAAAAATGCCCTCCTAAAAGGAATTTGGGCACCTTTGCGCATCTAGGCTGCAAAAAAGTGTGACACATCTGGTATCGCCGTACTCAGGAGAAGTTGGGGAATGTGTTTTGGGGTGTCATTTTACATATACCCATGCTGGTTGAGATAAACATCTTGGTCAAATGCCAACTTTGTATAAAAAAATGGCAAAAGTTGTCTTTTGCCAAGATATTTCTCTCACCCAGCATGGGTATATGTAAAATGACACCCAAAAACACATTCCCCAACTTCTCCTGAGTACGGCGATACCAGATGTGTGACACTTTTTTGCTGCCAAGGTGGGCAAAGGGGCACATATTCCAAAGTGCACCTTTCGGATTTTGCAGGGCATTTTTTACACATTTTGATTGCAAAGTTCTTCTCACACATTTGGGCCCCTAAATTGCCAGGGCAGTATAACTACGCCACAAGTGACCCCATTTTGGAAAGAAGACACCCCAAGGTATTCCGTGAGGGGCATGGCGAGTTCCTAGAATTTTTATTTTTTTTGTCACAAGTTAGCGGAAAATGATGATTTTTTTTTTTCTCTTTTTTCCTTACAAAGTCTCATATTCCACTAACTTGCGACAAAAAATAAAAAATTCTAGGAACTCGCCGTGCCCCTCACAGAATACCTTGGGGTGTCTTCTTTCCAAAATGGGGTCACTTGTGGCGTAGTTATACTGCCCTGGCAATTTAGGGGCCCAAATGTGTGAGAAGTACTTTGCAATCAAAATGTGTAAAAAATGGCCTGCAAAATCCGAAAGGTGCACTTTGGAATATGTGCCCCTTTGCCCACCTTGGCAGCAAAAAAGTGTGACACATCTGGTATCGCCGTACTCAGGAGAAGTTGGGCAATGTGTTTTGGGGTGTCATTTTACATATACCCATGCTGGGTGAGAAAAATATCTTGGTCAAATGCCAACTTTGTATAAAAAAATGGGAAAAGTTGTCTTTTGCCAAGATATTTCTCTCACCCAGCATGGGTATATGTAAAATGACACCCCAAAACACATTCCCCAACTTCTCCTGAGTACGGTGATACCAGATGTGTGACACTTTTTTGATGCCAAGGTGGGCAAAGGGGCACATATTCCAAAGTGCACCTTTCGGATTTCACCAGTCATTTTTTACAGATTTTGATTGCAAAGTACTTCTCACACATTTGGGCCCCTAAATTGCCAGGGCAGTATAACTACCCCACAAGTGACCCCATTTTGGAAAGAAGACACCCCAAGGTATTCCGTGAGGGGCATGGCGAGTTCCTAGAATTTTTTATTTTTTTGTCGCAAGTTAGTGGAATATGAGACTTTGTAAGGAAAAAAGAGAAAAAAATAAAATCATCATTTTCCGCTAACTTGTGACAAAAAAAAAAAAATTCTAGGAACTCGCCATGCCCCTCACGGAATACCTTGGGGTGTCTTCTTTCCAAAATGGGGTCACTTGTGGCGTAGTTATACTGCCCTGGCAATTTAGGGGCCCAAATTGTGTGAGAAGTACCTTGCAATCAAAATGTGTAAAAAATGGCCTGCAAAATCTGAAAGGTGCACTTTGGAATATGTGCCCCTTTGCCCACCTTGGCAGCAAAAAAGTGTGACACATCTGGTATCGCCGTACTCAGGAGAAGTTGGGGAATGTGTTTTGGGGTGTCATTTTACATATACCCATGCTGGATGAGAGAAATATCTTGGCAAAAGACAACTTTTCCCATTTTTTTATACAAAGTTGGCATTTGACCAAGATATTTTTCTCACTCAGCATGGGTATATGTAAAATGACACCCCAAAACACATTCCCCAACTTCTTCTGAGTACGGCGATACCAGATGTGTGACATTTTTTTGGCTGCCAAGGTGGGCAAAGGGGCACATATTCCAAAGTGCACCTTTTGGATTTCACCGGTCATTTTTTACACATTTTGATTGCAAAGTTCTTCTCACACATTTGGGCCCCTAAATTGCCAGGGCAGTATAACTACCCCACAAGTGACCCCATTTTGGAAAGAAAACACCCCAAGGTATTCTGTGAGGGGCATGGTGAGTTCCTAGAATTTTTTATTTTTTGTCGCAAGTTAGTGGAATATGAGACTTTGTAAGAAAAAATAAAAATAAAAAATCATCATCATTTTCCGCTAACTTGTGACAAAAAATAAAAAGTTCTATGAACTCACTATGCCCATCAGCGAATACCTTAGGGTGTCTACTTTCCGAAATGGGGTCATTTGTGGGGGTTTTCTACTGTCTGGGCATTGTAGAACCTCAGGAATCATGACAGGTGCTCAGAAAGTCAGAGCTGCTTCAAAAAGCGGAAATTCACATTTTTGTACCATAGTTTGTAAATGCTATAACTTTTACCCAAACCATTTTTTTTTTTGCCCAAACATTTTTTTTTTATCAAAGACATGTAGAACAATAAATTTGGCGAAAAATTTATATATGGATGTCGTTTTTTTTGCAAAATTTTACAGCTGAAAGTGAAAAATGTCATTTTTTTGCAAAAAAATCGTTACATTTTGATTAATAACAAAAAAAGTAAAAATGTCAGCAGCAATAAAATACCACCAAATGAAAGCTCCATTAGTGAGAAGAAAAGGAGGTAAAATTCATTTGGGTGGTAAGTTGCATGACCGAGCGATAAACGGTGAAAGGAGTGTAGTGCCGAAGTGTAAAAAGTGCTCTGGTCATGAAGGGGGTTTCACCTAGCGGGGCTGAAGTGGTTAATTAAACACCCATTTAGGGCAAGATCCTAAATTCGAAAAATATGAGGAGAGCGTCAAATAGGGGACGTGGCCCAGGTCGTGGTGCTGCTGGTGGAGCTCCTGTTGCAGGGAGAGGACGTGGTCGATCTGTGCCAGCTACACGCACAAGTGAAACCCCTTCCTCAGGTGCGAGTAGGCGACAAAACCTGCAGAGGTATTTGGTCGGGCCTAATGCTGCTCTACGAATGGTGAGGCCTGAACAAGTACAGGCGATAGTAGATTGGGTTGCTGACAGTGGATCCAGTAACTTCACATTGTTTCCCACCCAGTCTCCTGCTGAAAGACCACAGTTGGCACCTGCAGCCGATGTCAATCAGTCTTTCACCTCACCCCCTTGCAAATCAGCCAGCAGTCTGAGCCCCAAGTCGTGCACCGATGCCCAACCACTTATCTTTCAAGATGAGTACATGGCGAGGACCATCGCAGCATGTCTCGGATAATGATGAAACACAAGTGCCAACTGCTGGGGCTTTCGAAAGTGTGCAGACCAACAAGGAAGGCAGGGGTGAAGACTGGGTGGAAGATGATGTGGAGGACGATGAGGTTCTCGACCCCACATGGAATCAAGGTCATGCGAGTGACCTATGTAGTTCAGAGGAAGAGGCGGTGGTCGCACAGAGCCACCAGCACAGCAGAAGAGCAAGCAGGGTGCAAAAAAAGGAACGGCTGTCCTCTAGAAAGTACGCCTCCTGCTGCCCACCGCAGCAAATGACCGAGCACACCAAATCCAGCTCAAAGGAGTTCCCTGGCGTGGCAATGTGCTGACGACAAGACATGAGTGGTTTGCACGCTGTGCAAGCAGAGCCTGAAGCGAGGCATAAACGTTCTCAACCTGAGCACAACCTGCATGAACAGGCATTTAAGTGCAAAGCACAAGCTGCAGTGGAGTAGACACCTCAAAAACCAAGAAAGGTCTCTGGCTCCTCCTGCTTCCTCTTCTGCTGCAGTCGCGGCCTCTTCATCCACCTCTGGAGTGACAGTGCCATCTGCCACCCCGCAAACAGAGGATCTGCCAGCAACACCAACACCTGGGTCACCAAGCATCTCCATAATATCCCACGGAAGCATTCAGCTCTCCATATCCCAAACACTGGAGAGGAAGAGTAAGTACCCCTCTACCCACCCGCGATCCCTAGCCCTATATGCCAGCATTTCTAAAATTACTGGCCTTTGAAATGCTGTCATTCTGTCTGGTGGAGACAGTTTTAAAGGCCTTATGGCGATGGCTGTCCCACAGTACATCTTGCCCAGCCGCCACTACTTTTCCAGGTGAGCCATCCCTTCCCTGCACAACCAAGTGGCCTGGTGGTGTGGTCATATCGTCTAGCACGCAGACCACACTGATGTAAATACGTTTTGAATGGGCTGACGTTACACTTGGGCAGGGCCGTTTCTATAGCCGAGTGAGGGGTGCGACTGCACCGGGCCCGTGTCTCAAGCAAGAAGATTGGGAAGCCATCAGCATCTATTTGCAGGCTAAGTTAAAAGTGCCACTGCGCTCTGCTATGGCGGATCGCGCTAATTTCTGGCTGCAGGCTGCCCTGTTAAACAAGCTGTAAGGGGCATGGCCAGGCAGCAGTATGTCCGTAACGCCCTTTGCGCTGTGTGAGGTGACGTCACAGTGCTTCTGCGTGCGTCTGTTACTTCAGGCTGGAGCAGAAGAGTAAACTTGGGAGAAGAAGAGTGCGGCAGGTGCCATTTTCTTAGTCTCTCTCTGCTCACGCACTGGCACAAAATCCAGGGTCCTCCACCAGCATATTCAGTCAGGAAGTGGCACTATACAGTATTAAAGCAGTAATAAGTTAAAAATACAGTATAGCAGGCATATACAGCTGCATTGTACATGTACATATATATAATTATGCTCAGTGCTTTTGCTGTATTTAGAATTATACTCAGTCTCAGATAATACTATAGATAATATACTGAGTATAATTATAATATATATGTACAATTACAGTGCTGAGCATAATTGTACATACAGTGCTGCCCATAATTATTCATACCCCTGGCAAATTTTGACTTAAAGGGAACCTGTCACTGGGATTTTGGGTATAGAGCTGAGGACATGGGTTGCTAGATGGCCGCTAGCACATCCACAATATCCAGTCCCCATAGCTCTGTGTGCTTTTATTGTGTAAAAAAAAACGATTTGATACATATGCAAATTAACCTGAGATGAGTCCTGTATGTGAGATGAGTCAGGGACAGGACTCATCTCAGGTTAATTTGCATATGTATCAAATCAGTTTTTTTACACATTAAAAGCACACAGAGCTATGGGGACTGGGTATTGCGGATGTGCTAGCGGCCATCTAGCAAACCATGTCCTCAGCTCTATACACAAAATCCCAGTGACAGGTTTCCTTTAAAGTTACTTTCATTCAACCAGCAAGTAATATTTTGACGGGAAATTACATAGGTGTCTTCCAAAAGATAATAAGACGATGTACAAGACGAATTATTGTGGGGAAAAAACATTTCTCAGGTTTTATTTACATTTGAGCAAAAATCGCAAGATGTTCCGCACTGTGGAATATCTCCGAGGACGTGGTCGGAAGCCAAAAGTGACACCTAAAATAAAATGATCACCACAAAGGCCATCCTGGTGAATCTGAGCTTGTGGCAATGTCTCAAGGCAGACAATCCAACGGACACTGCACACTACTGGGTTCCACTGATGCAGACCAAGGAGGACGCCACTTCTCCAGATAAGGCACACAAAAGCTCGCTTGGCCTTTGCAAAAGCTCATCTGGACAAAGAAGAAGACTTCTGGTCTTTTGTGTTATGGTCAGATGAAGCAAAAATTTTATTGTTTGATCATAATGATGTTTTTTTCATTTGGCGTTAAAAAGGAGAAGCCTTCAACCCAAAGAACACCATTCCCACTGTCAAACATGGTGGTGGGAACCTAATGCTTTGGGGGTGTTTTTCAGCCAATGGACCACGGAACCTAATCACAGGAAACGGCACCATGAAAAAAGAGCAATGCATGAGGATTCTCAATGACAACATCAGGCAGTCTGCAGAGAAACTTGGCTTTGGGCACCAGTGGACATTTCAGCATGACAATGAACCAAAACACACAGCAAAAGTGGTGAAGAAATGGCTAGCAGACAACAACATTAACGTTTTGGAGTGACCCAGCCAGAGTCCAGACTTGAATCCAATTGAGAATCTGTGGAGGGAGCTAAAGATCAGGGTGATGGCAAGTAGACCCTCCAACCTGAAAGATTTGGAGCTCATTGCTAAAGATGAATGGGCAAAAATACCTGTGGAGACATGCAAAAAGCTTGTCTGCAATTATAGGACGCGTTTGATTGCTGTAATAGCCAATAAAGGTTTTTCTTTTGATTATTGAGAAGGGTATGAATAATTTTGGACTGGACACATTTTGCTCAAATGTAAATAAAAGCTGAGAAATGTTTTTTTTTTCCACAATAATGCCTCTTGTACATCGTCTTATTTTCTTTTGGGAGACACCTATGTCATTTCCCGTCAAAAAATTACTTGCTGGTTGAATAAAATTTGCCAGGGGTATGAATAATTATGGGCAGCACTGTATGTACTATGCAGCTGTATAAGCCTGCTATATATACAGTGGATATAAAAAGTCTACACACCCCTGTTAAAATGTCAGGTTTCTGTGCTGTAAAAAAATTAGACAAAGATAAATCATTTCAGAACTTTTTCCACCTTTAATGTGGCCTATAAACTGTACCACTCAATTGAAAAACAAACTGAAATCTTTTAGGTGGAGGGAAGAAAACAAAAAAAACTGAAATAATGTGGTTTCATTATAACTGGGAATGTAGCTGTGTTCAGAATTAAGCAATCATATTCAAAACCATGTTAAATAGGAGTCAGCATACACCTGCCATCATTTAAAGTGCCTCTGATTAACCACAATTAAAGTTCAGCTGCTCTAGTTGGTCTTTCCTGAAATTTTCATATTCGCATCCCACAGCAAAAGCCATGGTCCACAGAGAGCTTCCAAAGCATCAGAGGGATCTCATTGTTAAAAGGTATCAGTCAGGAGAAGGGTACAAAAGAATTTCCAAGGCATTAGATATACCATGGAACACAGTGAAGACAGTCATCATCAAGTGGAGAAAATATGGCACAACAGTGACATTATCAAGAACTGGATGTCCCTCCAAAATTGATGAAAAGACAAGAAGAAAACTGGTCTGGGAGCCTACCAAGAGGCCTACAGCAACATTAAAGGAGATGCAGGAATATTTGGCAAGTACTGGCTGTGTGGTACATGTGACAACAATCTCCCGTATTCTTTATTTGTCTGGGCTATGGGGTAGAGTGGCAAGACGAAAGCCTTTTCTTACGAAGAAAAACATCCAAGCCAGGCTACATTTTGCAAAAACACATCTGAGGTCTCCCAAAAGCATGTGGGAAAAGGTGTTATGGTCTGATGAAACCAAAGTTGAACTTTTTGGTCATAATTCCAAAAGATATGTTTGGCGCAAAAACAACACTGCACATCACCCAAAGAACACCATACCCACAGTGAAGCATGGTGGTGGCAGCATCATGCTTTGGGGCTGTTTTTCTTCAGCTGGAACTGGGGCCTTAGTGAAGCTAGAGGGAATTATGAATAGTTCCAAATACCAGTCAATATTGGCACAAAACCTGCAGACTTCTTCTAGAAAGCTAGATAACGACCCAAATCAACAAAGGAATGGCTTCACCAGAGGAAGATTAATATTTTGGAATGGCCCAGCCAGAGCCCAGACCTGAATCCGATTGAAAATTTGTGGGGTGATCTGAAGAGGGCTGTGCATAGAAGATTCCCTCGCAATCTGACAGATTTGGAGTGTTTTTGCAAAGAAGAGTGGGCAAATCTTGCCAAGTCAAAATGTGCCATGCTGATAGACTCAAAAAGACTAAGTGCTGTAATAAAATCAAAATATGCTTCAACAAAGTATTAGTTTAAGGGTGTGCACACTTATGCAACCATATTATTTTATTTTTATATTTTTTCTTCCCTCTACCTAAAAGATTTCAGTTAGTTTTTCAATTGAGTTGTACAGTTTACAGGTCACATTAAAGGTGGAAAAAAATTCTAAAATGATTTATCTTTGTCTCATTTTTTTTATATCACAGAAACCTAACATTTTAACAGGGGTGTGTAGACTTTTTATATCCACTGTATATACACACAGCATATATATATATATATATATATTTATTTATTTATTTTTTCTAATGCCCAAGGCAACATTCCAACTTTGTATGTATAATATAAAGGCTGCCCTACACATTATATATATATATATATATATATATATATATATATATATATATATGTTATATATATGTATATTTATGCTGCATATAATATATATATATATATATATATATATATATATATATATATATATATATACATATATATATACAGTACAGACCAAAAGTTTGAACACACCTCATTCAAAGAGTTTTCTTTATTTTCATGACTATGAAAATTGTAGATTCACACTGAAGGCATCAAAACTATGAATTAACACATGTGGAATTATATACATAACAAAAAAGTGTGAAACAACTGAAAATATGTCATATTCTAGGTTCTTCAAAGTAGCCACCTTTTGCTTTGATTACTGCTTTGCACACTCTTGGCATTCTTTTGATGAGCTTCAATAGGTAGTGACCTGAAATGGTCTTCCAACAGTCTTGAAGGAGTTCCCAGAGATGCTTAGCACTTGTTGGCCCTTTTGCCTTCACTCTGCGGTCCAGCTCACCCCAAACCATCTCGATTGGGTTCAGGTCCGGTGACTGTGGAGGCCAGGTCATCTGGCGCAGCACTCCATTACTCTCCTTCATGGTCAAATAGCCCTTACACAGCCTGGAGGTGTTTGGGGTCATTGTCCTGTTGAAAAATAAATGATGGTCCAACTAAATGCAAACCGGATGGAATAGCATGCCGCTGCAAGATGCTGTAGTAACCATGCTGGTTCAGTATGCCTTCAATTTTGAATAAATCCCCAACAGTGTCACCAGCAAAGCACCCCCACACCATTACACCTCCTCCATGCTTCACGGTGGGAACCAGGCATGTAGAGTCCATCCGTTCACCTTTTCTGTGTCGCACAAAGACACGGTGGTTGGAACCAAAGATCTCAAATTTGGACTCATCAGACCAAAGCACAGATTTCCACTGGTTTAATGTCCATTCCTTGTGTTCTTTAGCCCAAACAAGTCTCTTCTGCTTGTTGCCTGTCCTTAGCAGTGGTTTCCTAGCAGATATTCTACCATGAAGGCCTGATTCACACAGTCTCCTCTTAACAGTTGTTCTAGAGATGTGTCTGCTGCTAGAACTCTGTGTGGCATTGACCTGGTCTCTAATCTGAGCTGCTGTTAACCTGCGATTTCTGAGGCTGGTGACTCGGATGAACTTATCCTCCGCAGCAGAGGTGACTCTTGGTCTTCTTTTCCTAGGGCGGTCTGCATGTGAGCCAGTTTCTTTGTAGCGCTTGATGGTTTTTTTTTCAGACTGACTGACCTTAATTTCTTAACCACCTCAGCTCCACTAGCTTAAACCCCCTTAATGACCAGACCACTTTTTACAATTTGGCACTACACTATTTTCACGTTTTATTGCTCAGTCATACAACTTACCACTCAAATGAATTTTACCTCCTTTTCTTCTCACGAATAGAGCTTTCATTTGGTGGTATTTCATTACTGCTGACATTTTAACTTTTTTTATATTAATCAAAATTTACCGAAATTTTTGGGGAAAAAAATGACATTTTTCAATTTCAGTTGTAATTTTTTTTAAATAAATCTACATTTCTATATAAATTTTTCTCTAAATTTATTGTTGTCGTGTAGTCTTTGATAAAAAAAATGCAATAAGTTTATATCTATTGGTTTGGGTAAAAGTTATAGCGTTTACAAATTATGGTACAAAAATGTGAATTTCCGCATTTTGAAGCAGCTCTGACTTTCTGAGCACCTGTCATGTTTCCTGAGGTTCTACAATGCCCAGACAGTAGAAACACCCCACAAATGACCCCATTTCGGAAAGTAGACACCCTAAGGTATTCGCTGATGGGTATAGTGAGTTCATGGAAGTTTATATTTTTTGTCACAAGTTAGCGGAAAATTATTTATTTTTTTATTTTTAAATTTTTTCTTAAAAAGTCTCATATTCCACTAACTTGTGACAAAATTTTTTATTTTACATGAACTCACCATACCCCTCCCGGAATACCTTGGGGTATCTTCTTTCCAAAATTGGGTCACTTGTGGGGTAGTTATACTGCCCTGGCATTTTAGGGGACCTAAAGCATGAGAAGTAGTTTGGAATCCAAATGCGTAAAAAATGCCCTGTGAAATCGTAAAGATACTCTTTAGAATTAGGGCCCCTTTGCCCACCTAGGCTGCAAAAAAGTGTCACATATGTGGTATCGCTATACTCAGAAGAAGTAGGGCAATGTGTTTTACATATACCCATGCTGGGTAAGAGAAATATCTCTCTAAAAGACAACTTTTCCCATTTTTTTTATACAAAGTTGTCATTTGACAGAGATATTTCTCTCACCCAGCATGGGTATATGTAAAAATACACCCCAAAACACATTGCCCTACTTCTTCTGAGTACCGCGATACCACATGTGTGACACTTTTTTTGCAGCCTAGGTGGGCAAAGGGGCCAAAATTCCAATGAGTACCTTTTAGGAGGGCATTTTTAGGTATTTGGATTCCAGACTTCTTCTCACGCTTTAGGGCCCCTAAAATGCCAGGGCAGTATAAATACCCCACATGTGACCCCATTTTGGAAAGAAGACACCCCAAGGTATTCCGTGAGGGGCATAGCGAGTTCCTAGAATATTTTTTTTTTTGGCACAAGTTAGCGGAAAATGATTTTGTAAGAGAAAAAAAAAATAAAAATTTTTTTTCCCGCTAACTTGTGCCCAAAAAAAAATATTCTAGGAACTCGCCATGCCCCTCACGGAATACCTTGGGGTGTCTTCTTTCCAAAATGGGGTCACTTGTAGGGTATTTATACTGCCCTGGCATTTTAGGGGCCCTAAAGCGTGATAAGAAGTCTGGAATATAAATGTCTAAATATTTTTACGTATTTGGATTCCGTGAGGGGTATGGTGAGTTCATGTGAGATTTTATTTTTTGTCAAAAGTTAGGGGAATATGAGACTTTGTAAGAAAAAACAAACAAAAAAAATCAATTTCCGCTAACTTGTGCCCAAAAAAAAAATTCTTCTATGAACTCGCCATGCCCCTCAAAAGTGATCTTTTTATAGCGCCGTAGCGATTTTACGGTGTTTTTGCAGTGATCAGAAAAAAAACATTTCTGTCACTGCGGTGGGCGGACTGAACGCAAGTGTGGACACAAGATCAGGCCTGATTGGGCAAACACTGCGTTTTTTGTAGAGCCTATAGAACATGTCCTATTCTTGTCCGCAATTGCAAGACAAGAAAAGGCATTTTCTATATAGTTCTGGCAATGTGCTTATCTGCAAAATGCGGAAAGCACATTGCCGGTGTCCGTGTTTTGCGGATTCTCGGATTCGTGGATCCGCAAAACACATACGAACGTCTGAATGGAGCCTTACAGGGGGGTGATCAATGACAGGGGGGTGATCAGGGAGTCTATATGGGGCGATCACCCCCCTGTAAGGCTCCATTCAGACGTCCGTATGTGTTTTGCGGATTCGCAAAACACATACGGACGTCTGAATGGAGCCTTACAGGGGGGTGATCAATGAAAGGGGGGTGATCAGGGAGTCTATATGTGGTGATCAGGGGTTAATAAGGGGTTAATAAGTGACAGGGGGTGGGGGGTGTAGTGTAGTGGTGTTTGGTGCTACTTACAGAGCTGCCTTTGTCCTCTGGTGGTCGATCCAAGCAAAATGGACCACCAGAGGACCAGGTAGCAGGTATATCAGACGCTGTTAATATACCTATCAAGGGTTAAAAAAATCGCATCTACAGCCTGCCAGCGAATGATCGCCGCTGGCAGGCTGTAGATGCACTCGTTTACCTCCCGTTCCTGTGAACGCGCGCTCCTGTGTGCGCACGTTCACAGGAAATCTCGCCTCTCGCGAGATGACGCGCCACCGCGTCAAGGAGGAACAAATCGACCGCCTCCGGACCGCAATTCTGCATTAGGCGGTCCAGAGGCGGTTAAAGTAATGATGGCCACTCGTTTTTCTTTACTGCTTTTTTCTTGCCATAATACAAATTCTAACAGTCTATTCAGTAGGACTATCAGCTGTGTATCCACCTGACTTCTCCACAACGAAACTGATGGTCCCAACCCCATTTATAAGGCAAGAAATCCCACTTATTAAACTTGACAGGGCACACCTGTGAAGTGAAAACCATTTCAGGTGACTACCTCTTGAAGCTCATCAAGAGAATGCCAAGAGTGTGCAAAGCAGTAATCAAAGCAAAAGGTGGCTACTTTGAAGAACCTAGAATATGACATATTTTCAGTTGTTTCACACTTTTTTGTTATGTATATAATTCCACATGTGTTAATTCATAGTTTTGATGCCTTCAGTGTGAATCTACAATTTTCATAGTCATGAAAATAAAGAAAACTCTTTGAATGAGAAGGTGTGTCCAAACTTTTGGTCTGTACTGTATATGTGTGTATATATATATATATATATATATATATATATATATTACAGTGCCATGTAAATAACATCAGCCCCTCCCTCCCTTCAGCCCCTCCAACATACAGTCCCAGAAGAGCAAAGTGTACATGAATGAGATTTATCTAATCTCATACACATTGCTTGTACTGTATTTGGGCTCATGCATATGGCTGTTGACCAGTCATTCCATGCATTTGGACCGCAACTTGTGTGCGGTTTCCACTGATCCATCCACACCACAAAAAAAATGTTCTATTTTTTTGTGGTGCGGAAGCATGGTGGGAAACCACACCGATGCACTACTGCATAGTGCTTCTGTGGGGTTTCGTGCCTCCATTCTGCACCACACTTTTCATTGATGATGCGGTGCACAAAAGGCTGGGGCCTGTATACTGTGGACCCGCTATTTGCGGCCTGCACGTGTTCGTGTGCATAAGCCCTTAAGCTGCAGTTTTTCCACACAAGGATCCATGGAGAAAACAATGCTACCCACATTGTATGCAGGTAGCCTAATGCTAGCCAGAGCAAGCCAGGGGCTTATACACTCACAACAAGTTCCGGCATAAATGTCGGTGTTAATCCAGACAAAAAAATGCACGCTGCATCATTTTTAGCCAGGCCAACGGCAAGCATTCACGCCAGAACAGCTGGCTGCGTTACTGCCACAGTGAACAATGTTTTAAAAAAATACCCACAATTGCTGATTTTTGTTTATTTGCCACCAAAAAAAGGGAAGAAAAAGCAATCAAAAAGCTCTATGTACCCCAAAATGAAAACCACAAGGCGTCACACAAAAATCAAGCCATCACACAGCTCTGTTCTGTTCTACAGAAGTGAGCTAAGCTGCAATACCAGGCACAGCCCATGGACAGACAAAACCTTTTCTGTGCTGTGCATGCTATGCAATATTGTTTAAGTCAGTGTTATTTCATGTTGGGGGGCGCTTTTTTAATGTTCACCCTGCCCTGCACTTGGCTTAGGGGAACTTGGTACTTCTGGAGTTTCTGGTATTTCCTGAACTTCTTCTTGAGGCGGTTCCTCTGGCTGATGTGACACTGTACTGACTGGTGTAGGCACAGCAATGTTTAACCATGGTGTAAGGAACCATTGTAGTGGATCTGTTTCTTTCATTAGTCTTTCAACAGTTTGTATAGGCTTTACAGACTTAACTAGTAGTTCAGGCACTTGAATTGGAGGTTGATGTCCCTCTGTAACAATCTCATCTGGAAGAATTCCTCCTGGAGTATCTTTCTCCTTGTTACACAATTTCAAGCGATTGCGATGAACTATTTGAAGTGATTTGTTTTCTCTGGTGATCTCATAAGTGTCAGTTGCTGGATTAGGGATAGCTGAAATGATGTAGGGAACCCTTTCCCACTTACTGTCCAATTTTCTGGTGCGATGGTTGTTCTTGAGCCACACATAATCACCAATTTCAAGAGTCTCTGCTTTGGCAGATCAGCTAGACATCTTTGGTGTTCACTCACCCAATCAGTATTTAGCAATGGATTGATGGCTTCTGATACTTGTACGTCCAAAGTATGGTCAGCAGGTAGTTTACCTTGTCGTCCAAACATGAGATAGTAAGGTGTATACCGCGTGGAACAGTGAATGGTATTATTATAGGTATCAATTGAGTTAGAACAGTAGGCCAATCATTTCTGGTAGCAGGTGACACAGCTCTAAGTATTCCTATTAGGGTCTTGTTTATTTTTTCACAAAGTCCACTACCTTGGGGATGGTAAGCTGTTGTTCTGATTTTCTGGCAATTGTGAAGTGAACACAGTTCCTTGAAGAGTTGCGACTAGAGTTGAGCGAACACCTGGATGTTCGGGTTCGAGAAGTTCGGCCGAACTTCCCGAAAATGTTCGGGTTCGGGATCCGAACTCGACCTGAACTTCGCCCCGAACCTGAACCCCATTGAATTCAATGGGGACCCAAACTTTTCGGCACTAAAAAGGCTGTAAAATAGCCCAGGAAAGGTGCAAAAGGCAGCAAAATGTAGGTAAATTCCCTGCAAACAAATGTGGATAGGGAAAAGAATAAAAAAATAAATAAAAAAAATTAACCAATATCAATTGGAGAGAGGTCCCATAGCAGAGAATTGGGCTTCATGTCACCCACAACTGGAACAGGCCTCTGTGAGATGTTTAGGCCCCGGAACCCAGACAGAGGAGAGAGGCCCCATAGCAGAGATTCAGGCTTCATGTCATAGCAAAGAATCAGGCTTCATGTCACCCACCACTGGAACATGCCACTGTGAAATATTTAGGCCCCGGCACCCAGACAGAGGAGAGAGGTCCCATAGCAGAGAATCAGGCTTCATGTCACCCACCACTGGAACAGGCCATTGTCAGATATTTTTAGGCCCCGGCACCCAGACAGAGGAGAGAGGTCCTATAGCAGAGAATCAGGCTTCATGTCACCCACCACTGGAACAGGCCATTGTCAGATATTTTTAGGCCCCGGCACCCAGACAGAGGAGAGAGGTCCCATAGCAGAGAATCAGGCTTCATGTCACCCACCACTGGAACAGGCCATTGTCAGATATCTGGCTATCTATTTAGGTACCGTATTACACTAATACAGGCACAGCAGTAACCACAGATTTAGCTAAATATAACTTTTAGGCCTAGTATTTAGGCCCTGGATGACAGGTATCCCTTTATGGACAGAATTAGACTTGGAAATGCACGGTAGCGTGTGAAGTTATTGAGGATGACCCTATCAGCACCTTCAATGTAATATACCCTTTTATGGATAGATTTAAACTTGGCCTGCTACAGCAGAAACCACTGATTTAGGGAATTGCTAATTTGGGAATTAAAATTCAACCCAGAACAAAATATATCCTTTGTCAGACAGCAGACAGTATTACAATTGGCTAGCCACAGCTGAAACACCAGATTTAGGGTACTGCTATTTTGGCAATTGTATTTCACCTCTCAATAAAATAGCAAGCACAGCCAAGCCATTGATGTAGGATATAGCAAAAAAAAAACACTATTGATGGTTAAATGGACTTGGTGGCAGCTTGTGCTGGCGCACCACAAGACACAAAATGGCCGCCGATCACCCCAGAAAAAAGTAACAGAAAAACGGTCTGGGCAGCCTAAAAACAATGAGCAATTAACTAGCAGAAGTTGAATGATACACAGCTGTAGATCAATCACTTCATTAAGTGTTTTTGATGAGTAAATCCCTGCCTAATCTCGCCCTAACAGCAGCAGCTGCATCCTCTCCCTACACTGATCAGAGCAGAGTGACGTGTGGCGCTACATGACTCCAGCTTAAATAGAGGCTGGGTCACGTGCTGCACTGGCCAATCATAGCCATGCCAATAGTAGGCATGGCTGTGATGGCCTCTTGGGGCAAGTAGTATGACGCATGTTGATTGGCTGCTTTGCAGCCTTTCGAAAAGCACCAAGAATGCGCCGAACACCGAACCGGAACCCGGACTTTTACGTAAATGTTCGGGTTCATGTCCGTGTCACAAACACCCCAAAATTCGGTACGAACCCGAACTATACAGTTCGGGTTCGCTCATCCCTAGTTGCGACTCAAAGGCAGATCCTTGATCTGTAAGGATTTTCTCTGGACATTCGTATGGTAACAGGAAATGTTTCCAGAAGGCATCTGCAGTTGTTTTGGCGGTCAAGTCCTTAACAGGTACTGCTACAACAAATTTGGTGTAGTGGTCAATGATGGTCATAGCGTATGTGTAACCTGAGCAACTTGGTTCCAGCTTCACATGGTCAATTGCAACGATCTCCAATGGTTTTTGGCTTACTATAGAATGCAAGGGTGCTTTTTGGTCATGTTATTCACCTCGCCCAATAACACAGGCGGAACACTCTCGACACCACTTAATGTCTTCTTGCATTCCAATCCAATAGAATCGTCTACGGACGGTAGCTTCTGTCTTCTGCACGCCAAAGTGTCCTGATTTGTCATGGTACATCTCAAGAATGATGCTTGCATCCCGACGGGGGATTAGGATTTGGTATACCCTGTCATAGGTAACTGGATCCAGGCTTCTTCTCAATAGTAGGCCCTTCTGCAGAAAGAGTTGTTTCCATTACGCCACATGACAGCACCTGTGAGAGATCCTCCCCTTTCCTGGGGATGCCTGTGGCTGCCTCGTTGTCCCTTGCCAAGCCGGTGAAGTTCGGTGTGAGGGGGAGGTGGATCTTCTCCTCTCACTTGCAGCAGCTATTCTGGGTCTGATGACGGCTTGCATTCCTGCTGTGAGATGGGCCCAATTCAGGTCCAGAATACTTCAATCTCACATTTTGTCCAATATGGACGGGGGGTTGCTATCCCTGGATCGCAAAATTGTGGTGGCTAAAAACTCTGAACCTGAGTCAGGGAGTAGAGTTGATTGAAACAGGACCCCATAATAATAAACACCGACGCAAGTACTTGGGGGTGGGGGGCCCATTCAGTTTTGTTTTTTTTCCAAGGCCCTTGGTCAAAAACCCAGAGTGCTCAATCCCAAAATGCCAGGGGGTTAACAGCAGTCCTGTGCGCATTAAAGGAAAGTCTCCCATCATTGCCTCAAAAATATGTCAGGATCCTATCCGACAACACCTCGGTAGTAGCTTATATCCAGGATCTTCTTGCTAATACAGGGGAAAGCTCTTTCTCTCTCAGCGGTCCATCTGAAAGGCTCAGAGAATCACCAGGCGGACTTTCTTAGCAGGCACAGATTCAGCCAGGCGAATTGGTGTCTGAATCAGGAGGTATTTCACCAAATAGAAGCCACAATCTATTCGCCTCGGTAGAGAACAAAAAATGCGAAAGTTTCTTTTCTCTGAGCAGGGAGGATCAGTCGATAGGCACAGATGCGCTCTCACAACCATGGGGGAAGGACCTAGTCTATGCATTTCCTCCCATCAGCCTACTGCCCAGAGTGATCCAGAAGATCAGGAGGGAGCAGTCAACGGTGATCCTAATAGCACCGTTCTGGCCGAGAAGAGTCTGGTTTGCCTGGTTGGGGAGACTATCAATAGCCGATCCCTGGATACATCCAGAAAGACAGGCCCTATTATATCAGGGCCCTCTACATCATCCGGAAGTGAAGAACCTGCACCTGACAGCCTGGATTTTGAGAGACGATTCTTCAGGTCCAGAGGTCTATCAGAACAAGTGATTTGGACTCTTCTAGCCAGTAGGAAAAAGGTCATCTCCGAAATCTATCTGAGGGTATGGAAGACCTTCCTTCGGTTTGCAAGGCCAGGCCTAGACTTGAGCTCGCCCAACATCCCTATAATTCTGAGTTTTTTGCAGGAGGGCCTTAACAAAAAGCTTAAACCTAGCACTCTCAAGGTCCAGGTCTCGGCACTGAGTGCTCTCTTTCACTTTAGATTAGCTACTCATCCCTGGGTCAAAAGGTTTATTAAGGGTTCCTCTAGACTATGTCCTACAGTTAAATCTAAATCAGCCCCGTGGGACCTTAACCTGGTGCTATCCGCTCTAACCAAGGCCTCGTTTGAGCCCCTTAAAGATGCTATCCTATAAAACGGTATTTTTAGTGGCCATTACATCCAGCCAGACAAGTAGGAGAACTATCCGCTTTGTCATCTTCCCCGCCATATACTCAGATTCTGGAGGATAGAATTGTATTCAAACCGGATCCTGCATTCCTACCCAAAGTAGTTTTGGTATTCCATAAATCTCAGGAAATAGTTCTCCCCTCTTTTTGTCAGAACCCAAAGAATGAGGGGGAAGAGTCCTTTCATACTTTAGACGTGAGAAGGTATGTCTGTGCATATTTAGAGTCTACGAAGGGCTTTAGGAAAACCCCACACCTCTTTGTTCAGTTTCAGGGTCAGAACAGAGGCTCGAAAGTCACAAGCCATACCTTAGCCAGGTGGATCAAGAGAGCGATAGGTCTGGCATATTCACAGTCAGGTTGTCAGGTACCTTTGGATTTTTCAGCTCATTCCACTAGGGCAGTAGCCTCTTCCTGGGCAGAAAAAGGGTGCGCTACCATTGAGCAAATTTGTAGGGCAGCAACGTGGAGTTCCCCCTCTACGTTTTACAAGCCCTACAGATTGGACCTTTCATCTGTGCAGGATATGTCTTTTGGGAGAAAGGTGCTGCAGGCTGTAGTCCCTCCCTAATAGTCATCTAGTCTAATCTCTCACAGGTGCTGTCATGGGGCGTAATGGAAATACTTAAATTACTCTTACCGGTAATATGTTTTCCATGACAGCACCTACATAATTCCCTCCCTAAAAAAATAAAATAAATAATGTAAAATATATATATATATATATATATATATATATACACACAGTATATATATATATATATATATATATATATATATATATTGCACCAAAAAAAAAAGAGAAATCTATATATAAGTGTTGTGCCAAAGAGATATGCCTGGGCATATATTTGGCGCAGTTTTCCTTGTGTTGTTTTTTTCTTGTGTTCTTAGTTTCACTGTATATAGGTGTATTGCTGGTCCCAGGAATCTTGTCAAATACTGAGTGGTGGAAGGCAGTGGACTAATTTAAAGATCTGGGAAGTTACTGTTTCCTGTCCGGAAGGGGAGGATCTCTCACAGGTGCTGTCATGGGCTCATGGAAAACATATTACCGGTAAGAGTAATTGAAGTATTTTCGGTGTCGTCACAGCTTCAACAGTTCTGGGTCTGCATTTCTTCTGCGGATTCTCTCAGGTGTTCTTCCACTGGTGAGGAAGTCATGTAGTTCTCCGATTACTCTACTTTCTAACTGAAGTTTGATCCATCTCTCCTTTTCAATTTGTGATTCTGGATTGGTCTGTAGGTGGGGATTTAGGACTCTTTTGTTTTTAATGAAGAGGATGTCTTGTTGGGCGAAGTTTTTGTAGAAATTAGGCATCTCCACTTCTTCCCAGTCATCTATGTGTGTAGTAGGATCTTCTTTGGTTGGCAGGTGAGATAAGGCATCTGAATTCTCGTTGGATTTGTCTGTTCTGTATTTTACAGTGAAGTTGTAGTTAGCAAGGCTGAGGCCCATCTTTCTTCTAAGGCACCTAGCTTGGCTGTATTGAGATGCGCAAGTGGGTTGTTTTCGGTGACAGCCCACACAAGTGCGAGGAACTCTAACTTGAAAGAGCTGTAGTTTTGGTCATTCCTTACAGCTCCTTTCAGGGATCTGCTAGCATAAGCAATTACTTACTCTCTCTTTACCTTCTTGCACTTGAGACAGGACAGCTCCCAGGCCTTTCTGGCTGGCATCAGTGTAGAGATGGAAGGGCTGTTGGGTAATCTGGATATCCTAAAACAGGTGGTTCGGTCAGCTTCTTTTTCAAGAGCTGAAAGGCAATTTCCCTGTCTTCATTCCACTCCAAAGGTATCTGTGTCTTCTGGTATTTCTTTGGGTGTCCTCTTAGGAGTTCCTGAATTGGCTCAGCAATCTGGGCAAAGTGAGGGATGAAGCGTCTGTAGTATCATGCAAAACTAAGGACATTTCTCACCTCTTTTACTGTAGTAGGAGTAGGCCAATTCCGGACTGCAGCTAACTTTTCAGGATCTGGTCTAACACCTTCTCAACTGACAACATGTCCCAGGTACTTGACCTCTGGCTTCAGCAGGTAGCACTTAGATGGTTTGATCTTGACTTCATGTTTAATGAGGACTTGGAATACTTCTACAAGATGTTTCAAGTGGTCTTTGTAGGATTTGGAATAAATGATGACATCGTCCAGATAGAGTAGTACAATTTCAAAGTTTCTATGGCCTAAACAGCGTTCCAATAGACGTTGAAATGTTCCTGGTGCATTACAAAGTCCAAAGGGTACGTAATTAAATTCAAATAGGCCCATGGGGGTGGTAAAAGCAGTTTTCTCTTGGTCTTCAGGAGCCATGGGTCCTTCTTAGTATCCACTGGTCAGATCAAGAGTGGAGAAATAGGCTGATGATCCCAGTGCTGTCAGGGATTCTTCAATTCTGGGTAAAGGATAGGCATCCTTGTGGGTGATTTGATTATGTTTTCTGTAGTCCACACAGAATCTGATGGGTGCAGCCCATGGACTATGGCTGTCTTGGAAAATATTGGAATCCTTCATCTCTCGGATCATTTGTTTCACAGATTGGTACATTGTTCGTGGTATAGGCCGGTACCTTTCTTTTATTAGGGGGTGAGAACCAGTAGGGATAGTGTGTTTGATCCCACGGACTTCCCCATAATCCATAGAGTGCTTACTGAAGGCTTGATGATGTTCCTTCACAATGTTCAAAACTCCTTCAATTTGGTTTTTGGGCATAGAGTTGTCTCCCACGTTGAGTTCTTCCCACCATGTTGCAGGCGGAGTATGTTCCGGAGTACTGGAGCTCTGCGCAAATTGTCCTTTTTTAGTTGTAGGCATGCTGATAATATCCTGAAAAGAGACTTGTAATAACTGAGCAACAGGATAATGTTTATGGAAGGTAACATGGTGATCATTCAGGTTTATGAGATGGACAGGCACTTTTCCTTGTGAAACAGTCACTAAGCTCCTTGCAGCTCTGACTTCAAGGAGCGCTAAGGGCTCTACCATGGCTTGGTAGTCTTGACCTTGAATTCCCTGGGCGGCACGGCACCATAAGAGTGTCTTTTGCCATTGGCAAACTTCTGTTGTGCTCTCAGCATATGGATGGTTTGTTGTATGCTCCTTTTGGAAGCAGGTGAAGCATTAGGCATAGATTGGTGTAATGCCTCAAGCATTTCATTTCACTAATTGGGCTAGAAGAATTTCCATTTGCTGCTCTGTGGAAACAGGATACAATCTAAACAAGGCACACATTTTCTCTTTAAAGTCTCTTAGGGTGTGAACTGGGGCCAGATGCGGCTGCTGTAGGGGGATCTGCTGAGAGCAAACTGCACGGTTTCCTCCTGAACAGACATGGTAAAGATAGTTTATTTCAATGCTGATGGCTAAACTTGACTTGGTACACTTTTTAGATGGGGTTGCTATGGGCAACCGTTGCGGGTGTATGGCCCTTTAAGAAGCAATCGACCAGTGCAGGCCGGAGATTATTGCGGAGTAAAGCGGTGGTTAAATGTCCCTTTTTTTTAACTAATAATAGGCTCTTGTAAGTTGCGGGCTTAAATTGGGGTTTGTACTTGCTTTTGTCTCTCCGTGGAGGCTGGCTGGCAGTTCCGATCCTCCTTTTCTCTTCACCGCACCAAATCTTGCGATGCGCGAGAGTACGTCACGCAAGTCCCGTGCACGGCGTCTCTTTAGCGCGATGACACAGCAGAGGGGTGGTAACACAATTTGCATAGAATCCGGCCTTCCCGGACCGTTACTGAAGTGGTAGGCGGCACTTTGTATAATCACTTCGTATAAGGGGCGGTGCGCTAACGTTCTCGGCACTGAAAGGGTGTACAATTAGAATTTTCCCGCCAAGCTACTCTATGATGGCGCAGCAAATCACTACAAGTCCTTTAGGCGCCAATTTTAATGCAAAACAGTCCAGTCAAATACAGCAAGAAACGCAACAGACTTTTCAAAAATCCACAATTTTTCAGTTTTAACGATGCGGTTTTGTAGTAGATGAATAGCACAACACATGCAGACAGTCTTTAAGCAGTTTTAACAGTTCTTTGGCCTAATAGAAGCGTTAAACAATTGGGGCTTATTCACAATAGGCAGTCCACAATAAAGCAGGGTTTTGCAAGTCCTGTTCTCACACAGCGCCAATTTCAATTATTGCAGTGCACAAAAATACAGCAATGCATAAGTCCAGTTCCTGTATAGGGAGAGGTATAAGCAGTAGAAAGAGTGAAGTGCTTATGCCGCTGTACAGAACACTGGTGAGACCTCACTTGGAGTATTGTGCGCAGTACTGGAGGCCATATCTCCAGAAGGATATAGATACTCTAGAGAGAGTTCAGAGAAGAGCTACTAAACTAGTACATGGATTGCAGGATAAAACTTACCAGGAAAGATTAAAGGAACTTAACATGTATAGCTTGGAAGAAAGAAGAGACAGAGGGGATATGATAGAAACTTTTAAATACATAAAGGGAATCAACTCGGTAAAGGAGGAGAGAATATTTAAAAGAAGAAAAACTACCACAAGAGGACACAGTTTTAAATTAGAGGGGCAAAGGTTTAAAAGTAATATCAGGAAGTATTACTTTACTGAGAGAGTAGTGGATGCATGGAATAGCCTTCCTGCAGAAGTGGTAGCTGCAAATACAGTGAAGGAGTTTAAGCATGCATGGGATAGGCATAAGGCCATCCTTCATATAAGATAGGGCCGGGGCTATTCATAGGATTCAGATATATTGGGCAGACTAGATGGGCCAAATGGTTCTTATCTGCCGACACATTCTATGTTTCTATGTTTCTTAAAGCACATAGGATATTTATCAGAAATCCTGTTCTATAAGGCACAGAGGAATATTGATCCTGTTCGTAGTGACGCCAATTATAATTATGCGGTATGCCAGACCTTGCAGGGGAATTATGTGTGAGGTCACGGTGTGAGCAATAGGTGGGCCGAGGTAAATACAGTTCTGGTTACTCACGGTTATGTCGTCCCTGGGCAGGCTTGCATAAGTGAAAAGGAGAATGGCACAAGGATTCTCTGGGGCACGCTCTGGTGTAAGGGACACTGGCCAGATGGTGGTTCGAGGTGCCCTTGGTGGTCTGTATTAATGTGCCAGTGTCAATGTCCCTTGTTGTCATGACACCAGTACCTTTTGGATGGAGGTACAACCATTTACTAGAGCGTAAATAGAGGAATTGAGTCTGAGGCAAGCAGGGTGAAACTCAAAGTTGAACTTTACTGAAGATGACTTTTGATAACAGTTCATGCAATGCATTTAACAGTGTCAGTACAGAGATAAACCTGCTGCTAGTCCTCTGCTGACAGGTGTAGGTCCCTCTCTAGATATGAGATAAGGAGATGGTAGCCTTACTGTTAGTAGAGCTCAGGAATGGTCCTGGTTTTCCTTATTCAGGCTTGTGAAGTAGCCAAAGGTTAAGATATCCTTCACGGTGGAGTCCAAAGGTCCTGAGGCACTCAGAAGAGGTGTCCAATAACCCTTTGGGGTCTCCTTTCAGTAGTATTCTGATTGAATCAAGCACTTCAGCTCAGGGCTGAGATATGGCTGAGGGATGTGAATCACAGGCTGCAGTTGACACAACTGGTCTCTCTCAACTGCCACTGGAGCTAGTTCTGAAACCTGATCTGGTCTCTGCTAGCTAGGCCTGAGCTAAGCTATATATATGGGAGGTGTTATCTCCCCCTAGTGGTGAGATCAGTGTAAATGCATGCTAATACACCTGTTAGCAGGGATGATGCTTAAGGACATATTGCAGCTTAACAACAGGCTATATAAAAGTCATTTAAAGTACAGTACAACAATTTTGCAGTACCCACGAGAGTAGTGGGACGCTGCAATCTCCCTTAAATGTGCCTGGAGTTGTGTGGCATTCATCATCCGGTTCGGCAGGGCATTTTTCATAATGAAGTGGTCATCAGTGTGGGATGTGGCCAAAGAACGTCCACTTCTATGGCTTTCAGTCTCTCTCTATTTCTGTTGCAACCTGCTGATTACACACTGTGACACTCTAAGGCCTCTTTCACACGGGGGCGTCGCATGTGAGGGCCGGATAGGAAGCGGGTGCGTCGCTGTAAAATGCACGATTTGTCCGCGCGAGTGCAAAGCGTTTTAATGAGTTTTGCACGCGCATGAGAAAAATCTGCATGTTTGGTACCCAGACCCAAACCCGGACTTTTTCACAGAAGTTCGAGTTTGGGTTAGGTATTCTGTAGATTTTATTATTTTCCCTTATAGGATGGTTATAAGGGAAAATAATAGCATTCTTACTACAGAATGCTTAGTAAAAATGTCCATTGAGGGGCTAAAAATAATAAACAAATTTTACTCACCCTGTGAGTAAATGTGATGGATCATGTGATGAGCGCAGTGACTTCATTCAAACGTCCTTTTGCCAGGTCCTGAAGAAAGAAGAGGAGATGGGGTGGACATTTTTCTAAGCATTCTGTATTCAGAATGCTATTATTTTCCCTTATAACCATCTTATAAGGGAAAATAATAAAGATCGGGTCCCCATCCCGATCGTCCCCTAGCAACCATGCGTGAAAATCGGATGCTTGTGATTTTCACACAGCCACATTTCACACAGCCACATGAAAAACGCAGAATACAGAGCATGCTGCAATTTTCACGCAACGCACAAGTGATGCGTGAAAATCACCGCTCATGTGCGCAGCCACATAGAAATGAATGGGTCCGGATTCAGTGAGGATTCAATGCGTTCACCTCACGTATTGCACCCGCGTGGAAAACTCGCCTGTGTGAAAGAGGCCTAAGGCTACTTTCACACTTGTGTTTATCTTTTCCTAGGGGCTCTATACCGGAAAAGAACTGATCAGTTTAATCCCCATGCATTCTGAATGGAGAGCATTCCGTTCAGGACGTCTTCAGTTCAGTCTTTTTGACTGATCATGCAAAACATAAAACTGCAGTATGCTACGGTTTTATTTCCGGCCAAAAAAAACAGAAGACTTGCCTGAATTATTTTCATGCGCAGACCGAAAAAAAAGGGAAAAAAATAAATGCCGGATCTGTTTTTCCGGATGACACCGGAAAGACGGATCCAGCATTTCAATGCATTTTTCTAACTGATCAGGCATTTTTAAGACTGATCAGGTTCCTGATCAGTCTTACAAATGCCATCGGTTGGCATACGTTTTGCTGGATCCGGCAGGCACTCTGCCGCAAGTGTGAAAGTAGCCTAAGCTCAGTGGCCACTTCCGTCTGAGAACATCCTGCTTGAAGCCTCACAATGGCAAGGTATTGTTGATCAATTGTTAGGTGTTTTCATGATGTCAAAATGTGAACAGCATGTTGAGGAGCCCTTTTTAAAGAGGACCTTTCACCGATCCTGACATTATGAACTAAGTATACAGACATGGAGAGTGGCGCTAAGTTATGGTAGGCGGAGTCTGCCCTTGTTCTGCTGTAGCGCTGGCCAATCGCAGCGCAGAGCTCACAGCCTGGGAGGTTATTTTCTGTGATCTCTGCAATGCGATTGGCCAGCGCTACAGCAGAACAAGGGCATACTCCGCCTACTATAACTTAGTGACTGAAATCTCCGCCTATCATAACTTAGTGACCGAAGATACCGGAGGGCATAGCGGGAGAACGGTGCGGCGCCCAGGGATAATAGTAAGTGCAGTGAGATCCCCGGGCGCCGCTCTCCATGTCTGTATACTTAGTTCACAATGTCAGGATCGGTGAAAGGTCCTCTTTAAATACCAATTCTAATTAAATAAATTTATTGGGCGATTCATGGATCAAACACCTGTTGTGAATTTTGCTGTTGAGCTCCTTGTTAGAAAACGAGTTGTGCAAAAAGTGCTGAAACATTGAACAGTTGGACATGTGCATTCAAATGTCAGCTACTTCTGGAGCTATTACCAACATATATGCCAAAGGTAATTATCCACAAGATCATTAGTACCTGGATGCTTACTCTCATTATACAATAGTGCTCTCCAAAAGTGCAAATTATGCATAAAGGAGGTTTTCACTTGTTTAACAACTCCTTATTTCAGTTGCTTTTATCCATTAGCTGTTATAATTAATAGCCCTCACTGTGCGCTGACAATGCTTTGAGCTATTGTGCAGTAATTACAGTTCCTTTTGTCAGCAGTTGGCATTAAATATAAATAGTCCAGGGTAAAACATCCCGCCAATGGGAGGTTGCGGACAGCATCATTTTGTTATTACTGAGATATAAATTAGAAGAGAGTAATTTGTTGGAGCTGATATTGAATATCAACCCTTCACCTGGAGCAGTTGAATTCAGCAATTACTCATGATTATCTATTACAGTTTCTATTATAGTTCATGTCTAAAAATCATATACATAGAATGCAACTACGGTGATGAGTCTCATCGTGTATTATATACCAGAGCTGCACTCACTATTCTAATGGTAGAGACACTGTCTACATACATTACTTATCCTGTACTAATCCTGAGTTACAAGTCTTCAGACCTTCCACTTTTTTTCACATTTTGTTATGTTACGGGCTTCTGCTAAAAGTTCAACTTTTTCATCATCATTTGAGCCCATAATGAAAAGGTGAAAACAGAATGTTCAAAATCTTTGCTAATTTACTCAAAAAGGAAAAAACAAAATCTTACATTGACATAAGTATTCAGAGCCTTTACTCAAGACTTAGTTGAAGCACCTTTGGCAGCGATTACAGTCTGTAGATTTTTTGGGATATGATGCCACAAGTTTTGTACTCCTGGATTTGGGACAAAAAGAAAAATAATACAACATCCCTGGGTGGGTCCAGAAAACCTTGGTGCACGTATCAATATGAGCCCAATCCTGAGTGGCACTCTAAACAATCAAAGTCAAAACGGTAGAGCCCATATTAGCAAAGGTGAAGAAAAGATTAAGTCCTTTAATCCATATTCTGCAATCCAGTGAATGTGGAGCCTCCCCCCAGGGCTCTACTATAACGCGACCCAGGTGTAGGAATGCTCAGTGGTATGTTGTGGCCTAAAATGTCTCTTTATGTGTCATGGTGCTCCTACCTGGATACGACCACAGGCTTTGGCTCCGAAGAAATAAATAGGAGAAATAATTGAGGGATTTAAAGAAATAACTTGAGTCCAGACCTTGAGATGAATAAACGTTTCTTCAAACAGTTTACAGGCTTTGTCTTTGTTCCAGAAGGCTTTAGCATTAAACTTGCAGGCAAACTGAACTCTGCTATATCCTTCTCCCACTCTGCTGTACTGACAAGCTGACTTGGTAACTTGGCTTCTTCTATATGCTGCACTTCACTTTTTAGTTGGACTTCAGCCAAGGAATAGGTTAGAATCCTAGCAGCATCAACATGGAATCTCAACCAGCACAAACCAGAACTGCCCCGCTTCCTTCTGGTAGCAAGCAGGACTGGCCCACTTCTGACCAAAGAGGGGGAGAGAATGGTAGAAACCCCCACAAAGTAACCCCATTTTGGAAACTATACCCACAATGGAATTTTAAAGGGGTGTAGTGAGCACTTTGAAATGAAATGAAAATTTTCATATTTTACAAGAAAATGTTGATTTAGGCCCAAATTGTTTATTTTCGCAATAGGTAACTCGACAAAAAGCACCCCACAATTTGTTACTTATTTTCTCCTGAATATGACCCCATATGTGGTAATAAACCGCTGTATGGGCAGACAACAGGGCTCAGAAGTTAAGGAGCACATGGCTTTCGGAGCACAGATTTCAATAGAAAAATTTTCAGACACCTTGCTGCATTTGTAGAGACTCTGAGTTACCTCTACAGTGGGAAACCTCAAAAGTGAAACTATTTTTGAAACTACACACCCAAAGTATTTATTTTTAAAAGGGTGTAGTGAGCACCTTGCTCCAACAGGCATTTCATAGAGTTTAGAAAACCTTGGAACAATACTTTTTTTTACAAGAAAGGCCAAAGTTTTTAATTTTTACAATTAGTAAAAAGAGAAAATTAGTAACCCATTTTCTGCTTAACCCCTTCACGACTGCAATCTGTATATATACGTGATAGCTGCACATACCCCGTGCAGCTACCACGTATATATACGTTCTGGCAGCTCTTTAATCCAAGCGCTGCAAAGCGCTTGGATTAAAGCTTCTGCCCCTGCCCTGTATGCTGTCACGGACAGCATACAGTGCAGTAATGCCGGCAAGGGACCAATCAGAGTGGCCCCTTGCCGACAATCGATCCGATTGGTTAGTCTGTGCAGACTAACTAATCGGATCGCTGTGTGAAAAAAATGCCGGTTTCAGGCTCTGATCTGCGGTCTGCAGATCAGAGCCTGAAATCGGTAATGTGTCCTGAAGCCCCCGTGCCCCCGATCTGTGCCCCGTTCTTGTCCTGCCCCCCCCCGATGCGGTCCGCCCCCTCCTGCCCCGACCTGCGCCCCCTTGTCCATCATCTTCTCCTGCTACTTCCTCCCGATGCGGTCCGCCCCTTCCTGCAGCCCCTTCCTGTAAATAATGAAATGCTGCCCCCCTCTCCTCTCCCCAGTTTCCAGCGATGCCCCGTCCCCTGCCCCCGATGCGGTCCCCCTTCTGTGTGTGATGGCGGCGGCTCCATTCCTGAGCCGCCGCCATCAGCAGCGTGTGTCAGCTCTATGCTGACACTGCTGTAACCCCATAGATGCCGCTACTGCGGCATCCATAGGGTTAATAGAGGGAGAGGGCTCCCTCTCTCTCAACCATCAGGGCTGCTGCGATCGCAGCGCCCGATGGTTGCCATGGCAACCGGACGCTTTGCAAAGGCGTCCGGTTGCCATGGTATAGGCGTCCAGTGCTGCCACCTACAGGCATCTGATTGTATTATACTTTGCAATGCAAGAGCATTGCAAAGTATAGTACAATCATCAGCCCCACTGGATCTTCAAGATCCAAGAGGGAACTGATAAAAAAAAAAAAAAGTGAAAATAATAAAAGTAAAAATAAATAAATAAAAATGTAAAAAATAAATTTCCTTTTCCTATAAAAAAACAAAACAAAAAAAAAACACACATATTAGGTGTCACCGCGTCCGTAACGACCATCTCTATAAATATATCACATCATCAACACCGTCCAATAAACACCATAAAAAATAAAAACGGTGTAAAAAAATAAGCCATTTTTGTCACCTTACATCACAAAAAGTGCAACACCAAGCGATCAAAAAAGGCGTATATACCCCAAAATAGTACCAATCAAACCGTTACCTAATCCCGCAAAAAATTAGCCCATATTTAAGACAATCGCCCAAAAAATAAAAAGCTATGGCTCTCAGACTATGGAGACACTAAAACATCATTTTTTTGGTTTCAGAAATGCTATTATTGTGTAAAACTTAAATAAATAAGAAAAGGTATACATATTGGGTATTGCCACGTCCGTAACGATCTGCTCTATAAAACTGTCACATGACCTAACCCCTCAGATGAACGCTGTAAAAAAAAAAAAAAAAAAAACTATTCCAAAACAGCCAATTTTTGGCCACCTTGTCCCATAAAGTGTAATAATGAATGATCAAAAAAATTTATGTACCCAAAAATGGTACCAATAAAAACCTCAACTCTTTCTGCAAAAAATGAGCCCCTGCACAAGACGATCGGTAGAAAAATAAAAAACATACGGCGTTCAGAAAACCAATCCAGCAAAATCTGCCTTCCAAAAACCGTATGGCATTCCTTTCCTTCTGCGCCCTGCCGTGTGCCCGTACAGCAGTTTACGACCACATGTGGGGTGTTTCTGTAAACCGCAGAATCAGAGTAATAAATATTGAGTTTTGTTTGGCTGTTAACCCTTAATGTGTTAAAGAAAAAAAATTAATAAAATAGAAAATCTGCTAAAAAAGTGAAATCTAGAAATTTCATCTCCATTTTCCTTTAATTCTTGTGGAACACCTAAAGGGTTAATAACGTTTGTAAAATTGGTTTTAAGTAACTTGAGGGGTGTAGTTTCCATAATTGGGTCATTTATGGGGGTATACACTATGTAAGCCCCACAAAGTGACTTCAGACCTGAACAAGTCCTTAAAAAGTGGGTTTTGGAAATTTTCTTAAAAATTTTAAGAATTGCTTCTAAACTTGTAAGCCTTGTAATGTCCTAAAAAAATAAAATAACATTTCCAAAATGATGCCAACATAAAGTAGACATATGGGGAATGTTATGTAATAAATATTTTATGAGGTATCACTTTCTGTTTTCGAAGCAGAGAAATTGAAGTTTAGAAAATTGCAAATTTTTACAATTTTTTGGTAAATATGGGATTTTTTCATAAATAAAGGTGATATATATTGACTCAAATTTATGACTGTCATGAAGTACAATGTGTCACGAGAAAACAATCTCAGAATGGCGTGGATAAGTAAAAGTGTTCCAAAGCTATTACCACATAAAGTGACGCATGTCAGATTTGTAAATTTTGACCTGGACATTGGGGTCACATCCGTCCGGCAGTGTGTTTGGTGACGTCACTGGCTAGGGCAGAGCTAAATCTCGCCCATCAGTGCCGGTGACATCACCAGGGTTCCTGGCAGCCCCATGAGAGCCCCGGTATGTCACCGGATCTCCAAAAAATGCCTTTGCCCTGCGCAATTTAGCATGAACTGCTCCAATGCTCATGTCAGGGGGGCTGCCGGGGTGAAAATGGAGGGATGTCCGGGTTCAGCTCTGAACCCGGACAACCCCTTTAAGTTATGGAGTCTTTGCAATGAAGAGTAGTAACACTTGTGGCCTGACAAAAAGAGAGACCCTAACTAACGATCTACAGGTCTAGTCTCAGTCTCTAGGCTCCCACACTGTAATGAGGTGCGTGCATGATCTTACAGATCCGGGTCTGCTCTGTATCTGCTGGTGACTCTAAAAAGAACAAATGGCTCTCCAACGAGCATGCGGTCCTGTAGTGTATGTAGCTTTGCTCCTCGGCTCTTATTAGCATTCCTGGAACCAATCCTTGCTCCTCTGGACAGGATCAGAGTCTTGAACATGATAAGCTTCAAATTGTCTGCTCACACAGTTCCTCAGTGTCTCTCACAGCCTCACTCTAAGATGATTGCTGCCTCCCTCTCCCGACTTGTAACTCCACACCCTTGGAGGTCCCAACATCACATAAGATGCAGTCTGTTGCTGTGCTTAGGAAACAGCGGCATCTTGTGGCCAAACAGCAGAATGTCAGTCCAGATCATTTAACTTCATTTAAACAAACACAAAGTTCAGACAATAAGAACTGTTTCCCCATCTCACAGGGGTACAAAGTAGGCCAAAATATATATCCTAACAGTTGTCCAAGTGAGAACTCCCGACGCACACTCCATAACATCCCTTACTAAAAATAAAAGCTGTGATCCAACACAGAGCACCACGTGACAAAGTCATATAATTTGCTAGGTTAATCGGATGGAAACATCCACTCAATTATGCAGAGCGGGAATCCGGACCCGGCATCTAAATGTGCATACATACAATGCCCGATCATGTGAACCTTATATATATTGAATAATTACTTAAGAAGATGGATTTCCATGATTATACAATAAAGTAAATTTATCTCAGAATCAAGAATGAAATACACATAATTATAATGCCAAATGTGAATCTATATGTCGACACAGATAATTATCATTATAAATAACATATAACCTTTATTGTTAAGAACGAATATTTTAAAAGCAAATTTTTAGCTCGAATATCGCCACTTCGAGTATTTGCGAATATTTAGAATATAGTGCTATATATTCATTATATTGAATATTCACCATTTTTTTCCAACTGAACACATGATTCCTCCCTGCTTCTTGCTTGTGGGCCAATGAGTAATTGGCCCACAAGCAACTTAAGGAGGGAGGAATCATCACTTCAGATGGAAAAAAATGATGAATATTACAATATAGTGCTATATAATAGTTTTTTAGAATATTTGTCATTTTTTTCCATCTGAAATGAACACTATTCGTCATGAAGTACAATGTGTCACGAGAAAACAATCTCAGAATGGCGTGGATAAGTAAAAGTGTTCCAAAGCTATTACCACATAAAGTGACGCATGTCAGATTTGTAAATTTTGACCTGGACATTGGGGCATCAATGACCCTTGGTCATGAAAGGGTTAATATAACAACATCCAATAAGTGGTCATAAAGTGCTGTTTGGGCAAACCGCATGGCTCAGAAGGGTAGAAGCGCCACATGCATTTGAAGCCTAGTTTGGTGATTTATACAACATTGACCAACAACTGTAGAGGCTCTGAGGTTAAATAAAAAAAGAAACCCCCAGGAAGTGACCCTAGTTAAGAAACCACACCCCTCAAAGAATTTACCAGGGGGTGTAGTGAGCATTTTGACTCAACAGGTGTTTTGCAGAATTCATTTACAGCAGATGGTGTGAAGTGGAAAATTTTTCCACAGATATGCCATTTCAGTGCCCAATATGTTGTGCCCAGTGTATGCCAGTATGAAAAGCAAGCCCTCCTATTATTATGTTGTGTGCCTGGTTTTATAAACACCCTAGATGTTGCCCTAATATTTTGCCTGGACATACAACAGGACTCAGGAGTATGTAAACTGCTGTTCGGGTAGCTGCAGGGTTCAAAAGGGAAAGACCAAATTTTGCTTCTTGTAGCTCAGATTTTGATGGATTGGTTTATGGGCTCCATGTTGTTATTGCACAGCCTTCGGGATACTGGTACAGCCATTTTCTGAGAACAATAGGTTGATTTTTCTCCTGACTGAGCTGGATGAGTTGTCATCATCATTGGTTCTATTTTGTAGAAAATATGACATTTTGATCACTTTTTATTTTGCTTTTTGCAAAGCAGGATTGCTTTTTGCCATATGCGTTATATATATCACATAACTCCATTATCAGATCCCTTTCTGTCTGTAAATATTTAAATACAAACTACAAAAAATGGCGTGGTGTCAAAAGGCAGAAAGTGCTCAACCCCATATGCAGTTGTGCATCTATACCCAGGGGAGCAGATCCTGCACTTGTGGCCCGTTGCTAATGGTGATCCCCAGCAAAAATGCATACAGTGGAGGATGCCAGCAGCAAAACACAAGTACCACAAAAAGACATCCTACACAAGATAGAAAAATGTGTAGATGTAAATAGCTATATGAAATAAACATAGGTGCACCTGTGAGGCCTGGGTCTTATCAGTCAGTGGGACTCATAGCCTCCTCCCATTGCAAGCATGGCTGCATACTGGAGGTAACTGGGAGTTTGCTGTGAGGACCTAACGCACCTGTAATTCGCCCACTTGCTCCTGCTATTGTCCATGCGGCACAGGTAGGTTAGCGTTAGGTCCCGGAGCTACTTGAGATAACTTGGCGCGGTGCTCGGGCTCAGATATGTCCTTCATATAAGGATATATTGGCTAAATTTGCCATTTTAACACCGGTTTGAGAGTTTGGTCAGACTTGTTTGTTTGCATCCACAGTAGTGCACTTTCCCTATTTTTGTTTATTTCATATAGCTATTTAAATCCAGCACAAGTACCACAAAAAGACATCAAGATAGACAAATGTGTGGATGTAAATAGCTATATGAAATAAACATAAATAAGGAAGGTGCACTACTGTGGCTGCAAACAAACAAGTCTGACCAAACCCTCAAACTGGTGTTAAAATGTAGAATTTCGCCAATACATCCTTATATGAAGGACATATCCAAGCCCGAGCACCGCGCCAAGGTATCTCAAATAGTAGTAGTGGTCTGACTCACTGCAAACTCCCAGTTACCTCTAGCATGCAGCCATGCTTGCTATGGGAGAAGGGAGGAGGCTGTGAGTCCCACCCAAGACTGAATGATAAGGCCCAGGATGATCTATCTGCACATGACCGGCCACCGTTTCCATTCACTTCTATTGGCCCAATGGAAATAGCCGATCCAGCGCTCGGCTATTTTTGACACCCCCACAGAAATGAATAAAGGGTGGCTGCGCATGCGCAGTGCACCCTCCACCACTTTCGATATAGGTTTGAGTCCCACACCTATCAGACAATGGGGGCATATCCTAGTGATATGCCCTCTTTGTCTGAGATGAGACAACCCCTTTAACAATATGTCTGTACTTTACTCCACTCAACTTTCCCCTTCTCCAGATCTATGCCTCCATACAATCCTGTCTCTAAACTCTATAGGCAGTTCTTTCCTCTTCATGGCTTGGTTTTTGCTCTGATATGCATTGTCAGCTGTGAGACCCTATATAGACAGGGCTGTGTCTTTCCAAATCATGTCCAATTAACTTAATTTACCACTGGTGGACTCCAGTTAAGGTGTAGAAACAAAGATGATAAAGAGAAATGGGAGGCTAAATATCAAATGTGGTGGCAAATGGTCTGAATACTTATATCCATGAGAAATTTTAGTTCTTCCTTTTATATAAATAAGCAGGTATTTCTGAAATTCTGTTTTCACTTTCTTATGATGGGATGTAAGCTGTGTACCGGGGTGGGCTCCCCAGGATACAGTGAAGTCAAGAACGAGGAAAGCAACCCCAATACCAGCTTTTGCCAAAACAGAATTTTACTTACATGTGGCAATAAACACAACCAAAAATGCTGGGAACATACAATAAATTTACATACACCCAGCCCGAAGGCTGAGACCCTTGTGCTGCACAGCACAGCACCCTCCAATGGAGGCAGTAGGAAAGTGCAGTAATTTACCTACTGGCGGGCACAACTAAACTGCTACACCTTACCTATTATTACCCTAAGAGAACAAGAATCACTGTATGGGTGTGTGGTACGGGCTAGCCTGCAGTGCAGAACAACAGCTTACAATCTTACACCGATCTACAGTAATCCCCCTCCCATAACTGGTCCTGTAGCACGTGCCTGAGTATTCCTTCTAAGCAAATGCCCGCCTGGCTTGAATTTGTGGGAGTATTATCAGCTCTCCAATGTGAAATGTCACTTTAAAGGGGTTATTCAGGTTCAGAGATGAACCCGGACATACCCTTAGTTTCACCCAGACAGCCCCCTGAGGCTAGCATCGGAGCATCTCATGCTCCGATGCGCTCCATTGCCCTGCGCAAAATCGCGCAGGGCACAGGCTCTTTTGTTTTCAATAACACACTGCCGGGTGGAAACCTCCGTCCGGCAGTGTGTTTGGTGACGTCACTGGCTAGGGCAGAGCTAAATCTCGCCCATCAGTGCCGGTGACATCACCAGGGTTCCTGGCAGCCCCATGAGAGCCCCGGTATGTCACCGGATCTCCAAAAAATGCCTTTGCCCTGCGCAATTTAGCATGAACTGCTCCAATGCTCATGTCAGGGGGGCTGCCGGGGTGAAAATGGAGGGATGTCCGGGTTCAGCTCTGAACCCGGACAACCCCTTTAAGTTATGGAGTCTTTGCAATGAAGAGTAGTAACACTTGTGGCCTGACAAAAAGAGAGACCCTAACTAACGATCTACAGGTCTAGTCTCAGTCTCTAGGCTCCCACACTGTAATGAGGTGCGTGCATGATCTTACAGATCCGGGTCTGCTCTGTATCTGCTGGTGACTCTAAAAAGAACAAATGGCTCTCCAACGAGCATGCGGTCCTGTAGTGTATGTAGCTTTGCTCCTCGGCTCTTATTAGCATTCCTGGAACCAATCCTTGCTCCTCTGGACAGGATCAGAGTCTTGAACATGATAAGCTTCAAATTGTCTGCTCACACAGTTCCTCAGTGTCTCTCACAGCCTCACTCTAAGATGATTGCTGCCTCCCTCTCCCGACTTGTAACTCCACACCCTTGGAGGTCCCAACATCACATAAGATGCAGTCTGTTGCTGTGCTTAGGAAACAGCGGCATCTTGTGGCCAAACAGCAGAATGTCAGTCCAGATCATTTAACTTCATTTAAACAAAAACAAAGTTCAGACAATAAGAACTGTTTCCCCATCTCACAGGGGTACAAAGTAGGCCAAAATATATATCCTAACAGTTGTCCAAGTGAGAACTCCCGACGCACACTCCATAACATCCCTTACTAAAAATAAAAGCCGTGATCCAACACAGAGCACCACGTGACAAAGTCATATAATTTGCTAGGTTAATCGGATGGAAACATCCACTCAATTATGCAGAGCGGGAATCCGGACCCGGCATCTAAATGTGCATACATACAATGCCCGATCATGTGAACCTTATATATATTGAATAATTACTTAAGAAGATGGATTTCCATGATTATACAATAAAGTAAATTTATCTCAGAATCAAGAATGAAATACACATAATTATAATGCCAAATGTGAATCTATATGTCGACACAGATAATTATCATTATAAATAACATATAACCTTTATTGTTAAGAACGAATATTTTAAAAGCAAATTTTTAGCTCGAATATCGCCACTTCGAGTATTTGCGAATATTTAGAATATAGTGCTATATATTCATTATATTGAATATTCACCATTTTTTTCCAACTGAACACATGATTCCTCCCTGCTTCTTGCTTGTGGGCCAATGAGTAATTGGCCCACAAGCAACTTAAGGAGGGAGGAATCATCACTTCAGATGGAAAAAAATGATGAATATTACAATATAGTGCTATATAATAGTTTTTTAGAATATTTGTCATTTTTTTCCATCTGAAATGAACACTATTCGCTTTAGATAGAAAAGAAATTCTGAATATTCTAGAAAACAAATATATAGCACTATATTCAATATAGTGCTATATTTTCGTTTTTTTTAGAATATTCATCATTTTTTTTCCATCTGAAGTCATGATTCCTCCCTGCTTAAGTTGCTTGTGGGCCAATGACTCATTGACCCACAAGCAAGAAGCAGGGAGGAATCATGTGCTGAGTTGGAAAAAATGACGAATATTCTAAAAACAAATATATACAGTCATGTGAAAAAATTAGGACACCCTTTGAAAGCATGTGGTTTTTTGTAACATTTTTAATAAAAGGTTATTTCATCTCCGTTTCAACAATACAGAGAGATTAAAGTAATCCAACTAAACAAAGAAAACTGAAGAAAAGTCTTTTCAAGATCTTCTGTAAATGTCATTCTACAAAAATGCCTATTCTAACTGAGGAAAAAGATAGGACACCCTTGCCCCTAATAGCGAGTGTTACCTCCTTTGGCTGAAATAACTGCAGTGAGACGGTTCTTGTAGCCATCTACCAGTCTTCGACATCGGTCTGAGGAAATTTTACCCCACTCCTCAATGCAGAACTTATTCAGCTGTGAGATGTTTGAGGGGTTTCTTGCACGTACAGCCCTTTTCAAGTCACCCCACAGCATCTCAATGGGATTCAAATCTGGACTTTGACTTGGCCATTCCAGGACTCTCTATTTCTTCTTTTTCAGCCAATCTTTGGTTGATTTACTAGTATGTTTTGGGTCATTGTCATGTTGCATGGTCCAGTTCCGCTTCAGCTTTAATTTTCTAACTGATGGTCTCACATGTTCTTCAAGCACCTTCTGATACACAGTAGAATTCATCGTGGATTCTATGATGGTGAGCTGACCAGGTCCTACTGCAGCAAAGCAGCCCCAAACCATGACACTTCCACCTCCATGCTTCACAGTTGGTATGAGGTTCTTTTCTTGGAATGCTGTGTTTAGTTTACACCAAACATGTCCTCTGCTGTTGTGTCCAAATAATTCAATTTTGGACTCATCTGTCCAAAGAACATTATTCCAGAAGTCCTGGTCTTTGTCAACTTTATCTCTGGCAAATGTCAGTCTGGCCTCGATGTTTCTCTTGGAAAGCAAAGGTTTCCTCCTTGCACACCTCCCATGCAAGTTAAACTTGTACAGTCTCTTTCTGATTGTAGAGGCATGTACTTCTACATCAACAGTAGCCAGAGCCTGCTGTAGTTCTCGAGATGACACTTTAGGGTTTTTGGAGACCTCTTTTAGCATCTTGCGGTCTGCTCTTGGGGTGAACTTGCTGGGGCGACCAGTCCTGGGCATGTTGGCAGTTGTTTTGAAAGCCCTCCACTTGTAGACTCTCTTCCGGACAGTGGAATGGCTGATTTCAAAATCTTTTGAGATCTTTTTAAATCCCTTCCCAGACTCATAGGCTGCTACAATCTTTTTTCTGAAGTCCTCTGACAGCTCTTTTGCTCTCACCATGGTGCTCACTCTCACTTCAACAGTCAGGAGCACACCAAACTAAATGTCTGAGGTTTAAATAGGGCAAGCCTCATTCAACATGCAGAGTAACGATCTACTAATTATGTGCACCTGGTGTGATATACCTGTGTGAGATCTGAGCCAATTTAAGAGGGAATACATGTGAGGGTGTCCTATCTTTTTCCTCAGTTAGAATAGGCATTTTTGTAGAATGACATTTACAGAAGATCTTGAAAAGACTTTTCTTCAGTTTTCTTTGTTTAGTTGGATTACTTTAATCTCTCTGTATTGTTGAAACGGAGATGAAATAACCCTTTATTAAAAATGTTACAAAAAACCACATGCTTTCAAAGGGTGTCCTAATTTTTTCACATGACTGTAGCACTATATTATATAGTGCTATATATTAGTTTTTGACCCACGCCTGTATTGATCGCGTAATATTCGCATATTGCACGATAATTACCTTGCCGATTTTCGAGTAAAAAAATAAAAGGTAGCATATTAAAGGGTTAAATAGAATAAGCTATATGATCTGTATGAAGGACAGGATTTCTGGGTGACATCATACTAGAGGGAGAATATGTTTACATTAGCCTTATGTCCATATAGGGAATGGATTCTGCCTAGCAACAATGAATATGTGAATCATATCTGTTTCCAATATGTGTGGAAGAATGTCTATAAAGATGCTGGATTCTTAGAATTAAATCAGAACTGTTTCAGAAACACGTCTGTGTGTATCTTATTGAGATAGTTCTCCAGGTACCTGTATTTGGAGACAAAAGGAAGACCAGGGTCCATTAAGAAGCAGATTTCTTTCAGCTGGGGGCTCTGTCCGGCATAGAAAATACAGCATCTCGGTAAGTACGGAACATTCCTGTCTTTAATGACTGGGGACATTCCGATGCTTTCCGAACAACATGTTATGATGTTATGAAGCATTAAAGGAGTTGCCCACTCTCCATGTATTTTCTGCAACTGTGTGGGAGGCAGGGGAAAAGGATATTTCCTAATATATGTCTTTAAGTAGATCTGCCTATATTTTCAACAATCTGAAGCCACGCCCCCTGAGCACCACTCTGATGTGCAGCCAGTCTGTCCATGGCTGCACGAGACATGGAGAAGCTCAGTCCATGCCTACTGTGTAAATGAGCATGCGCTGCTTTTCCACATCGCATTGCAGCGCATGCCCAGTCTGCCCCTGCCATAGCATGCCTAGCTTGCCACAGAGTGCACGGAGGAAAGGTTCTGATCTCCACAGTTTGTGACTGTAGAGATCAGAACCTTCTAAAATGTAGCTATAATGTCCTTTCCCCCCCTGCAGCCTTCAATGTGCCCCCTCATTTTCTTTACCCGATCCTCCCCCTGCAGCCCTCAATGTGCCTCCATACCCGCCCACGGCACAGCCTCCTAGCTAATTTATTCACAGAGGCAAGTGAAGTGAATAAATTAGAGAAGAATCCCCGCCCCGTCTATCTTCCGAAGTGTCTGCCGTCTGCTAGCCCCGCCTCCTTCCTTCTAGCTCCACCTCCCGCCTGCTAGCTCCACCAGGCATGATTCCTCTGGATTGCCACAACCCCACCAGTAATGAAGTAAGTGACGTGAGGACAGTGCAGAGGTGTCTCTCCACATGTGCCATGCAGGTCAGCAGAAAAGCTGGGTGCTGTTATATCATGCACAGTGGTGTCGCTTCAGGGGGGTAAGGGGGGGAAATTGCCCCCCCCAGGTCATTCATTGCCCCCCCGGGTGCCCACCCCGCTGATTCGCTAATCGCTGCTGCGCCTGGCCGGCCGCCTGCACTACTGAGTGACTCAGTGATTCAAGTACACGCTACAGACAACACAGATACACAGACATGAGTCACATGACAGATGGGGGTGGGGGCGTCGTTCAGACCCAGCGGAGGCAGAGCGTGCAGGGCGGGTGCAGGCTGGGAGTGAGACAGCCACAGAGACGAGTTGACGTCACCACGTAAAGCTGCGTGCCTGTCCGCCCGCGTGAACGTTTGCTTCATCTTCTGCATCTGCTGCTAATCTAGTGACTTAGTGAGCCTGTCTCTGTCTGTGCCCACTGCCTAGCCCAGGCCCCAGCTTCGGATTGTCGGACAGGAGAGGAGGACTACTGACTGTGACTGTGTGTGGCAACTTCCTAACTCTGCCTGGCCGGCCCCAGCCCTAGAGAAAACAAAGTAAGAATAAAAAGTTTAAAAAAAAGTATGTACCCCCACTACCTCTCCTCATGGCTTGCCTGCTTGCACCCAGCCCCTCCTCAACCCTGATACCCCTATAACTTAGGGGTATCAGGGTACATTATACAGGGGTAATATAACTAAGGGCCCTGTATAATGTCCCCTGATAGCACTGAGTCCTCCTCCGTTATATTACCCTTGTATAATGTACCCTGAAACCCCTTAGTTATAATATTACCCATAATGTCCCCTAATACCCCTCAGTTATATAACTGAGGGTAATCAGGGTACATTATACAGGGGGTAATATAACCAAGGTGTATCAGGGTACATTATGCAGGGGGTAATATAACTTATATTATCACCGTATAATGCCTGATAGGCCTCCTGAGTTATATTACCCTTGTATTATTATGTACCCGGATACCCCTTAGTTATATGATCCCGGTGGGGTCATATAACTAAGGGGTATCAGGGTACATTATTATAGAGGGGTAATATAACTCAGGAGGCCTATCAGTCATTGTACGGTGGTAATATAGCTTACATTACCCCTGTATAATGTCCCATGACAGCCCTCCTCAGTTATATTGCCCTTGTATAATGTACCCTGATACCCCTCAGTTATATTACCCCTGTGTAATGTACCCTGATACCCCTTAGTTATATAATATAACTAAGGGGTATCAGGGTGCATTATACAGGGGTAACATAACTGAGGAGTGCTATCCTATCAGGGACGTAATACAGGGGTAATGTAAGCTATATTACCCCTTTATAATGTCTGATAGCCCTCCTCAGTTATATTATACCCAATGTACCCTGATACCCCTTACTTATATTACCCCGGCGCCAGGGGCGTAGCTGCAGGGTAGCGGCTGCTTTGGAGCCCTGACCTAGAAGGGGCCCATCCAGGAGGAGGAGGACTAAAAGATTTTGTCAGGGCCTCCTCAACAGTATTACACTATGAAAAAATATACAGATAGTACAGACAGAGTAGGAAAAGGATGGAACAGCTGCTGGGCCTGGTCACTAGCCATGGGGACTGGGACATTTCAGTCCATCCCTCGGTTTTGCTGGACAGGCATCTGGTTGTTATGGGGCAACATACATTCACCATGCTGTTTGCCTCAGCATCTGCAATTTGTGTAAAAACCTATACTATATTGTTTCCATAGTTATCCATGAAGCGAATATAGATGTAAGTGAGCAGATGGATCTAGACGTGTAACATCCTTTCTTATGTGTTATAGCTTGTACAGAGTCCGAAGAGGAAGAACCCAAAAACCATACTGCCCAGGGGACGGCATTTTCTTACACCTAGCCCCCCAGCCAAAGTGTTAAAGTGGCATCAGAGATCACCAAGGTCAAGCCAAGTAATTGTAAGTTTTCATGTGGAGTATGTTTGTTATACACATATAGCATACACTGTGCCACACAATATACAGTATACTGCTACACTGTGCCACACAATATACAGTATACCGCTACACTGTGCCACACAGTATACAGTATACCGCTACACTGTGTAGGGGTTATACTGTTTATTGTACAGCATGGTGCAGGGGTTATATTGTCCAGCATGGTGTAACCTTCATACATTTGATGTACAGTATACATTATAATCCTTGTACCATGCCATACAATATACATTATAATCCATACACCATGCCACAGTATAATATACAGTATTGTTCATAAACATGCTATACAATATACAGTATATTATAATCCTATATATACTGCACAGCATGTTGTATGAACTATAACGTATATTGTATTTTTCAGTAGTATGATTAGCTGGTGAATTTTATTATTGGTGCCCCCCCATTTTTGACTGTGTATCTTCTGTGGCCCCCCTATATATTGATCCTAAAGTCACCACTAATCATGCAATGTCACTCAGATTTTCTGCAAGGCATAAATGCAGATAATAAGAACATGGAAAGGCAGGGGGAGGGGTTCACTCAGCTTTCCCAGAAAATCATGTCTTTGCACATGTGTCATGCAGGATAGCGAGTAATGTCACTGTCTCCCAGCTGTCCTGCATGACACAGATGATGGGGGGAAGGGGGGCACTCACTTCCTCACACTTTTCTCATGTCTCTGCACATGTGCCATGCTGGACAGCAGGAAAGTTGGGTGGTATTACATCATGTAATGACCCAGATTCTTGTTAAAATATGCTGAACACTGCCAGAACCTACCAGATCCCATTCACTATAATGGGTCTGTTGGGTTCCGGCATGAGTACTGCCATTTTGTAGAACAAAATACTGCTGCATGAGATGGGGCAGGTCGAGAAGTTAGGGAGGGTAGTGAGAGGAGCCAGGGCGTATAGTGGAGGAGACTAGGAACGGGCATGGGGGCCCAATCTAAATTCTTGCTATGGGGCCCAATGATTTCTATGTACGCCCCTGCTTAGGGCGGATCTGTGGTGGACGACACTTATGGGGGATCTGTGGTGGATGACACTTATGGGGGATCTGTGGTGGATGACACTTATGGGGGATCTGTGGTGGATGACACTTATGGGGGATCTGTGGTGGATGACACTTATGGGGATCTGTGGTGGATGACACTTATGGGGGATCTGTGGATGACATTTATGGGGGATCTGTGGATGACATTTATGGGGGATTTGTGGATGACATTTATGGGGGATCTGTGGATGACACTGATGGGGATCTGTGGATGACATGGTATGTAGCTGGAGGGAGAAAACGTGGCCTTACCACAATGAAGGGTACAGTCTGTATAAATAGGTGGCCGGCAAAAAAGGGGCAGGTCAAATGGCGTGGTCAATAGGCGGAGTCAAGGGGGGGCGGCAAAATTAGCTTTTGCCTAGGGTGGCAAAAATCCTTGCACCAGTTCTACACGTGATTCCCCGATCCTCCTCCCTGCAGCCCTCAATGTGCCCCCTTATTTTATTTACTTAGCGGGCAAATTCCCTAATCCTCCCCCTCCTCTCCCTCTCTAATTTTCAGAATGGTCGAGCCGTTTAACCCCTCCCCTATGAAAGGGGTTAACAGTGAGGGAGCTCCCTCCCTCTCCCATCGGGTGCTGCTGTGCCTTTGCAGCCGCCCGATACTTGACAAGATCACAGAGGGAGGGCCCCTCCCTCCCTCACCCATCAGCGGCTGCCCTGTTACGGCAGCCGCTGATGGTTACCATGGCAACCTGATGCCTTCACAGGCTTTCGGCTTGCCATGGTATAGCTAAGCTGGATCAGGCTTCTGCTAAAGGCAGCAGCAGCTTGATCAGCCTGTGTGTAAAGTCACAGTACACTCCAATACACTATATAATGTACTGTAGTGTATTATATAGGCATCAGACCCACTGTATCTACAAAAACAAAGTGGGTCTGGGTAAAAAATAAATAAAAAAAAAGTGAATAAAAGTAAAAAAAAAATAAATCTTCTTATAGCCGCACACTTATCACCGATTATAAAAAATAAAATACACTACACGTTTGATATCACCGTGTCTGCAACGACCTGATCTATGAAAGGGTCATGTTACTTTCCCAGAATGCCATAAAAAAAAAAAAACTATGATGAAATAAAAAGTTTGTCCACCTCACTTCCAAAAAAGGAAATAAAAGTGATCAAAAAGTCGTATGTACGCCAAAATGGTACCAATCAAACAGTCACTACATCCGGCAAAAAATGAGCCCTACATGAGACAATTGCCCAAAAAATAAATAAAATATAGCTCTCAGACTATGGAGACACTAAAACAAAACAAAACAAAAAAAATATATGTTAGGAATCGCCGCGTCTGTAAGAACCTGCTCAATAAAAATATCACATGACCTAACCCCTCAGGCGAACACTGTAAAAAAAAAAAAAAAAATGAAAAAGGCATATGCCCCCCAAATAGTTCCAATTAAACTGCCATCTCATCCCGCAAAAAATGAGACCCTACATAAGACAATTGTTTAAAAAATAAAAAAGAGCCCTTACATAAGACAGTATCCCAAAAATTGAATTGATAGCTATGAGATAGATAGATAGATAGATATGAAATAGATAGAAGATAGATAAATAAACAGACAGATGCTGACTTGATGAAATGACACCTGAGGTGCTGTTGTTACTATGGTATCATAGTTGGCCACAGATGTCATGTGACCACTCCTCTGAAGACGCTTTGCTGTGATGCATGCTGGGATTTTTACTTTCACTTTGCTGCTGCTCCACCCACACAGACTGTCATCTATGGGAGCAGGCCCGTCGCTACCCAACAGGGAAAACAAGCAATTGCTTGGGGCCCCGAGCTGGTTGGGGCCCCGAGCTGGCCCGGGGCCAAGCAGAGCTGAGTAACTCAGAAGATCCGATGGTATATTCTAACCCCCAGGCGTTCCCATGGTGACAGGGACACTTGCCTGCGGGTTAGAATATACCATCGGATCTGAGTTTTACGAGCTCAGTGAGATCGTAAAAACTCAAATCCGATGGTATATTCACAGGCACTGTTTAGGGGGGAGATCTGTGGATGGCACTGTTTAGGGGGGAGATCTGTGGATGGCACTGTTTAGGGGAGGGGGGATCTGTGGATGGCACTGTTTAGGGGAGGGGGGATCTGTGGATGGCACTGTTTAGGGGGGAGATCTGTGGATGGCACTGTTTAGGGGGGAGATCTGTGGGTGGCACTGTTTAGGGGAGGGGATCTGTGGATGGCACTGTTCAAATTTCATGCACATTAAATGCAACAGCAGTATTTGCACTGTAAACCTCCTTTTTTATTTATATAAAGTGTGGGTGAACTTAAACTGTATGGCTATACTGTGGTTCCTGTAGGCTTTGCGTGCGTAAGGTGTGGAGGGGGGGGCCTCCATGTCTATTTTGCTTGGGGCCCCCAAATTCCTTCAAACGGCCCTGCATGGGAGCATACTATGCTGAACACATTAGAAAAATTATACATACACAGTATATCTATCATTATATTAATATCTCTTGGCTTTAGTTATTATCTGGGGCCATTTTTATTTTTTTTATGCACAAGGTGGCCAACCCCTTTAAGTAATTTTATGCTGAAGGTAAGCAGCAAATAATACTGTGAAAACTGTACTAACTTTATTGTGTATGTCCTAGATAACCATAAGACGCCCCACTATTCTGACGAGGGGGGAGACCCGCTAACCCAGAAACTAGTGAATGCAAGTGACGGTTTGAAGGGATAATACTAACAGTCCGTTGAAAAGGAATTTGAGCATAGACATAAGTCCTCTGACCCAGTTGACAGGAATTGTCGGAGCCTTTACGGTTCAGTACAGCCAGTCCTGGGGAGAGTTCAGCTCTGCTTCTGTCTCAATTAAGTTATAAGAAATGGGTGCAAAGCAAGAAAAGGTCTCTCCACCACCCACCCCCCCACCCCCCTCCCTATGTAGGAGAAACATGTAAGGATTATGTAGCCCGGGTCTGTGGTACTGATTATTATTACTCCCTGGGTGGATAATATGGCAGGATGGACAGAGGGGATGAAGAGTATAAATTTGTTCCCTCACGAAGGGGCTAATGACACCTTCCATAGGGACATGGTAAATGGGTTATGTTTGGGTGACACTTAAGCTTACCCATATTATGGTCCAGACACCCAGTGGGACATGCAGTATATGAAGTTGGGAGGGGGAAATTGGTTTACTTATGCACCATATTGGTATGATAGACCAAATAAAAAGGTTAAGAAACAGAAGGCAGAGAACCAGGAGGGATATAAAAAGAAACCTAAGTTAGAAAAAGAATTGACAAGGGGTTCACCTCAGAAGCCCCCTCCTCCCTATTTAGGAAATATCCTACAGAGATATCCATCCCTTTCAAAAGATGACTGAGATTTACTGGCTGGATATACTGCTACCAATATCCAACCACCTACAGCTCCCCAGCTCCCACAGCCACCTCCGCAGTTACCACAACCTATGCCTGATCAGAGTGGTCAGGATCCAGCGGCTGGTGCTGTTGGTGCTGGGGATGTCATAGCTCCCATGCGCCTTAGATCACAAAAGAATTTTCCCAAACCTGAATATATTCTTCATCCTGATGAGGACAATGACCCTGAGGAACAGTTCCCTTTTATGACTGTAGGGGACACCTTGTTAAAGAAACCTATTGAAGTAGATAATATTAATAAGATTGTTAAACACTGCCCTAAACCCTTCTCATCTTCATCTGGGACATTTCATTATTTGAAAAGAGCTTGTAAAGGGAGATGTCTGACTCAGGAGGATATGCGCCTTATAATAGATGGGATAGTTGGGCACAATTCCCCCTGGTATTGGAGTAAGGTCCCCTCTATAAGCACCATAGAACCCCCGAATATGCCGGCTGGAAATTATAAATTAAATACTGAGGCATGCATAGACACAATGTGGGAAGAAATTAAGGGTGAAATGGAGAGGTGCTTTCAGACTAGGTCCTCGTTGCCGACTGCTGTAGCCTGTAAACAAAAATCAGGAGAGTCTGTTATAGACTTTTGGAAGAGGTTTAATGAAGTTTGGACTCTGGAAGCAGGAATGAGTATTTAGGATAATATGCATTCTATGCTCATTCAGACTTTCCTTACCAATCTACAGCCACATCTCTAACTTACTGTTAAATGATCTCCGAATGGCCTGGTCTTAATAAAGATCAATTCCAAAATAAGTTAATAGAGAAAGATGCAGCGGGTTGTTTTGAAATGGTAGGACCTAAAGAGGCCCATTACCAAACTCAGGATAGGAATTGTCCCTCAAATCATCCCAATAAGGGAAGTGGCAGAAGAAGGGGTAGAGGGCCATGCTCTGAGAGAGGGGAGAATAATAGAAATCATTCTGCAGGTTGCTTTAATTGCGGTAAGACTGACCATTGGATCAGTCGATGCCCTTATCCACTCAGACAACCTGCCCTAAATGATACCCAAGCTCAAGGCACCCAATCATATCCACAAGCTCAGATCCGAGATCTTCCCCCACTGCCACAGCCCCAGAATAATACCCCTCGTTTTCCTGTAGCCTGGGGGCAGCAGACATCACAATGAGGATGCCCGGGGGACAGTATCCCAGCACTCACTCTCATCACAAACCACCACTGATTGTGTTAACCTTAGAGGGAAGTCCTCTCCCTTTTCTTGTGGATTCTGGTGCTACCAGTAGTACTATATATGAGGATTATTATAGTGGTCCAAGAGAGAATGCTGAGCCCTTGGTGGGAATTAATGGGATACTGACCAGATCTTATAAAACTCCTCCCTTCTCGATCCAACATCCATACAAGCACCAGTCAATGTTCACACACAGTTTTAGGATCATTCCAAATTGTCCGGTGAATTTATTAGGGAGAGATTTGTTTGTTCTGTTGAAGTTGCAGTTGGGGATTAGCAAGATGGGACACCTACATGTCACATCCTCAGTTATGCCCATTCATGTACCAAAGGATAATTGTTTTTTATATTTGGAATGCCAATCTCAGGATCCGCTACTTGATCCGGTAACTCCTGTGGTTTGGGCAAATACTGACCAAGATGTTGGCCTTATCTCTTGCATACCATATAAGGCAATGCTTAAGCTCGGCGCTGCACCTGTTTACATTAAACAATACCCCCTTTCACCAGAAAAAGAAAAGGGGATTGAGTCTATGTTGATGGAATTCCTAGAGGCAGGGGTTATTGAGGAAATTATCTCCCCCTATAATACACCTATCAACCTAGTGAGAAAGGCAGATAATACCTTTAGGTTTGTCCAGGATCTTAGAGCGGTTAATGCACAGATCATACCCATAGCCCCTGTGGTTCCAGAGGTACCATCTCTGCTATCAGCTATTCCTGCCCATGCAGAGTTTTTCTCTGTTATTGATTTAAAGAATGCATTTTTTTCTGTCCCAGTTGACAAGGAGACACGGCCACTTTTTGCTTTCACATTTAAATTTCGCCAGTATACTTGGTGTAGAATGCCTCAGGGTTATGTAGACTCCCCAGTAGTCTACTCCATTGTCCTCCAAGTTACACTGCGCCCTTGGACTGCCCGTCATGGTTCTGTCCTTCTACAATATGTGGACGATCTCCTAATATGTAGTCCTACTCGGGAGGCCTGCCAGTCAGACTGTGTTAGTTTATTACTGTGGTTATGTGAAAGTGGTCACAAAGTTTCTAGGAAGAAATTACAATGGTGTATGGAAAGGTGTTGAGTATTTGGGCTTTGTTCTCAGTAAAGGTGAGAGGAAAATCAGCCATGCCAGAATTACCTCCGTACTGGGTCTGCCCCGCCCACAAACCAAGAAAGACATGTTGACCTTTCTTGGCATGATTGGTTACTGCCGCCAATGGATTGCTGATTGTTCCTACTATAATAATATTCTGAGACAAGCCACTAATACTGAGATGCCTGACTTCATTAAATGGTCTGATGAAATGTTACAAGCTTTTAGTCATTTGAAATGTGCGATGGTTTCAAGTCCTGGTTTGGGCCTACCCGACTATGGTGTGATGTTTCACTTATTTGCCAGGGTCAATTGTAAAACCATGGCAGGAGTCCTGGCACAAGATCATGGAGGCAAATTCCACCCTGTTGCTTTTTTCTCAAAAGTGATTCCCGTACCAGTTCAGGGCATGCCTGCGTGTCTCAGGAGTTTGGCAGCCTGTGCTATGGTCGCTGAGATGGCCACGCCTATCACCCTAGGTCATCCCACCACTCTGCATACCTCACACAATGTTCAGGGCCTATTGATGAACATACATACACAACATACAGTACAGACCAAAAGTTTGTACACACCTTCTCATTCAAAGAGTTTTCTTTATTTTCATGACTATGAAAATTGTAGATTCACAATGAAGGTATCAAAACTATGAATTAACACATGTGGAATTATATACATAACAAACAAGTGTGAAACAACTGAAAATATGTCATATTCTAGGTTCTTCAAAGTAGCCACCTTTTGCTTTGATAACTGCTTTGCACACTCTTGACATTCTCTTGATGAGCTTCAAGAGGTAGTCACCTGAAATGTTTTTTTACTTCACAGGTGTGCCCTGTCAGGTTTAATAAGTGGGATTTCTTGCCTTATAAATGGGGTTGGGACCATCAGTTGCGTTGTGGAGAAGTCAGGTGGATACACAGCTGATAGTCCTACTGAATAGACTGTTAGAATTTGTATTATGGCAAGAAAAAAGCAGCTAAGTAAAGAAAAACGAGTGGCCATCATTACTTTAAGAAATGAAGGTCAGTCAGTCTGAAAAATTGGGAAAACTTTGAAAGTGTCCCCAAGTGCAGTCACAAAAACCATCAAGCGCTACAAAGAAACTGTCTCACATGCGGACCGCTCCAGGAAAGGAAGACCCAGAGTCACCTCTGCTGCGGAGGATAAGTTCATCCGAGTCACCAGCCTCAGAAATCGCAGGTTAACAGCAGCTCAGATTAGAGACCAGGTCAATGCCACAGAGAGTTCTAGCAGCAGATACAGTTGCAAGAAAAAGTATGTGAACCCTTTGGAATTATATGGATTTCTGCACAAATTGGTCATAAAATGTGATCTGATCTTCATCTAAGTCGCAACAATAGACAATCACAGTCTGCTTAAACTAATAACACACAAAGAATTAAATGTTACCATGTTTTTATTGAGCACATCATGTAAACATTCACAGTGCAGGTGGAAAAAGTATGTGAACCCTTGGATTTAATAACTGGTTGAACCTCCTTTGGCAGCAATAACGTCAACCAAACGTTTCCAGTAGTTGCAGATCAGATGTACACAACGGTCAGGAGTAATTCTTGACCATTCCTCTTTACAGAACTGTTTCAGTTCAGTAATATTCTTGGGATGTCTGGTGTGAATCGCTTTCTTGAGGTCATGCCACAGCATCTCAATCGGGTTGAGGTCAGGACTCTGACTGGGCCACTCCAGAAGGTGTATTTTCTTCTGTTTAAGCCATTCTGTTGTTGATTTACTTCTATGCTTTGGGTCGTTGTCCTGTTGCAACACTCATCTTCTGTTGAGCTTCAGCTGGTGGACAGATGACCTTAAGTTCTCCTGCAAAATCTCTTGATAAACTTGGGAATTCATTTTTCCTTCAATGATAGCAATCCGTCCAGGCCCTGACGCAGCAAAGCAGCCCCAAACCATGATGCCCCCACCACCATACTTCACAGTTGGGATGAGGTTTTGATGTTGGTGTGCTGTGCCTCTTTTTCTCCACACATTGTGTTGTGTGTTTCTTCCAAACAACTCAACTTTGGTTTCATCTGTCCACAGAATATTTGCCAGTACTGCTGTGGAACATCCAGGTACTCTTGTGCAAACTGTAAATGTTCAGCAATGTTTTTTTTGGGACAGCAGTGGCTTCCTCTGTGGTATCCTCCCATGAAAGCCACTCTTGTTTAGTGTTTTACGTATCGTAGATTTGCTAACAGGGATGTTAGCATATGCCAGAGACTTTTGTATGTCTTTAGCTGATACTCTGGGATTCTTCTTCACCTCATTGAGCAGTCTGCGCTGTGCTCTTGCAGTCATCTTTACAGGACGGCCACTCCTAGGGAGAGTAGCAGCAGCGCTGAACTTTCTCTATTTATAGACAATTTGTCTTACCGTGGACTGATGAACAGCAAGGCTTTTGGAGATACTTTTATACCCTTTCTAGCTTTATGCAAGTTAACAATTCTTAATCGTAGGTTTTCTGAGAGCTCTTTTGTGCGAGGCATCATTCACATCAGGCAATTCTTCTTGTGAAAAGCAAACCCAGAACTGGTGTGTGTTTTTTTATAGGGCAGGGCAGCTGTAACCAACACCTCCAATCTCATCTCATTGATTAGACTCCAGTTGGCTGACACCTCACTCCAATTAGCTCTTGGAGATGTGATTAGTCTAGGGGTTCACATACTTTTTCCACCTGCACTGTGAATGTTTTCATGGTGTGTTCAATAAAAACATGGTAACATTTAATTATTTGTGTGTTATTAGTTTAAGCAGACTGTGATTGTCTATTGTTGTAACTTAGATAAAGATCAGATCACATTTTATGACCAATTTGTGCAGAAATCCATATCATTCCAAAGGGTTCACATACTTTTTCTTGCAACTGTACATCTCTAGAACAACTGTTAAAAGGAGACTGTGTGAATCAGGCCTTCATGGTAGAATATCTGCTAGGAAACCACTGCTAAGGACAGGCAACAAGCAGAAGAGACTTGTTTGGGCTAAAGAACACAAGGAATGGACATTAAACCAGTGGAAATCTGTGCTTTGGTCTGATGAGACCAAATTTGTTATCTTTGGTTCCAACCACCGTGTCTTTGTGCGACGCAGAAAAGGTGAACGGATGGACTCTACGTGCCTGGTTCCCACCGTGAAGCATGGAGGAGGAGGTGTGATGGTGTGGGGGTGCTTTGCTGGTGATACTGTTGGGGATTTATTCAAAATTGAAGGCATACTGAACCAGCATGGCTACCACAGCATCTTGCAGCGGCATGCTATTCCATCCGGTTTGCGTTTAGTTGGACCATCATTTATTTTTCAACAGGACAATGACCCCAAACACACCTCCAGGCTGTGTAAGGGCTATTTGACCATGAAGGAGAGTGATAGGTTGCTGCACCAGATGACCTGGCCTCCACAGTCACCGGACCTGAACCCAATCGAGATGGTTTGGGGTGAGCTATACCGCAAAGTGAAGGTAAAAGGGCCAACAAGTGCTAAGCATCTCTGGGAACTCCTTCAAGACTGTTGGAAGACCATTTCAGGTGACTACCTCTTGAAGCTCATCAAAAGAATGCCAAGAGTGTGCAAAGCAGTAATCAAAGCAAAAGGTGGCTACTTTGAAGAACCTAGAATATGACATATTTTCAGTTGTTTCACACTTTTTTGTTATTTTTTTAAAATTATAATGAATAGTTTTGATGCCTTCAGTGTGACTCTACAATTTTCATAGTCATGAAAATAAAGAAAACTCTTTGAATGAGAAGGTGTGTCCAAACTTTTGGTCTGTACTGTATGTCAGCACAAAGACTGAGTGGATATGAAGTTTTGTTATTATCTAATCCTCAACTTCATATCAAATACTCAGCACCCACATTCGGTCCAATGGCTATACTGAATGCCCTACTTTGCTACAAGGGAGAGCAGGATGATTTGCCTCCTCCCCATGCATGTACTGAACTTATACATGAACATACCTCACCTAGGCCTGACTTACAGTCCACACCCATTGACAGAGCACCTGATATTTTTGTGGATGGATCCTGTTCCCGCCCTAATGACAACACTTATCATGCAGGATATGCTGTGGTTCAACTCCCTGATGTTATACTGGAATCGAATCCTATACCTTTTCAGTCAGCCCAAGCAGCTGAACTGATTGCCCTCACTAGAGCTTGTTGTCTTTTTGAGGGGAGAGATGTAAATTTATACACCGATTCCAAATATGCCTTTGGGGTTATACATGATCATGGGGTAATCTGGCAGAGGAGAGGCTTCATAGCTGCAGATGGGAGACAAATTTTACATTCCACCCTAGTACATGATCTCCTGGCCGCCATCCAATTACCAAGCAAAATTGCTATTATCCATTGTAAAGCGCATACTGGTCTCCAAACACACATAGCTAAAGGGAATGCTCTAGCTGATCAAGCAGCAAAAGAGGCTGCTATTAGAACGGCAGCAACAATTAAAATGCCCTCCCTAGATCCAGACATTACCCTCACTGACAATCTATTGCTCAGCCTCCAGGATTTGGCTACAAGTAGTGACAAAATAGAATGGCAGTCGGTAGGTGCAGTACAATACCCTAATACGGGTCTTATCTGCAAAGACGGGAAACCATGTATCCCAGTTGCAAGCGCCCCAATTTTAATTGCACAATATCATGGTCTTGGCCATAGGGGGGCACAGGCAACCACTGACCTCATTCGAAGAGATTTTTTTATACCAGGTCTTAGATCAAAGGTGCAATCTTATGTTTCACGGTGTATTATATGTCTCAGAAACAACCCAAATAATTCAAAGAAGGCCCAACACCAGCATTTGAATTACCCGACTTCGCCATTTACTCACTTACAAATTGACTTCACACATATCCCAAAGACAGGAAGAAAGCAGGAGTATGCCCTTGTAATTGTGGATATGTTCTCTAGATGGCCAGAGGTCTTTCCTACCACCAATGAAACCACACAAATTGTGGTAAAAATGTTGTTACAAGAGATCATCCCCAGATGGGGGTGTCCTGTTCAAATTGACTCAGATAATGGCACAGCTTTTGCGTCCAGGGTATGTAAGGAGCTTTCCAAAGCCCTTAGGGTTGACTGGACGTTTCATCTTCCTTATCACCCGCAGAGTTCAGGGGTAGTAGAAAGAATGAATAGAACAATTAAAGAGAAAATAAGGAAAATTACTGGAGGCAGATTCACTAATTGGAAAAAGTTCTTGCCTATAGCCCTAGCAGAAATTAGGATGCAGCCTAATAAGAATACTGGTTACTCACCATTTGAGGTCCTAATGGGAAGACCCTTCCCCACCCCTTGGGGTCCAAAGGCCCCTGTGATAGAAAAAGGGATCTAGAAGTAGTACAGGCAGAATATGTGAGGAAACTTGTAGAAACTTTAGATCAAATTAAACGAGATGTTGCTCATGCCTCTCCTTTCTCTCCACAGGAACCTATGCATCCTTTCCAACCAGGAGACATGGTGATAGTCCAGCGCCTGGCAAAATGACGAAAACAAACTGAGTTCCCGTTTGGACCACCCACCCGAGTGGTAGCAGTCACCAGAACAGCGATTCTCACAGAAGAAGCTCCAATCTGGATTAACGCTACCAGAGTGAAAAAGGTCCCTGAGGCTTCTTCTCCGGTGACGGACAAAGACAAAGAGGGTGAAGCGGGTGTGAAATCCCTGAACAAAGAGGGGAGCTCAGAAGAAGTTTCCCTGAAAAGTGCCTTGCCACAGGCTGAAGATGATGACCCCACAATATTCTGGGAGATTTTTTTGTCTGCTGATAATTATTAATCTTTGTGTTTTCTTGCCAGTCTGGCTTATTACTACATGTATTTATCACCCAGAGGAGATGAGTTTCTTTTGCGGTGCACCAAATAATCAGTCAGTAAATAAAAGAGCTCAGGAGCAATATCCCTTTGCTCCCGTCCCCTTTTATTCTGAACAGAATAGTATAGTCAGGATGGAAAATGCCCTAAATGTTAGTTCATTGTGCCTTAAAGACTTACAGAGCCCATGGGATCTTATACAAACATGTGTTATTGCTGTGCCTACACCCGATGAATCCCTCCTTAAAGTTTGGTCGATGACTAACAATACACAATATTTTATTCCCTTGTATGAACTCTGCGGGGAGTGTCAGAAATTAGGAAATAGCAGGGATAATATTAGAATAAATACTATTAATGTGACTGCAGCAGAGACTTGTTTAACTTTTTCCCAGGATATGTCTTTATATTGTGATGGTAGAGACATAAAAAGTTGATTACCTAAGAATAGTGTATATGATTATATTGACGACACCTGTGAAAAGAATAGTAGGCTTGCTAGCTCCCTGAATAATTCCATGAGTTGTAATAAGACTATTGTGACTCCCAGTTTTATCTATAATATAATGCTCTCTAAGGGATGGTTTTTGTCTTGTGGTAACAGCACTTACAATTACATTCCTGCTAATGTTATTGGAGGTCCCTGTGCGTTATCCAGGCTAACTTTGGCCCTACCCAGTCAACCCCCTATCAGGAGAGCTTACAGGTCAGTTACCAAGACTTTATCAGAAGTCTGTGACTCTACTTTACCCCTTCTCAGCCGTACAGAATATACAAGTTTGGACGCCTCTATATTAGGAGTGCCTGGACTGGCTATATATAATACTTGTACTATAAATTCTATTGCATGTGACTTAGCTAAATCTCTGAATCATACTTCTATCGCCTTATCAGATATGCTTTTAGATATACAAGGCGTAAGAGGAGCAGTGCTAGAAACTAGATTTGCTGTGGATTATTTGTTACTTAAACATAATATAGGATGTCAAGATTTTAAAGGAATGTGTTGCTTTAATTTATCTGATCATTCCAGATCAATCCAGTCCCATATTCAAGGGTTACATGAAATTGCTAATAATATCAAGAAAGATGTCGATTCATCCTCTTGGTGGGACTGGTTATTGAGCTATGCAGTCTCTTGTTGATATTAGAGTTGATCTGCAGAGCCACTGTTCCTAGGCTTTCTCAGGCTTGATTTGAGCTTAGTCGGATACTTTCTGTATCAGTATAATCTGGTGAGGTTGCCGGAGGCTATGGTATTCTTCACCTGAATATCCCAAAGGTCCTTGATGCCTGATTTGTGGCTTTTATCCTTTGGATGTTTAAGTCTTTTCTCTTGTCCCTTTCTGGTCTAAGCTTTCATCAGAGCAGAAGTGATAAATCTGCACTCTCTCACTCTCAGCAGACTGACTAACTACTCAACAACCACTGATCTGTCCCCAGACCTGTCTCACTAGGCCTGAACTAGGTATATATAGAACCTAAGTGTCATCCCCATCTAGTGGTGGGATGTATAAATTAAACCTAATCTGCCTGGTAACAGGGATTTTGCAGATAAATTAGTACAAAGTCACATAATACAGCATAATACAGCTTATAGGGTAAAAAATGCTTTTAAGCAGTGCCCACACACACGTAGTGGGATGCTGCAAGTGGTGTTATTACTCTTAAACAATCCGAATATTTGATTGAGGCATATCCAGTCCTTTTAATGTTTCATGCCCTGCCCAAGGTTCATAAAGATTGTTTCCCTCCACCACTCAGACCTATAGTTCCAGGCATTGAGTCATTGAATGAAAGGCTGTCTGAGTAGGCTGACAGCCTACTCCAGCCACTAATTGCATCCATGCCTGGTTTTATACGTGACACAAAACATTTACTACAAGCAATGCATAACCTCTAGTGGGGAAAGAGTTTTTATGGGTCACTGCTGATGTTACAGCATTATACACTTCCATACCCCAGGATCTGCGTTACAGTGGTTTTTGTTAACATATAGCGATTACACTCCAACTTTCCGGGATTACTTATGTACAGCCATACATTATTTGTTGACGCATCATTTTTTCATGTTTTGCAATTCGCACTATTTACAAATATCTGGTGCGTCTATGTGGGCGAAGGTATCGCCATTAATTGCAAATATTTTGATGTGTTTGTGGGAACATCAATATTTGTTCTCTGACAACAATCCATTTATTGACCACCTGCAGTGGTATGGTCACTATATCGATTACCTGTTGTTTATATGGGTCGGAAATGTGGCGACCGTACCGGATTTCATAGAATACAAAGCGGATTCCAAAAAAGTTGGGACACTAAACAAATTGTGAATAGAAACTGAATGCAATGATGTGGAGATGGCAAATGTCAATATTTTATTTGTAATAGAACGTAGATGACAGATCAAACGTTTAATCCGAGTAAATGTATCATTTTAAAGGAAAAATACGTTGATTCAAATTTTCACGGTGTCAACAAATCCCCAAAAAGTTGGGACAAGTAGCAATAAGAGGCTGGAAAAAGTAAATTTGAGCATAACGAAGAGCTGGAAGACCAATTAACACTAATTAGGTCAATTGGCAACATGATTGGGTATGAAAAGAGCTTCTCAGAGTGGCAGTGTCTCTCAGAAGCCAAGATGGGTAGAGGATCACCAATTCCCACAATGTTGCGCAGAAAGATAGTGGAGCAATATCAGAAAGGTGTTACCCAGCGAAAAATTGCAAAGACTTTGCATCTATCATCATCAACTGTGCATAACATGATCCGAAGATTCAGAGAATCTGGAACAATCTCTGTGCGTAAGGGTCAAGGCCATAAAACTATACTGGATGCCCGTGATCTCCGGGCCCTTAAACGACACTGCACCATAAACAGGAATGCTACTGTAAAGGAAATCACAGAATGGGCTCAGGAATACTTCCAGAAACCATTGTCAGTGAACACAATCCACCGTGTCATCCGCCGTTGCCAGCTGAAACTCTACAGTGCAAAGAAGAAGCCATTTCTAAGCAAGATCCACAAGCTCAGGCGTTTTCACTGGGCCAGGGATCATTTAAAATGGAGTGTGGCAAAATGGAAGACTGTTCTGTGGTCAGACGAGTCACGATTCGAAGTTCTTTTTGGAAATCTGGGGCGCCATGTCATCCGGGCCAAAGAGGACAAGGACAACCCAAGTTGTTATCAACGCTCAGTTCAGAAGCCTGCATCTCTGATGGTATGGGGTTGCATGAGTGCGTGTGGCATGGGCAGCTTGCATGTCTGGAAATGCACCATCAATGCAGAAAAATATATTCAGGTTCTAGAACAACATATGCTCCCATCCAGACGTCATCTCTTTCAGGGAAGACCCTGCATGTTTCAACAAGATAATGCCAGACCACATTCTGCATCAATCACAACATCATGGCTGCGTAGGAGAAGGATCCGGGTACTGAAATGGCCAGTCTGCAGTCCAGATCTTTCACCTATAGAGAACATTTGGCGCATCATAAAGAGGAAGGTGCAACAAAAAAGGCCCAAGACGATTGAACAGTTAGAGGCCTGTATTAGACAAGAATGGGAGAGAATTCATATTTCTAAACTTGAGAAACTGGTCTCCTCGGTCCCCAGACGTCTGTTGAGTGTTGTAAGAAGAAGGGGAGATGCCACACAGTGGTGAAAATGGCCTTGTCCCAACTTTTTGGGGATTTGTTGACACCATGAAATTCTGATTCAACATATTTTTCCCTTAAAATGGTACATTTTCTCAGTTTAAACTTTTGTTCCGTGATTTATGTTCTATTCTGAATAAAATATTAGAAGTTGGCACCTCCACATCATTGCATTCAGTTTTTATTCACGATTTGTATAGTGTCCCAACTTTTTGGGAATCTGGTTTGTACATGAACAATAACACAAATAATTTGTGCTTTGCATATTATTATTTTTTTTATAAATAATCTTTATTATTAGAAAATTCTTTACAATCTTCAAGAATATTAAATAATATTACATTATAAAACAACATAAACACAGTTTGCATATACCCACCCACATTGCCCCGCTACCTGTTCCGTCCCCTTCCAGGGGAGAAAATAAATTATATATATATATATATATATATATAAATAAAAGTTCTCCCCCTGCCTCCTACCTCTCCCCATGCTACCCCAAGTCCCGTCCCCTCAATCCTCCCCCACATTCTTAATCATTTCAGCCATTTCTGCCACAGTCTAGCAAATCTAGATTTTTTCTTAATAGATACCAAATGGAATTCCTCTCTGACAAGCGAGACTCTGGCAAGATTCTCCCATTCCTTAACCATAGGTGGAACACTATCTCCTCAGTGTCAAATAATGCACCTCCTGGCCTGAAATAGGAGTTTAGATGCTATTTCTCGATGATTAAAGTTGTCTATCCTGTCCATCACCTCAAGAATACATATTTCAAACTCTACAGGGATTCTAAACCCATGATGTACCTCTATTCTTTCGTTTACCTTCCGTCAAAAGTCTTGAGTCTTTATACATGTCCAAAGTATATAAACATCATCCACACCTATCTGCCCACATTTTTTGCAGCTAAATTCTTTGGATTTATAGTATTTAATCAAGACTTTAGAAGAATAATATAGCCGATATAATATATTTAATTGGGTAACCCTATGGGAGAAGTTATTTGAGACCCCATTTTTTGCCTGTATCGCCCTCTCCCAAAACTGTACCCGTTGAGAATTAAAGACATCCTGCCATTTATGCATTAGACAATTAACTGCTCTTATTTCTGTCTTCTGATATAGCAGACATTCATATATCCTAGAAACCAGTTTCTTACCCGCTGTTAATTTAGATATGTTAGCTATAGGTCGTGGGAGGGCAGGTATTTGTGTTCCCTTTCCTAGCGACGCACACAGGGCTTGTTTCAGTTGTAGATAAAAAAAAGCTCAAATCACTATTTCCAATTCCACACTTATTTTTAAGGTCTAAATATGCTATTATATCTCCCTCCTTCTATACCTGTCGCAATCTGAAAATTACATTTTTCCACGAGACTTCTTGTTCAATTAGCTTTAGTTCTCTAAGAAGAATACTATCCCACAATAGAGTATCTGTATGTATTCTGGTGTGAGGCCACAGATCTCTTGCCTCTTTCCAGATTTTAGCCCACAACACAAATAACGGTATTTTGCTAATTTGCTGTTATGACAGAATGTCAGCTTCCACCAATTGAAAAATACTACAATTGTTCACCTATTTGTTAATCCCTGCTATCCTAGTATTATATCTTTGTGAGTTACTCCAATTTATCATATTTCTAATATGGCCAGAAAGAAAATAGAGTTACAAGTCCGGAGCAGATAGTCGGCCCTTTTTCTCTCGGATATACAGTATTTGCACTCTTATTCACATTTTTTTGCCACGCCATATCAAATCCGCCAATAAAGAAGCTATCTTTTTTTTTTAAAATTCTTGGGGATTATAGCAGGCACATTCCACATCATATAATTCAAAGAATGTAAAATACAAATTTTCACCAATGAGATGCGACCTGCCATTGATACATATAATTTTTTCCATACATCTACTTTCTTCCTAATTTCCTGTATTTTAGGAAGCACATTTAATTAAAGATAATCCTTAGAATTACAGGTGATCTGAATTCCTAGATATTTTACCGGTTCATCCATTCTCTTAATTTCCAATAGGCCCGGTATTAAATTGTTTAGAGGATCAATCGGAATGCAGGCCGATTTGGACCAATTTATATTAAGTCCAGCATATTTACTGTAATCGTCAAATATCTGAAAGATCCTAGCAAGTGAACCATGGGAATCCACAAACAGCATAATGTCATCTGCATATAAAGCAATTTTTTCTTCATGAGATCCATACCTGAACCCCACAATTTCCTTATCTTGCCTAAACATGTCCTCTAAAGGTTCCATAGCTATAGAAAATAGCAGGGGGGAAAGGGGACAACCCTGTCGAACCCCCCTGCCAATAGGTATATTATCAGAGTATTCTCCGTTCAATATCATTCTTGCAGATATTTCAGTATATAATAATTTTACCAAGAAACAAATAGATTGCCAAATCCCATTTTCTTTAGTGTTGCCATTTAAAAAGGCCATTCTATTGTGAAAAGCTTTTGAGGCATCTATGGTTAAAATCATGCACTCACCGCTGATTGTGGATTCCACTTGGGTATTTACAAAGTATCTCATGATATTTTCAGTTGTTGTTTTACCCGACATGAATCCCGACTGATCCTCATGTACAAGCACCGGCATCACCTTCCTGAGCCTAGCAGCCAAAATCCTTGCCAATATCTTGTTGTCAGTATTGATTAATGAAATGGGGCAGTATGAATCTGAAAAGATTGGATCTTTCCCGGGTTTTAAAATAAGTGTAATTAAGGCTTCCCTCAAGGAGTCCGGCAATTTTCCTGACTCCCTCGAGGCGGCCCACATTTTAAAGGGAACCTGTCACCGGGAGTTTGGGTATAGAGCTGAGCACATGGGTTGCTAGATGGCCGCTAGCACATCCACAATACCCAGTCCCCATAGCTCTGTGTGATTTTATTGTGTAAAAAAAATGATTTGATACATATGCAAATTAACATAAAAGAGTCATATCTTGTGTGACCAGAGAAGAGTCATATTTTCAAGCTCTGACTCATCTCAGATTAATTTGCATATGAATCAAATCGTTTTTTTTTACACAATAAAAGCACACAGAGCTATGGGGACTGGGTATTGCGGATGTGCTAGCGGCCATCTAGCAACCCATATCCTCAGCTCTATACACAAAATCCCAGTGACAGGTTCCCTTTAACCACTTCAACCCCCTTAGCTGAAACCCCCTTAATGACCAGGCCACTTTTTACACTTCTGCACTACACTACTTTCACCGTTTATTGCTCGGTCATGCAACTTACCACCCAAATGAATTTTACCTTCTTTTCTTCTCACTAATAGAGCTTTCATTTGGTGGTATTTTATTGCTGCTGACATTTTAACTTTTTTTGTTATTAATCGAAATTTAACGATTTTTTTGCAAAAAAATGAAATTTTTTACTTTCAGCTGTAAAATTTTGCAAAAAAAAATGACATCCATATATAAATTTTTCGCTAAATTTATTGTTCTACATGTCTTTGATAAAAAAAAATGTTTGGGCAAAAAAAAATGGTTTGGGTAAAAGTTATAGCGTTTACAAACTATGGTACAAAAATGTGAATTTCCGCTTTTTGAAGCAGCTCTGACTTTCTGAGCACCTGTCATGTTTCCTGAGGTTCTACAATGCCCAGACAGTAGAAACCCCCCACAAATGACCCCATTTCAGAAAGTAGACAACCTAAGGTATTCGCTGATGGGCATAGTGAGTTCATAGAAGTTTTTATTTTTTGTCACAAGTTAGCGGAAAATGATGATTTTATTTTATTTATTTTTTTTCCTTACAAAGTCTCATATTCCACTAACTTGTGACAAAAAATAAAAACTTCCATGAAATCACTATGCCCATCACAAAATACCTTAGGGTGTCTTCTTTCCAAAATGGGGTCACTTGTGGGGTAGTTATACTGCGTTGGAATTTTAGGGGCCCATATGTGTGAGAAGTAGTTTGCAATCAAAATCTGTAAAAAATGACCGGTGAAATCCGAAAGATGCACTTTGGAATGTGGGTCCCTTTGCCCACCTAGGCTGCAAAAAAGTGTCACACATCTGGTATCGCCGTACTCAGGAGAAGTTGGGGAATGTGTTTTGGGGTGTCATTTTACATATACCCATGCTGGGTGAGAGAAATATCTTGGCAAAAGACAACTTTTCCCATTTTTTTATACAAAGTTGGCATTTGACCAAGATATTTATCTCACCCAGCATGGGTATATGTAAAATGACAGGGCAGTATAAAAAGCCTAAAAAGCCAGGGCAGTATAAATACCCCACATGTGACCCCACTTTGGAAAGAAGACACCCCAAGGTATTCAATTTTTTTTTTGGGCATAAGTTAGCGGAAATTGTTTTTTTTTTTTCTTCTCACAAAGTCTCACTTTCCGCTAACTTGGGACAAAAATTTCAATCTTTCATGGACTCAATATGCCCCTCAGCAAATACCTTGGGGTGTCTTCTTTCCAAAATGGGGTCAGTTGTGGGGTGTTTGTACTGCCCTGGCATTTGAGGGTCTCCGCAATCATTACATGTATGGCCAGCATTAGGAGTTTCTGCTATTCTCCTTATATTGAGCATACAGGTAATGAGATTTTTTTTTTCCGTTCAGCCTTCCCTTCAGTGGGCTGAAAGAAAAAAATGAACGGCACAGATTTCTTCATTCGCATCGATCAATATGGATGAAAAAATCTCTGCCCAAAAAAAAAGGAGGGGAAAGGCGTCTGCCAGGACATAGGAGCTCCGCCCAACATCCATACCCACTTAGCTCGTATGCCCTGGCAAACCAGATTTCTCCATTCACATCAATCGATGTGGATGAATAAATCATTGCCGGGATTTTTTTTTTTTTTATATATATACAAAAGCATAGGAACACCGCCTCCTTCTCAGCTCATATGCCTCGGCAAACGTATCTTTTACTGCAGAGGAGAAATCTCGTCTTGCAGCGCCGCATACACCGACTTGTGTGTAATCTGACAGCAGCGCAATGCTTCTGTCAGAATGCCCATCAGTGCTGCAGCTAGTCGATCGGTTGGTCCACCTGGAAGGTAAAATTTTTTTTTTTTTTAAAAACAGGCCGCAACGCAATAATTTTATTAACTTTGGAACAGAACATATAAACTTTAACTTTTTGAACTGAACATTAACCTTTTTGCTTACTGGTGAATAGCCCTGTGTGCCTGTCCTGGTGAGATGTGATCCCTATGCTAGGTGTACCTGTGTGTGGTACTTCCGGAAACACTCCCCTAAGCATAGGGCAGGGTGGTCAGGGCAGTCAGGACAGAAATAGCGGGTGTCACGCCTTATTCCACTCCTGCTACAGACACGACATCTTTTTCGGGGTGACGGTTGGGTTGAGGTACCGGCAACGACATTGGGGAAATGTCGCTCGTGTAGACGGCTAACTACACTGGTGGATGGGGCCACGGAACCTCCTGGGTACAGGAGGTTCTTGATGATCTCTTGCTGAAATTTGAGGAAGGATCCTGTTCTTCCAGCCTTACTGTAGAGAACAAAACTATTATACAGAGCCAATTGAATCAAATATACAGACACCTTCTTATACCAGTGTCTGGTTCTGCGGGAAACTAAATACGGAGACAACATCTGGTCATTGAAGTCCACCCCTCCCATGTGAAGGTTATAGTCGTGGACTGAGAGGGGCTTTTCAATGACACGGGTTGCTCGCTCAATTTGTATTGTCGTGTCTGCGTGAATGGAGGAGAGCATGTAAACGTCACGCTTGTCTCTCCATTTCACCGCAAGCAGTTCTTGGTTACACAAGGCAGCCCTCTCCCCCCTTGCAAGACGGGTGGTAACGAGCCTTTGGGGGAAGCCAGCGCGACTAGTTCGCGCGGTGCCACAGCAGCCAATCTGTTCTAGAAACAAATGCCTGAAGAGGGCCACACTTGTGTAGAAATTGTCCACATAAAGATGGTACCCCTTGCCGAATAAGGGTGACGCCAAGTCCCAGACTGTCTTCCCACTGCTCCCCAGTGGGAAGACAGTCCCAGACTGTCTTCCCACTGATCCCCAGACACAAAATTTGTGGGTATAGCCTGTGGCCCTTTCACAGAGCTTATACAATTTGACCCCATACCGGGCGCGCTTGCTTGGGATGTATTGTTTGAAGCCAAGGCGCCCGGTAAAATGTATTAGGGACTCGTCTACGCAGATGTTTTGCTCTGGGGTATACAAATCTGCAAATTTCTGGTTGAAATGGTCTATGAGGGGCCGAATTTTGTGGAGCCGGTCAAAAGCTGGGTGGCTTCTGGGACGGGAGGTGGTGTTGTCGCTAAAGTGCAGGAAACGCAGGATGGCCTCAAAACGTGCCCTGGACATAGCAGCAGAGAACATGGGCATGTGATGAATTGGGTTTGTGGACCAATATGACCGCAATTCATGCTTTTTGGTTAGACCCATGTTGAGGAGAAGGCCCAGAAAAGTTTTAATTTCGGAAACTTGGACTGGTTTCCACCGGAAAGGCTGGGCATAATAGCTTCCCGGGTTGGCGGTTATAAATTGTGTGGCATACCGGTTTGTTTCGGCCACGACTATGTCCAAGAGCTCCGCAGTCAAGAACAGCTCAAAAAATCCCAGGGCCGAACCGATCTGAGCTGTCTCAACCCGAACTCCAGACTGGGCGGTGAAAGGGGGAACTACAGGTGCGGCTGAAGTTAGGGACTGCCAATCAGGGTTTGCCAGCACCTCAGGGATTCTAGGGGGTCTACGGGCCCGTCTTTGCGGTGGCTGCGACGGGGTAACTAATGCACGTGCCACCGTACCAGCTTCAACTGCCCTTCTGGTGCTCGCCACTTCACCAGGTTGTACGGCAGTGCTGGTACTAGGTCCAGGGAGGGCTGCGCTGCTGGTGTATGCCTCACCACATAATCCGACAGCGCCAGCCCCACTCTGCTGCCCTTGAAGCGGATCCTGCGCAACCTGTGGTCTAGCGACACGGGGCCGGGTACGCCTGGTGCTATAAGGGACCTCAACCTCCTCGTCCGAACTTTGGGTCAGAGTGCCACTGCTTTCTACAGGTTCATATTCTGACCCGCTAGATTCGTCAGATGAGGGTTCCCATTCCTCATCCGACTGGGTCAGAAGCCTGTAGGCCTCTTCAGAAGAATACCCCCTGTTTGACATTTGGGCAACTAAATTTAGGGGTATTCCCTGAGACTACCCAAGAAAAAAAGCAAGCCTGTCTTACAAATGGGAGGCTAGCGAAGTACTGGAGGCCGCTGCGGTTGATAAAAAAAATCAAAACTGATTTTTTTATCGCCGCAGCGCATGTTAGGTGAATGTGCAGTGATAAAAAAAATATATATTTTTGTCACTGCGGTGGGGCGGGCGTGGGCGAACGCACGTGTGGGCGACCGATCAGGCCTGATCGGGCAAACACTGCGTTTTGGGTGGAGAGCGAACTAAAGTGACAATAATACTATTATAGATCTGACTGTGATCAGTTTTGATCACTTACAGATACTATAAAAGTACAAATGCTGATTAGCGATACGCTAATCAGCGAATAAGGGACTGCGGTGCGGTGGGCTGGACGCTAACTGATCCCTAAACTACTTAACCAAGGGGCCTAAACTATCCTAAAACCTAACGGTCTATACCAGTGAAAAAAAAAAGTGACAGTTTACACTGATCACTTTTTTCCTTTCACTAGTGATTGACAGAGCGATCAAAGGGGTGATCAAAGGGTTAATTGGGGTGCAGGGGGTGATCTGGGGCTAGTGTGTGGTGTTTGGTGTACTCACTGTGAAGCCTGCTACTCTGCTGAGACCAACCGACCAAAAGGACCAGCAGAGGAGCAGGCCAGCCATATAACAGATCATATTTACTAATATGATCTGTTATCTGGCCTTTGGATTTTTTAAAAATCATCAGCTTGCCAGCCACGATCATTGGCTGGCAAGCTGATGACGCGACCCCCCTTGAAGAAATGCCGGCCCGCATTGCGCATGCGCGGGCCGGCTAAGCGCGTCATCTCGCGTCTCGCGAGATGACGCGTATATGCGTCAGTCTGCCTGCAGCTGCCGCCTCCGGACCGCGGATCTGCGTTAGGCGGTCCGGAGGCGGTTAAGAAATGTCAGAGTCAGTATTTCTCTATATTGGGCATAAACTTCAAACTGGGCGTCGTCTATACCTGGGTTTTGTTCTTAGTTATTTTTAGTAGTGCATTATCCACTTCTACAGGGTCTAAGGGGGTTTCCAAACTATCCCTTTGATCTAAGGTTAACATGGTAATAATGATTTTATCCAAAAATTGTTGTATTTGATCCATATTCTTCTTTATTTTACTGCTATATATAAATTTGTGCTTTATATATCACTGTGATCCTTTGGAAATGTCCTTTCTTGATTTGAATCTGACAGACTCACCAGACACAGGGAGGATTATTACATCCACTTATAGAAAAATGATGGCAGGTAACACTATACGCCATTGTAAATCATGTCATCCTGCACATACAATTAAAAGTATACCTGTAGGTGAACTAGTCAGAGCAAAGCGGAATTGCACATGTGAACAAATGGACCCAGGTTTTGCTGAAGTAGTCAGTATGGGAATTCAGTGTGTAGCGAGACGAGCAAAGACATTGGGTAATACTTTATCCCCCAGTCTAGAGATAACAGCACTGGAAAAAATAAAACGTGGTTACAACATAAAGGTGCATATAAATGTGGCCACAATGTCCGCACCTGCTGCTCTGTTATTCACGTATCAAAAGACTTCACTTCTTGCACAGAGAAACAGACATATATGAATAAACAATACATAAACTGTAACACATATGGTGTAGTTTACCTGATTACCTGCAAAACTTGCCGACTCCAATATGTAGGGTGTACATGTGGCCCCTTAAAAATTAGGATTAGACGGCATTTGTCAGATGCAATCAGAGATGACAATAAAAACACAAACACATTCCGCCATATGTCAGCAGTCTCCCATCATGTCTTACACCATCATTGTGGGGATGCGAGTCACATTATGGTACAGGGTATTGAAAAAGTAAGATTATATGAGAGGGGTGGAGATCTACAGAGAAAACTATTTAATCGTGAGGCTTTTTTGGATATTCAAGCTTAAATCATGTGTCCCCCATGGATTGAATAGAAAACAAGATCTAATCTTACATTATTAATCTATGTTTGAAGATTGTATGTAAATTTTATGTAAGGAAATGTTTTGTTGTATTTTGTGTTCATTTGGCAATGTAGTTTTAAGGTCCTGTTCACACACAGTCTAGTTTTCTATGGTGGTCAAGGAGTTAATTTGGAAGTGGCTAGTATTCCTCTATGCCAATCACACCCACTGGGTGTGTCCTCTCCCTCCTTTCCACCATAAAACCTGATTGGTGTAGTCATCTAGTGACTCTATGACTAAGGGTGCTACAAGAGTGTAACCAAAATGGTCAGAGAGATGGGAGGCCTGTTATGTATTTACCTTTTGTAACTGCTTTTAATGGAGACAAAAATAAAATTGAATGGATTTTACCAATACCGGTGGCTGGAAATCGTTACATTTATCGCTGTGGGAGTGCAGTCCTGCACCATCTGTGCCCCGGAGGTCCGTGCCAAAGCTGGCATTTGTTATTATACTTACCTAATTATAGCTATATCTAGAGATCAGCGAATCAAAGCTGACGAAGTGGAATTCGATCTGAATTTCAGGAAAAATTTGATTTGCAACAAATGCAAATTTCCTCGCACTTCGTTGTAACTAGAGTTAAGCCGACACCTGGATGTTTCGGTTCGATGGGTTCGGCCGAACTTCACAAAAAATTTCGAGTTTGGCACCCGAACCCGATCCCCAAGTAAATGGGGACCTGAACTTTGGAGCACTAAAATAGCTCTAAAAAAGTAATGGACAGGGCTAAAGGGCTGCAAATGGCAGCAACATGTGGTTAAGAGCATGGCAAGTGCTCTGCAAACAAATGTGGATAGGGAAATGACAATTTAAGTCAAATTCTGTGCCCAGGAAAGCTGTGTCACCACAAGTAGTAAGAAGTGATAGATCTTGTACATGAACATCATTGGAAAATATGATACAATTTAATTGAAGGACTGCACATCATCCACATACAGTTCTATCAATCAGTGCTATCATAGACTTTAAGATGAATAAGTGAAACTACAGTATCAAGACCATGATGAGACCAGAGCAAGATGATGAAGGGAAGATGCCTAATAAAATCTTAGATTAGTTCTTAAACCTATTTCATTGGTATTCAATCACAATTTACCATATGTTCAGTAAATATTATTTTGTTATCAAATAGGACAATTAATCTATAAAGAAGGAAAGAAGAGTGAAGAGTCCAAGATAATTGTAAAATTTGTTTATGTGGGTTTGAAACGATTATCTCATGTTAAATAATATGGACATGTTAAATAATATGTGATATAATATTAATTGGTATTTAATATAAAGGATGTATTACACTACACACTGACACCATCTATAGTAATACACTTGGCAATGGGAGGTCTGTATGAGGACGTAAAGACCTATGTTTGAATTCTCCATATATGACAATGTATAAGCCCATACATTAGTAAGACACGCCTGTATCTATGGTATAAACAGACAGACAATGGGTGGTCTTCTTACTTACTCTGCTGGGGGATGCTGTTGAAGAAGATGGAGCCTTAGAAGAAGATTCCTAACCTACCTTTCAAAAAGGATATTTCAAAGATTTTCAATATTCACACATGGACAATAGATTAAGATTTCCTAAACTATTTTTGTAATAATCAACTTTTATGAAGACTAAAAATAAATCGCATTATTCATTTTTTTTATATAATTCTTATTGAATCCAGGTGAATGAGTCCTCCGTGTGTTCCTTACTCCAAATAAGCATACACTAGATTTGGAGAGGATTACCAAACCCGTTTGATATTTTCCATACATATTTATTTTACATTTGGACATATATTACACACACAAGACCATAGCCAGAAAAAAATGGAAAAATATGGCTCTAAGAAAATGGCAACACAAAAACATATCTTTTCTAAAAATGTTCATATTGTGTAAAAAAATAAAATAAAAAAACTAGACATATTTGGTATCGTTACATCCATAACAACCAGATCTATAAAAATATCACATGATCTACCCCATCAAGTGAACGGTGTAAAAAATATATAGAAAAATTACACCAAACTGCTTTTTAGTGACTTCACCTTCCACAAAATGAGATAAAAAAGCAATCAGAAAGCCAAATGAACCCCAGAATGAATCTAATTAAACTAACAATTAATGATGCATAACTGATCTGAGAAAGGTTGAATTTGATGGACCTGTTTTTATTTTTCAACCTCTGTAACTACAGTTGAGTGGGCAGCGTGCAGCAGATCCAGGATAGGTGAGTAACAGTTAGATTGCTCTTTTGCGTTCATTGGGGTCACAGGCTGAAATCACTATTGTACCTTTCATTGAAATGTTCTGCTTATTGGCTTCTCAGGCTGAAACTCCTGAAATTATTATGTGTGGGGTTGTGCACTGTAGATTGCCTAGTACTGACCAGCCATATACTGTAATAATGTGTGGTTAGTGAAAATCCTGCCTTGTACCATAGAAGATAGCTGTAGACTGTAATAATATAATGTATTATGTACTAATAGAAGCCCAAATAGGAGTTCATTTTTTGATGGGCACAGTGCTACCTGCTTCATCGATTATACAGGTGAAACTCGAAAAATTAGAATATCGTGCAAAAGTCCATTTATTTCAGTAATGCAACTTAAAAGGAATTGCATTAATGCGGCTTAAAATTAGAATTTTGTGAAAAGGTTCAGTATTCTAGGCACAAAGTGTCACACTCTAGTCAGCTTATTAATCCATATCCCCTGAGCAAAGGGTACCTCAAAATTGTGACTTTGGGGTATTATAAGTGTAAGGGATCGTCTCTTTTTAGGGGGTCACACTCACAGATATCTCAACAGACAACGGATTTCCATGTTCAAACTGTGCATTTATTTTGGCACTCTTCTTATAAAGGATAGTCCAGTTATACATCACTGGGTGGGGTGATGTTCCCGCACCGCCAACACTTAAAACACAAATAAACTCCTGCCCGTCTAGGCACTACCTAAACACAATACGTCCCTACCTCACTCATAGAGCTCAGTTCACACATGGACAACATATGCGGCTTTCCTCAGCCAACATCAATACTGCAGCCTCCAGGCTGTGGCAACTCCAGTACTTTTTGGGGGAGTGTGGCCCAGAAATCCTCCAGACGCTGGGCGTGCAACCCTCGTTCTCTAGGTGTCGCTAAGTCCCCCAAACCTCAGGCTATTCAAAGCCTTGTGGCCCCTCAGTCCTCCTGACTGAGACCACACACAGAGCCTCTGCTTCACAAAATAGTCTCGCTCTCTATCCTCAGACTGACCTACTCTGAGACGCTTTATGCCAGCCTGATTACAGCAGGCCTCACCTGCGATCATCTCAGGTAGAAAGGAAAACCCGTACTGGAAGGGTGTGGACTGGGAACTCCCTCTACCAAGCCTAGCCACCAGTCCAAGTAAAATCCAGCCCAGAAAATGTATACAGAAATGTGTCAGCAAACTATGCTTTGCTGAGACTACTGCCACTCTCTGGATTTTATCTGTCTCACCCATCTGAGGTACCTGAAGTGGGACAACACACCTTCCAGCACTGTTGATATTACCACATATCCACCCGGAGGTCTGGGGATTTTCTCACATCGTACCATGCCCTCTGGAAGATGTGGTCGGTGTCACATATTTCTCTCTATTCTGCCACCCCCAGGTTAGCAGAGCTTGGTCTTTCATAAACACTGACTTTCTACCTAGCAGACAGTGTCTAAGGGAGTCCTCCTTCTCCTCTTTGCTGGAGAACTTTTTCTTAGCTTTTGGCTTGCTCCTTTTCTTCTTAGGTCCACGCCCTCTAACTTCTGCAATCTTTACAGCCGTGTTTTCCACGGGGAGCTCTCGCCTCCTCCTTTTGTTGGAGATCCGGCTGGTCAGTTTTATACCACCCTTTAGCCGCTCTGGTGTCACCTGGTGTTCACACTTGCTTTGTTTCTTTCTTCTATCAACAGATAACACGTCTCTTTTTTCTTTACTCCCCACAGGGTTTAGCTCAGGTTTGGATTCAGTTTCAGAGCCTTCTACTTCTTCAGCGGCTCTCCCCACTTCGTCAGACCCCTCTTCAGCCTTATCCTTGGTCTCTGGAACATCTGAGGATTTCTCCCACTCCAACTCATCGGCCTTAGCTTCTTCAGCCTTTGAGTCTCCTTTGGAGTCTTCCTTCACTCTGTTAGCTTTTTCATCCTCCTCGGATACGGCATCATATACTTGCATTCTTAACCCCTCCTCTTTCTCATCAAGGTTGGAGGTACAGCAGACACCGGGGTCCTCATCAGACTCTTCCTCTTCTGGCATTCCCTCCAGAGGGTCACCCAGGACATTGTTTTCCTTTTGGGCAGGCTCCAGGAGAGCCATCTCACAGTAGTAGACAACATCTGCATGCTGGCCAGCTGTCTCCTCATTTTTCTTCCCCTGCAGACCGCTGGCTTTCTGGAACGCATTGACGGCAGAGGGGACATCTTTCATGACCCGGTCCTGGCTACTCACTGCCATAGATGTCTTGACTTCTACCTCCACATCAGCTTCATCAACTTGTTCAGAAGAAACTTCTTCCATCTTCTGCCGGCCGAGGCAGAGTAAAGTGCCACCACCTTCAGACCCATTCTTTTTTTATTTTATTTTATTTTTGATAATTTTTATTTTCATAAAAACATATATGAAAAGAATACAAGGTACAATACAGGTATAAGTGTCACAAGTATTGCATAGACATGTTCATGGCAGAGTATGATTATAAGGACTGTCACAGGTAGTAAGAAATACATGCACAAGGTATATTGATATCGCAGCATAAGGTAGGACAGGGTTGCATCTGAATAGTTAAGAAAAGAAAGGGGTAAGGGGGGGAGGGGGGGGATTGGTTAGACAAAGGTAAGGGAATAGACAGGTCACTTGAGAGTTTTAAGAGAAATGTCTGAACCTCATCCAGGGGTTCCATATTCTAAGAAAAACAGACCTCGTTCTTAGCTCCCAGTGAGAAATCTCTTCCATCCTATAAATCTAGTCTATCTTAGCGTACCAGTTCTCAAGGCTAGGGATGTTTGAAGTAAGCCAGAATCTTGGAAGGAGTAACCTAGCAGCTCTCAACATAAGGGAGAAAAGGGAGGCTTTACTTTTGGCGATTTTTTGGATCCCCAGGGAGAGGAGAGCCAACTCTGGAGTGCAAGCAATAGCAGTTTGACAGATTTTGTTTGCATTTTTTACTATTTCCTCCCACCACGGTTTGATCACGCTGCAGGACCACCAGATGTGTAAGTAGGAGCCTTTTACTGTTTTACACCTCCAACAAAGGTCTGAGGAGTTTTTGTTATACAGACATGTTTTAGCTGGGGTTTTGTACCAGCGAGATAGGATCTTGTAACTGTTCTCCTGCGTTCGGGTACATCTGGAGATCCTGTGCGGAGCAATCAGCATGGAGGAAACTTCCGAGTCTGAGAGGGAGCGTTGTAAATCTCTCTCCCACAATCCCATTATGGCAGGTTTAGGATCATAAACTGCAGTTTTCAGGTTTCTATAAATTGTAGAAATAAGTTTAGAAGGATAGAGAGTAGTGCTTAGTAGTTTTTCAAACCAGTAGAGTTCTTTGTGGGATGGGGTGTTTTTAAGGTAGGAGAGGGTTTCTGTTTTGAGAAATTTCAGAGGGATGGGGTTACAGTGTTTTATTTGGAGGAGTTCACATAATTTTTGGTCAGAAGGTAATATCCCATCTGAGTCAAATAGTTCCCCTATGGGGGTGTCAGAGGATCGTAGAGAGAGGGGAAAGCTATCTCTAAGTTCTCTGTGGGCTAGGGAGACAATGTCTCTAGTGAGCAATAAAGGAGAAGGAAGGGACATGGATCTTTCTCTAGCTGAAAACCATTTCCAAGTTTTAAGAGTGTTCCTAATCTTCGAGTTAGTGATAAGGCGTAAGCTGGGGATGGGTTTACCCGACAGTAGTAGGGCCCAAAGGGGAGTACTTAAAAATGATTTTTCTAGGGTAATCCGTGTCTTGGTGGAGGGGGATCTAATCCAATCAACTATCCTGAATAAAAGGATGGATCTCATGTATGTTTCAGGATCCGGCAGTCTTATTCCACCTGCTTTTTTTGGCTTGGAGAGCGTAGAGAAGGAGATGCGAGGGGCCTTACCTTGCCAAATAAATTTTCGGATGTGTTTGTTTAAAAGGCTGAAAATGGAGTTGGGCAGTTCTATAGGGAGTGTCTGCATTAGGTGAGTGAGTCTCGGCATAACTAGGGACATAAGTAGGTTCTTCCTTCCAAACCATGATAAAAAGGGGAAATTTAATGAGTCCAACTGAGCAATTATAGATGACAGAAGGGGTTTATAGTTTAGATCATAAAGATCGGGTAGAAAGGGAGTAAGTTTGACACCTAGATATGTTAATTGTTGGGTGTCCCAGTTGAAAGGGGTGGAGGTCTTAAGGGAAGCGAGGGTTATGCGGGAGAGTCCCAAGTGTAAGACCTGAGATTTGGTGGGATTAACTTTAAAATTATATAAGGATCCAAATTGGTTTAATAGTGAGAGAATGATGGGCATGGACTTATGGGGGTTAGTCGTAATTATTAGGAGGTCGTCTGCAAAAGCGGCTAATTTGAATTCTATACCCTCCACTCATAGGCCTTGAATGTTTTCTTCCTGCCTCAATGCTTGTAAGAGGGTTTCCATGACGAGGACGAACATAAGAGGGGAAAGGGGGCAGCCCTGTCTGGTCCCGTTCCTGATTGGAAAGCTAGATGAGAGGATTCCATTGACTGACACGGATGCTGAGGATTGGGCGTACATCAAAAAGATTGAATTGATGAAAGAGTCTGGGACTTGGAATTTTTGTAAAGTAGAGCGGATATACGACCAATCAACTCTATCAAAAGCTTTCTCAGCATCCGTGCCAATCAGGATTAAGGGAGTATGTTTGTGGGAGGCATAGTAAAGGGAGGTTAGGACCTTAGTGGTATTATCCTTGCCTTCATGACCCTTGACAAAGCCCACCTGGTCTGGATGGATTAAAGTGGGGAGAAATGTATTTAGACGAAGAGCAAGCATTTTTGCTAGGAGTTTTAGGTCCACATTGAGCAGGGAGATGGGGCGGTAATTGGAACAGGAAGTGGGGTCCTTTCCGTCCTTGGGGATTATAGTGATAGTTGCTCTTGTTATATCTGTGGAAATGGGGGACCCACCCAATGAAGAGTTATAAATTGGAGGAATGTTCCAAAAGGAGGAATAGTAAAGTATCGGAAGGTCGCCTGGGCCTGGGTATTTCCCTTTAGGGGTTGTTTTTATAGCCGCCTCTAGCTCTTGGGGAGGAAATGGTCTGGCAAGAATTTCCTTTTGGGAAGGAGTTAAGATGGGGAGTGAAAGGGAATCTAGGAAGTGTTTGGTTCATGGTATTTTTTTCCTCAGGGGAGTATTTGAGTTCATGTGGAGGGAGATCATATAGTGACTTGTAAAAAAGTTTAAATTGTTTGTCAATTTCCTCTGACTTAAATAGAGAGATGCCTTGTGGGGATTTGATGCTCTGGACATATCGGGACTCCCTTCTCTGTTTAATCCTCCAGATCATATATTTAGAGGCTGTTGCCATGGGCATAAAACTTCTGTTGGGATGACAAAAAATATTTTGCTGAACGCTCGTTCAAGAGGTTCTTAAGTTCTGATCTGAGGATCAGGAGCTCCGACTGTCATGGCTGAGGATGGGGGAAACCCTCAGCCGTGCGATGATCAGAAGATGTCTGGTAGCTACTTGGCCAGGACAACAGAATTAGGGAGCAGGTCACCTCCTATTGCGTCCCTAACACTGACCCTGTCTCCTAGCCATATGAGCCGACCCCGATGGTAGAAGGGCTCATACTCTGGAACCTAATAGTCCCTAGAAGCCCTCAGGCTGGCCCTGAACTAGGAGGAGGGTAAGACTACCTATTCCTCTTAGGCACGGAGGAACAGGAGTCTCACTGGCCAAAGCAGCAGGGAGAGGGGAACAAGAACAGACCTATGAATATTACAGGTGAACCAAACAGTTCCACACTAACCTGCCACAGCCTTGCTGACTGGAACCCGTGCTCAGAAACGCTGTCCACACAAACATTAGGCAAACAGCACACACATAAGAACACACAGGAACCAGGACATCCATAGCTGCAATAAAAACCAAAAGCATAGGACATCAACTACAGGGAGTGCAGAATTATTAGGCAAATGAGTATTTTGACCACATCATCCTCTTTATGCATGTTGTCTTACTCCAAGCTGTATAGGCTCAAAAGCCTACTACCAATTAAGCATATTAGGTGATGTGCATCTCTGTAATGAGAAGGGGTGTGGTCTAATGACATCAACACCCTATATCAGGTGTGCATAATTATTAGGCAACTTCCTTTCCTTTGGCAAAATGGGTCAAAAGACGGACTTGACAGGCTCAGAAAAGTCAAAAATAGTGAGATATCTTGCAGAGGGATGCAGCACTCTTAAAATTGCAAAGCTTCTGAAGCGTGATCATCGAACAATCAAGCGTTTCATTCAAAATAGTCAACAGGGTCGCAAGAAGCGTGTGGAAAAACCAAGGCGCAAAATAACTGCCCATGAACTGAGAAAAGTCAAGCGTGCAGCTGCCAAGATGCCACTTGCCACCAGTTTGGCCATATTTCAGAGCTGCAACATCACTGGAGTGCCCAAAAGCACAAGGTGTGCAATACTCAGAGACATGGCCAAGGTAAGAAAGGCTGAAAGACGACCACCACTGAACAAGACACACAAGCTGAAACGTCAAGACTGGGCCAAGAAATATCTCAAGACTGATTTTTCTAAGGTTTTATAGACTGATGAAATGAGAGTGAGTCTTGATGGGCCAGATGGATGGGCCCGTGGCTGGATTGGTAAAGGGCAGAGAGCTCCAGTCCGACTCAGACGCCAGCAAGGTGGAGGTGGAGTACTGGTTTGGGCTGGTATCATCAAAGATGAGCTTGTGGGGCCTTTTCGGGTTGAGGATGGAGTCAAGCTCAACTCCCAGTCCTACTGCCAGTTTCTGGAAGACACCTTCTTCAAGCAGTGGTACAGGAAGAAGTCTGCATCCTTCAAGAAAAACATGATTTTCATGCAGGACAATGCTCTATCACACGCGTCCAAGTACTCCACAGCGTGGCTGGCAAGAAAGGGTATAAAAGAAGAAAATCTAATGACATGGCCTCCTTGTTCACCTGATCTGAACCCCATTGAGAACCTGTGGTCCATCATCAAATGTGAGATTTACAAGGAGGGAAAACAGTACACCTCTCTGAACAGTGTCTGGGAGGCTGTGGTTGCTGCTGCACGCAATGTTGATGGTGAACAGATCAAAACACTGACAGAATCCATGGATGGCAGGCTTTTGAGTGTCCTTGCAAAGAAAGGTGGCTATATTGGTCACTGATTTGTTTTTGTTTTGTTTTTGAATGTCAGAAATGTATATTTGTGAATGTTGAGATGTTATATTGGTTTCACTGGTAAAAATAAATAATTGAAATGGGTATATATTAGTTTTTTGTTAAGTTGCCTAATAATTATGCACAGTAATAGTCACCTGCACACACAGATATCCCCCTAAAATAGCTAAAACTAAAAACAAACTAAAAACTACTTCCAAAAATATTCAGCTTTGATATTAATGAGTTTTTTGGGTTCATTGAGAACATGGTTGTTGTTCAATAATAAAATGAATCCTCAAAAATACAACTTGCCTAATAATTCTGCACTCCCTGTAAACATAAGGGATTCGGTTTTATGACCGAATGGGTGGCCCTTACTGGAAGGATGGTAGCAGGATACCAGGAGGATGACTCCAGCAACATGCCTGGAGTACCCCTCAAGCTTCTGCCATCCAGCAGGAAGCTAAATAACCCAAGCGGCCACACCCACACACACACTAGGAAAGGAGTTTAACCTTTCCATCACCAAACCAGGTAAGTGTCACTTAAAGGGGAAGTGTACAGACATCAAACTCCCGTGCACGCCAAACATAAAAAGTGAACACTAAAACCACACGTTGCCAGAGGCAACCGCATGCCGTGACAGCGAGCGCCTAGCAACCGCTCAGGCCGCTCCACTGCCGACAACCTCATGTTGCCAGCGGCAACCACATGTGAGGCAAGATACAGAGCCCACATCTGTGGAAGACAACATAAGACAAACCGCTGACAACAGAATGCGAACCAAGGAGTCACGACCACAACCATGGTCGTGACACTCCCACCCCTCAAAGCCCCCCCACCAAAAAAAAGGGGAAAACTAGTGAGGTACCCAACAAGAGGATAGGAGAAGGGAAATCAGCGTAATAACACGCGCGTCTCCCCAGGACTGCTGCCGGCCCCTGGAGCAACACACAGGAACCAGGAGCCGACTGCCAGGCTCCGGAGCAACACACAGGAGCCGTAGACCAGCAAAGAAACAGCCCGGGGAGACCGCACTGACACTGCGTCCACTCTCCACTCACGTCCCCACTCCGGTCGCTGCCAGCAGACACTCCTAACCAGCACGCAGCCGGAACACTAACAGAATGCTGCCAGCAGACGACCAGAGATAGGAACATGGAGAGGGACGAGGGATCACCAACACGGACACGGAAGGTAAGGTTGCAGGGGATAAGCCACCAACTGCGCCATTAACGGTGATCCCCAAAACGCTCTCCCTCCGGAGAACGCGCATGCACCGCAAAGGCAGATGGCGATGCATGCTGCACCCTCTTTCAAGGGTGTGCAACCACACACCAAACAAACTACAGTGAGGGAAATAAAAGGTAAGGGGACACCAAAACAGGCAACGGTGAAGAAATGGCGGGGACTAGCCACTCACCGCACCGTCAACGGTAATCCCCAAAATTCTCTCCCTCCGGAGAACGCGCATGCATGCTGCACCCTCTTTCGAGGGTTGGATCCAAGCAAGGAGCCATTCCGGTCATACTGTCACGGCTGAGGATGGGGGAAACCCTCAGCCGTACGAAGATCAGAAGATATCCGGTCGCTACTGGGCCAGGACGACAGAATTAGGGAGCAGGTCACCTCCTATTGCGTCCCTAACACTGACCCTGTCTCCTAGCCGTATGAGCCGACCCCGATGGTAGGAGGGCTCATACTCTGGAACCTAATTGTCCCTAGAAGCCCTCAGGCTGGCCCTGAACTAGGAGGAGGGTAAGACTACCTATTCCTCTTAGGCACGGAGGAATAGGTAGTCTTACCCTCCTCCTAGTTCCTAGGAGGAATAGGTAGTCTTACCTATTCCTCCGTGCCTAGGAGGAATAGGTAGTCTTACCCTCCTCCTATTCCTCCGTGCCTAGGAGGAATAGGTAGTCTTACCCTCCTCCTATTCCTCCGTGCCTAGGAGGAATAGGTAGTCTTACCCTTCTCCTATTCCTACCTATTCCTCCTAGGCACGGAGGAACAGGAGTCTCACTGGCCAAAGCAGCAGGGAGAGGGGAACAAGAACAGACCTATGAATATGACAGGTGAACCAAACAGGTCCACACTAACCTGTCACAGCCTTGCTGACTGGAACCCGTGCTCAGAAACGCTGTCCACACAAACATTAGGCACATAAGAACACACAGGAACCAGGACATCCATAGCTGCAATAAAAACCAAAAGCATAGGACATCAACTAAACATAAGGGATTCGGTTTTATGACCAGAAGGCTGGCCCTTACTGGAAGGATGGTAACAGGATACCAGGAGGACGACTCCAGCAACATGCCTGGAGTACCCCTCAAGCTTCTGCCATCCAGCAGGAAGCTAAATAACCCAAGCGGCCACACACACACACACTAGGAAAGGAGTTTAACTTTTCCATCACCAAACCAGGTAAGTGTCACTTAAAGGGGAAGTGTACAGACATCAAACTCCCGTGCACGCCAAACATAAAAAGTGAACACTAAAACCACACGTTGCCAGAGGCAACCGCATGCCGTGACAGCGAGCGCCTAGCAACCGCTCAGGCCGCTCCACTGCCAACAACCTTATGTTGCCAGCGGCAACCACATGTGAGGCAAGATACAGAGCCCACACCTGTGGAAGACAACATAAGACAAACCGCTGACAACAGCATGCGAACCAAGGAGTCACGACCACAACCATGGTCGTGACACCGACATGTGCAGAGCAAGACGGGAATGTTTGTGTTGTTTCTCAAGTGTGTGTATCCGTGACAGAAGGTGGTTCAGTTTTTTCTCTGATTCTTTTTTAAGAAAAGAACAAAGGCTTATGAGCTTACCCCTAATATAGGGTTTATGGGCATCCCAAAGCATTTGGGGAGAAATGTCTGGGGTGTTGTTAGTAGAAAAGTATTCTTCAAGATGGGAGGCTATTTGGGACTTATGAGTAGTGTTGCCCAATAGGGACTCATTGAAGCGCCAGTTTGGGGCTCTAGAGGGGGACGCTAACAATTGTAATTCACATGTCACAGGGGCGTGGTCGGAAAGTGTGATGTCACCAATTTTAGCTAGTTTACATAATTGGAGTTTTTCTTTGGGGATAAACACATAATCAATCCTAGTATATGTGTCATTAACCGGTGAATAATATGAAAAATCCAACTCATCTGGATGCAAACACCTCCATACATCAACCAGGCCCAAGTTAAATAGTCTAACTTAAAGGGCTTTAAGGCCTCTGATGGAGAGGGTTAGATTAAAGTCACCTCCTAATATTAAGGTGCCTTCTATATGCTCATCTAGCAGATTAAGGAGGGAAAGGAACCAGTCTACCTGGCCAGAGTTGGGGGCATAAACATTCACTAGAGTGAAGGCCTGTTGGCCTATTAATCCCTTCAGGATGAGGTACCTACCCTCTGGGTCTCGGATTTGGGTCTGAAAAGTGAAAGGAAAATCTTTGCGGAAACCAATACTCACACCCCTTGAGGCAGCGCCACTAGCTCCACAATGATACCACGTGGGGAATTTAGCGTACGAGAGATTGGGGTAGTGACCATGCTTGAAGTGAGTGTCCTGAAGGAAAATCACAGAGTTATTTTCTTTTCTCAGCAGTGAAAAAATTCTGCACCTTTTGGAGGGTGATCTTAGCCCCTTAACATTGTAGGTAACCAGGTGGACGTCTGCCATTATCCTATATAGAATGTGAGAGGAGGGGAATGGAGGAAGGTCCACCTGGTCCCCTCAAGGAAGGCGCTGCCTGGCGGGGTGAGAGCCAGGGGGTAAGTGTGCCCTATGTAAATAACCTGCTTGGTAGGAGGAAAAAACATAGAGTGTATAATAAAAATCTTACTTCCGATATTGACAAAATAGGTGAACACCTTCCTAAGCATGGATGGGGTATACCTGTTACAATAAAAATAAATAAGAACAAGTAACGAAGAACTCAACAAGAACTTATAGACAAGTTCAGATAAGAAATTACTGCTTGTGTGGGTTAATACAAAACACAGAGACAGTGAGGGGGGATTAGACATATCGTCATATAGTTAGGTAGATTAAACCCTCAGTAGCTAATACTACTGGAATGAGGCGTTTAGGGACCTGAGAAATTAATTATTTTCATTTATCTGGCAGAGAGAGTCTCTTTGGGGTAGACTCCAGGTATCCGTTCTTGTTTTTCTGGGATCTTGGAGTGCGCAGGGTCTTGCAGGGTGAAACAGCTGGTAGAGGTGTCAGAGATGATAAGTTCTGGACTATCTCCCAATTCTCTATGTCCAGAGGGGAGATTTTTTCAGATAAGCGTATGCTTTCTCTAGGTCGCAATAGGAGGAAATGATGATGCGGCGGCCATCATGGAGGAACGACAGTCCATACGGAAAGGACCAGCGGTAGTGATGTTATGTTGACGGAGCCACTCCGTTAATGGCTTCAATGCTCTGCGTTTCTTCAGAGTAGACTGTGCTAGGTCTTGGTACACAGCAATAGTGCAGTTTTCCCATGTCAGCGGTTCTGCTTGTCTAGCCCTGGACAGTACGGCCTCTTTGACTGGGAAGTGCAAAAATTTGCAAATAACGTCCCGTGGGGGTTCTGAGGCCTGCGGTTTAGGGCGAAGGGCTCTGTGCGCCCTTTCAATGATCACCTCATGCACTGAGTCCAGTCCCAGGATTTGGAGGCAGATCTGGATGACAGCATGTGGGATATCCACTGGAGACACAGACTCAGGTATCCCACGGAACCGCAGGTTGTTTCTCCTGCCTCTATTTTCTTGCTCCTCGATTGCTGAGTACAGAGAATTAAGGTGCTTCTGGCATTCAGACAGGCTGTTAGAAGCCTCCGATTGATGTGTAATGATGGCTGCCTGGTTCTCTTCCAGGGTCTCCACCCGCCTGCCTATATGTCGGACATCCTCCTTGATAGAAGCAAGGTCCAGGCTGAGGGGACCTAAGGCGTCTAGTAGTGCCTCTTTAAGATAGGATTGGGAGATGGGGAGGCTATCAAGATCAGGGGAGACATCCCTTACCCCTTCTGTGTCGGCCGTCTCTCTGGCAGGTCTGGGATTGCCGCTTCTTGGGTTGCCGGGCGCCATCTTAGATTCCCTGTTCACTGCAGCAGCCGCCGCTTTCTTGATGAAACGATCCATAGCTGGAGGAACGGACTTGACTTGGTTGGTCAGATGTTCTTTGACCACCGATCTTGACCATTTTAGTGACCAGTAGGGCTGTTTAAACAAGCTTTGAGGGTAAAATCAACGGGAGAGCAGCACTTCACATGTCTGCTCGGCTCCGGCGCTAGCTCCGCCCCCCCATCTTCAGACCAATTCTTAACAGGCTCTGATTTCTTGGCATCTTTCAGAGGATGCTCCTCTTCAGGTTTCTCATTTTCCTTTGATTGAGCCAACCTGTCATCTCGAGCAGTTCTTGTCTCTAACTGGTCAAGCTTAGTCTTCTCTAACTCATAGACGTTCTTCCCAACGTCATCCTTTGAGCTCATGAGATCCTCCATCTCTGCTCTGGGTTGCTTGTTCAGCCTCTCACATTCACCTCGCTCCTCAAGCGCTTCTTCAAGGGCTCTAACCAAGGAGAGGGCCTTGGTCTCCTTCTCTCAAGCATCAGCCTCAGCTCGGTCACGTTCTTTGGCATATCGGGACGAGCCGTATTTCTCTATATGAGAGATAATTTGCCTCTGGTGGTCCAGGTCCACCATCAGATCATCCAATTCTCGCAGAAGTTTGTTCTTGGTTTTGCGCACAAACGTAATGGAAGCACCCCGCTCTTTGGCCTCCTGGTCCAGCTGCTCCCTGCTTTGCTCTGCTGCAGCAGCAGATGTAGGAGTGCCACCATTCTCTTTTGGACCCCTGTGGGGGTTCTACCCAGAGTCTCTTTAAGCACATTGTCCATGTCTACCGCAGTTTTCTGTGCTTCTTTGGAGCCTTTACTCTTCACCTGGATATCAGGCAGTAGATCCTTCAGCTCACTCATCTCTTTCTGATTGCAGCTGTACTGACACGTCTGTTCATCTACCACTGCCTGGGTATAGGTCTCAGTCACTAGGCTGATGTCTCCCCACTTAACTCTCGTCACATCAGGTATACCTATTGTCTGGTCACTACTAGCAACTACTTTAATTTTGCAAGACCTTGACCAGGTAGCTTCTTTCTCTGAGTTGCTATCGGCCACGGCACATGCGTCACCTATATTACTCGTGCCATCATTATCAGTTCTGACCTCTAGGGGCACCGATGCGCTAATTCCTACATTGGACACTTCCCCAGTAACCATAGAACCCCGTGGGTACTGCATATCCACCTCTGGTACGTGTGGTACACCCTCTGGGCTCACAACATTAACCAGCATTTTTGTATCACATATATTTTTACCAAGAGGGGGCACTTTTCTCCTGATCACATCCTGAAAGGGAAAAGGCATGGCATCATCATATACTTCACATGACCTCACATTTTCATTTTTCACTTCAACTACATCACTGTTTTCAATGGTCCTTTCCCTTACACGTTCACTTAAAGGGACAGGTACAAGTTCTGTAGGAGTTTTTGCACTCTCTGCAGAAGCGTATCCATTACTCGACAACTCCCAAAACAAGGTGAAAACACGGCCCAAAACTACATCATGCGCAAGCTTGTTTGCAACCCCAAGCTTATAAGTCCCAGTTCCCACTGGAATCTCACACTCAGTGAGAGCCACCAGAAAGTCCTTACTATCTGCATGATTGTTCCGCACATAGGCCCCAGCTACCAAGCTGGCATGTACCAGGCTCACCTGGCACCTTGCGTCCAACAACGCCTGGACTGAACTGCCATTCACCACAATGTTGCACATTTTCGAAGCAGTCTCTAGTCCCAGTGTCTCAACATCTCCTGGCCCAGCATATAGCAACTGCCGCTGGCTCACACCACAGTTCACGGTCTCTGAGGTACCAGGGCCCCGGTCAGTCACATGCCCAACCTCCAGAGCCGAGCTCACTGTCACGTGGTCTGCTACACGAGCAATTACAGGAACGATCTTACCCATTGTCGCCTCGGGTTCGTCCCTCTCACATGCTATACGTCCATCTCCACAGTAGACATCATCCTTTTCCAGGATGTTCAGAACCTCCCATCTTTGATTCCTGGTCACAGGACAATCAGGTGCACACCTTCCCACTTGGCGACATCTCCAGCAGCACTCTCTCTGTTGCCGGACAGCTGCATGCTGTTGAGGTTGGTTGCTCTTAGCAACAGCATTACGGCACCTTCGCATATCCTCTCTAGGACTCTGTACACTTTGGCAGAAAACACTTGAACTCTTGAGAGCCGCACTGCTCTCCATCTCACTCTCTTCTCCTCTGTTGCCCTTGGCAACGGCATACACCACCTCTGCATCCAACCGCATCCTGAGACCGTGCAGTTCTTGGCTCCTGGTCATTAGGTCACTGCCCAGTTCCTCCGCACAGCGGTTACCATGGGAAACGCCTTGGGTTCGGACGTCTCTTGGTTTGTCCAACCCGCACATGAGCTTTTCCTGCTCCTGTTGCCACATCATTTGCCTTTGGCTAGCCTTCAGATTGGCCTGCATTAGCTGCTTGGTGAAATCGTCCATCCACCCCATAGCAACAAATAGTCCTCTCTAGCAACATAGCAAAAGGGAAAAAAAAAAAAATTCTTTTCTTTTTTTTTGGTCAAACAGGTCAGTCTCTTTTCTGGTCTTCTGGCCCTCTAAATCTCTGCACCACAGCAAAAATAGTCCACAATAGCATGAGCAGCCCCTGCTCCACCGAATAAACAGGCTTCCGGCTCTTTAAACTCCAGCACAGCAGGATTCAGCAGCACCTGCTCTTTCTCTTCTTGTTGCCCCTAGCAACCAACTGTTGCCCTTCTCTTATGGACAACTTGCCCGCATCCGACACCATATGTAAGGGATCGTCTCTTTTCAGGGGGTCACACTCACAGATATCTCACCAGACAACGGATTTTCATGTCCAAACTGTGCATTTATTTTGGCACTCTTCTTATAAAGGATAGTCCAGTTATACATCACTGGGTGGGGTGAGGTTCCTGCACCGCCAACACTTAAAACACAAATAAACTCCTGCCCGTCTAGGCGCTACTGTTAGCGGTTTTTCTCAGGCAGGTTTATGATGGTTATATGATGAGGCATCAGACCTTCAACCCGTGAATATTTCCCTGTGCAACGAATATCCCATTTGCTTCTGATCAGAGAGATAAGACAGCCCAGACTCAACTTAGGTTGTCAAATATCTGAAATCTTTATTTCCCAGCACATATTTATAGGGCTTATTGGGGGTGGGAACATAGTGGCTCTTAAGATCCAATTTGAACAATCCTGGTATTTCCCAGCAGGACTTGGGAAACATGTGTTGTCAATATACAGTTCAAACTTTGTAAACAATGCTGGTATCTGCTATATACAATACATGAAAAGGGTTATTTTACATTGAACAGGTTTCTCTCTCCATGCTAACAAGTTGAATAGGAAATCACAGGTTTCTGCCAATGTATATGTGAGGTGAGATGTTAAATAGCCTTTTGTTCAGGCAGGCTGCTATTGTGTCCCGAGGTTGTGAGATATGTTAATTCGAGGTACTGCATTCCTCAAGAGATAAGGCTTGTATAATCTATGTTTAATCTGTGATGTATCAAAAGTAAGATTATGAAAAATCCCTTTCAATCCAACCATTGATCCTAATTTATATATATATATATATATATATATATATATATATATATCTAAAAACGGGATCACTGTATGTTTTCCTCCATCTAAGGTTGTGTGTGTGTATATGTATATATATATATGTGTGTGTGACACATGAAGACACTAAAGACTATGAAGGAGATAAAAAAAAACTTCTGTGTAGTTTGGCGCACAGTAGGAAAAAATCTCCTGCATAGTGAAAAGAGAGAAGAAAGAAAAGTAAGAAAAAACATAAGGCATGCAAGCTCTGCACATAGATAGGATATTCGGGTTAAACCTTTTACTGGGCTAACCCCGCCCTCCATGGCACATGGCTGCCCAGTAATGTTACAGATAGGCAGGTACATTACACCTCATGCCTTGACCAATAGAAATGCTTTTCAGACCTGGAAGGTACACATTCGCACATTTCCCGAGAGTGCCGGCGGGTGGTGCGCTCAAACACTCACCATCCACCACCACACCCAGAACATGCACAAATGCTCCCAAATGAATCAGCCCTTTTTTTAAACAAATGTGGCCCTAATCGGACAACATCTATTTAATCTGGCACAAAGATGCTACTAACCCACAGTGAATCTCTGTTAGACATGGTTCCGAAAGGGGGGATCAGTCCCTGAGGAAGGTCTTTTAAAACAGGGTCGACCAAGAAAGGTGATATAGCATTCACATGGACACCAGTCTCACCAACCAATGTTTCATGTTGGGGCGCCCATGGTTGAGTGAGACCGGCATCAGCGTGCCATACCCCACCGTTGCTGATGAGGACCCGCTGGTAGCTTTCACTAAGAACATTGCTCTCAGAGCCAGCAGCCATTAGATCCCTCTCAAACCAACGGTGGCGGCTTTCACATGGGAAGTAGGAATCAGAGTGCTGATCTATAGACCTACATACCATTCCTAAGCTAAAAAGAAAGTCTACTATAGTCATCCTATGCTTAATAAAACTTTCCATGACAGTTCTCTCTTCTCTGTAATATGTCCCCTGTGTTCTTTGAGTCTCTTGCTGAATCTTCGGTTTCCCCAGCTTGCCCTCGTCGATTGTGGTACTCCTTGGGTGTTATTGCCTCCACGATGATGCTCCATCCTTCGGTTCGATTCTTCGGAGAGTTGACTCTGAGCCCTGATGTGGTAAGGTGTGGCGTGGCGACGAAAGTTTAGTTGGACATCCTTTCCATCAAAGAGATAGGTTGATCCGTGGTGTATCTGGGAGCTGCGATGAGGATGTGATTATTTGCACGTGACTGGGCGATCCGATCGATCAAACAGCAGGAGCTTCTCACCAGGATATATATGATAAAGAGAAAAACAACAACATGAGGATATATATTCCTATTTCCTTCAACCAGTTACCTATGGAAAACAGGAAATCTCCAAAACCACCCAAAGCTGTGAAAGGATTCTATCTCTCATTAGTAATAGCCCTATCTATGCCCTGAATTACAGTGACCTTATCCATATGGGCCTGGACTTTATCCCTGGTATCTGCAGTCCTATAAACTCACAGAAACCCCCCCTTAGAAGCTAAAAGATAATCCAGTGCCATCTTTTCCTCTAAGACGAGGGTTGGGTTGGTGCACCTGTTGGCAAGGGAAACAAAAGCAAAATATCATCATAATGAATGTTTTTTATTTTTTCAATCAGTTTTGTCATATATTCCTTTTGTATCTGCTGCAAGTCTCCAGGCATCAGAGTGGATCTCCCCATCCACATACTACTCCTCCCTTTGACTATAGACCGTTAGCGTCTTTGGTCATCCCTTGAATCTTTGATGCCCTTGCATATATTGTTCTACTGGGCTGTGCAGACTGTACAATAGGCTGATTAGTATGCTCAGACAAAACCTGTTCCCCAGGTTCTGTAAAGCCAGAAGCTGTGGTAGAGTCAAGTGTGTGCATATTTCATCATCTGATTCTGTTGTTAATTTTGTTAAAGGGTACAATGGCACATATGGGGGTGGGACAGCCCTTGCATGTAATGAGTCTATCTCATATGTTAGTTTCACCTTTTAAGTTGCATTACTGAAATAAATGAACTTTATATTCTATTTTTTTTGAGCTTCACCTGTAGTCTAAGGCAGGTATCAGCAACCTCTGGCACTCCGGCTATTCAGAAACGACAACTCCCAGAATGCTTCATTCACTACTATAGGAGTTAGAAGAACAGCAGACCATGTTTTCATGCTGGGAGTTGTAGTATCACATCAGCTGGAGTGCCAAAGGTTGCTGATCCCTGGACTAAGGGTTCTTTACCATGGAGTGATTATCTGACAGATGATCGGGAACTAAGCAGATGCTCCAGATCGCTGTCAGATCATCTACAGAGGTGACTTCTGCATTCACATGCAGCAATAACTTCCACTGTATGGGGACAAGCAAACGATTCAGCAATCGCTTGTCCCTATAGAAGATCATCACTCCAGTGCAGCAGATCTTTATACACCATGATCTGCTGCGCAGGAACGATGATTTTCCATATCAGTGTAAGAAATACAGGTTTTAGAAATAATACTGTATATGTGCTTGTGACGAGACCAATCTCGCCACATTGCATTGGAGAAGCCTGGTTGCCCGTCTGCTTCCTTTAGACTATGGCCCCATGTTGAAATGCTTGATTTTCCCCTGCAAAGACTATGTGAAAGAATTTGGCTCCATGGCAATTGAACTGTATTTGTGTAGTCTGAGTGCCATTCACCTAATAATTGAATACACTCAGACCTGAGCTATCTGGGAATATGTTAAATGTCTATGTTTTATGCAATAGCTGCACAGTTAAATATTATTATGTATTTTATTGTCTTTTGCTACCATGTGGATAATGAAGTTTTGCCTCTGCCCTTGGAGATAAATTAGATTACTTCCCAATTGTCTCCAGGACAGAAGACATTGTGTAAAACTGTGTATTCTCCTGCCTGTGATAATTACATTAACCCATTGTGTAAGGTAATTGTATCATAGGCAGAGGGTAGGATTTTGTGTGGGAGTGTCTGAGTGTATTGTACGTGGTTACTGGTTGTTTTGCAAAACCCTGTGGGTGGTACTAATGTGTGAGAATGTGTATATAAGAACAATAAACACACAGCTCTGGCTGACCACTGCTTGACCCTCAACACAGAGCCTCGTATAAGTATAAGCCGTATAAGCCGCTTGGGTGCGTTTCCTATTCGTCTGTTAGCAGCTATTCGTGAGGTTCCGTTCGGGAGTTTGGGATGCTATGCTGTATCCCGTTCGGGAGTTTGGTGCATTCCCTTGTATGCCGTTCGGGAGTTTGGTGTTCTGTAAGTAGTTGTGCCTGTAACTCTGGAAGGGGAAGATCGCCTAAACGTTTTTAACCCCTTTTATGCCCGGGGTGCCGTTACAATTGGTGGCAGCAGTGGGATATGATGAGGAAGACCTGGATGGCCGGGATGCATTAAGGAAAGGCATCTGGTACCAGGCCGTGGATAATGTACAATACCAGCGAGGCGAGAGTCTCCCCAGTGAAGAGCAGCGATTGCAGAAGCAAGTGGCCCTGCGGATGCCCTTCCTGGGAGAGCAGCCTCTGGAGGAATGGGTGAAGGAACTAGAGCACCGGGTATGGCAGGAGCTATGGCTGGAGGATGCCTACCAGGCGCTCTGGTGGTATATGGCACAGTATACACCCTGGAGAGCTGAGCATGACAAGCCAGAGGGAGAGGAGTTTGATGGTCCTGGCTTGTTATGAGAGTCCTTTGCAGAGCCTGACTTCGGGAGCCCTGCACAGTCCAGACTTCAGGACATTTTCTACGAGAGGGAGGCTAGGCAGGATTGGGATTTACAGGGAATTGGGAGCACAGTCTCCATTCCCCAGCGGCCGTATGATATACAGGGAATTGGGAGCCCAGTCTCCATCCTCCAGCGGCAGTTTAACACACCAGGGGGAGACAGTAAGCCCCACAACAGTTACTGGTTGCTTTACAAAACCCTGTGGGTGGTACTAATGTGTAAGAATGTGCATATAAGAACAAAAAACACACAGCTCTGGCTGACCACTGCTTGACCCTCAACACAGAGCCTCGTCTCGTTCTTGGGGGGATTCACTGTAGGCTGTTAGAGACTGATTGCTAGGAGTGTAAGCCGCTTGGGTGCATTTCCTATTCGTCTGCTATCAGCTATTCGTGAGGTTCCGTACGGGAGTTTGGAGTGCTATGCTGTATTCCGTTCAGGAGTTTGGTGCATTCCCTTGTATGCCGTTCGGGAGTTTGGTGTTCTGTAAGTAGCTGTGCCTGTAGCTCTGGAAGGGGAAGATCGCCTAAACTGTTTTAACCCCTTTTATGCCCGGGGTGCCGTTACAGTGCTATATTGCATTATATTGTATATATTATGAGAGGGATTTATTTGTGTGAATCAGAGATTGAGACACTGGTATGTGGGTGCATGGCTGAATTGTATACTCTTCATTAGTATCTAGCACTTTCGTCTTACTCAGAGTCTCATAGATAAAAGTCTTTGAGTATCCTGAATCATTAGTGTAGCGTTGGGGGGGGGGGGGGTCGATGGGGCCGTTTCCCCGGATGCAAAATTTCACGGGGTGCCAGCAGAGCACAGGGAGATGAGAACTTTCATTGTGGAAGCGCTCATCTCCATAGTCATCTGTATCGCCATCATCAGGACAGAGATACAGAAGGATGCTGTGGGGCAGGGGAGAGGCGTCTCCTTTCCTCGTTGCTCTAATAGGCTGCAGGCACTAGGCCTGCAGCCTATCAGAGGCCGATGCAGGCGGCACGATGACGTACAGCGCGGGACATAGGCCGGAAGAGGCCTGCATCGCATTATTGCCAGCCTTATGGAGGTAAGTATTAGTGTTTATTTTTTTATATGGTACAATACTTGTTACTGGCACATGATTAGGAGGGGCATCCATGGGGGGCACTTCTTACTGGCACATGATTGGGGGCATTTATGGGGGCCCCTCTTACTGGCACATTATTGGGGGGCATCTATGGAGGCATATCTTACTGGCATATTATTGGGGGGCACTGTGGGTGCATCTATGGGGGCACTTCTTACTGGCGCATTATTGGGGGCACTATGGGGGAAGGGGAGGCCTACATCGCATCCTTGCCAGCCTGATGGAGGTAAGTATAAGTGTTTAATTTTTTATATGGTAAAATACTTGTTACTGGCACATGATTGGAAGGGGCACTTGTTACTGGCCCATGATTGGGGGGCACTTCTTACTGGCACATGATTGGGGGGCATCTATGGGGGCACTTCTTACTGGCACATGATTGGGGGCAGAGATCGCAATAACGCCTGTAAAAGCGTCATAGACGCGTGTTCAGACGATTTTACTCATTAAAAAAAAGTCTAAGGTGTACCAATACGCCTTAGACTTTTCCCTGCCTTTCATCAGCGCAATGAGCGCTGTGAACGGCACGGGCAGTGCAGCGATGCTGCCTGTGCCTGAAATGACCAATAACAAAGCTCCTTATAGTAAGGAGCTTTATTATTGGTCGGTTTGAGCAGGCAGCCATTCGGCACACCGCTCTGAAGTGAGGAGGAAGAGTCCTGCAGCGGTGCAAGATTCTCACCGGGTGGCGCCTGGCAGGGTAAGCGGTCTTGGGCTGTGGGTCACTACATGCCTGAGCATGCATTCCCTGGTCTGATGAATAAAATGATCGGTTCCGTGCCAGGCCAGTCGGGCGCAGCACATGTTGACATGGAGACTAGGGATGGGTGGGTGGTGATGTGTTGGGGTGGGCTATGAGTTTGGGTGCACGTTCTTCACTGGAGAGGACGCTGTGAGCACATGAAGAAAGTGACCCGCAGCCCGACCGTCCAGAACTTCATGAAGTGAATGTGACTAATGGAAGACTTTTATGATTGGTGAGCACATTAAATGACTTTCTCGTAATTAGACAGCACAATTTGTGATTGGTGCAATGTTATATATATGTCCTGCTGGGATCTAAGAGGGCTTACATTTTTAGAGAGACTCCAGAAAAACCAAGGAGGGTTGGCAAATAGGCAATAGATTGTCCCAGATATAGGGACAGCCATTTTGCCTCTATTAGGTCTCATGTACACGACTGTATTCATTTTGAGGTCTGCAAATCGCAGATCCACAAAATATGGACATCCATGTGCTATCCATATCTCCATGCTGCAAAAGATAAAGCATGTCCTGTTCTGGCTGACCCACTGAAGTCAATGGGTCCACAAGAAAATGTAGATTGCACATGGACCACATCCGTGATTTGTGTACTGCAAAATGGATACAATCGTGTGCTTGAGACCTTATAGTGAAAGCCACAGTGCTCATAGATATAGAGTACAGAGACGTCAAGTACACTATACTATGCAATAGTCCAATATATTGTGTATAAGACTGTCCTATAACTGACTCCTGTGCATTCGTCCCAGACCACCACCAAGCCACCCACTGCTCCCTGCCACAACGGCCAGACATCCCTGTTGTATTCTTATTGCATTGTATTTTGCACAGTCTACCGCTACGATCTCTACAGGACAGATTTGGTGCTTCAGTCTTCTGAGAGACCAAATGTGCTATTCCTGCATGGAAGACATTATAGAGGAGAATGGTAATGGTTTCCTTGCAGAAATAGCAACATCTTAATATTATTTAGGCCTACGTATTATATATATGAATTACCGCAAATTTCCTACTCCTACTCTGCTAAAAAATACTCCTCAAAAATGTTATAAGGAGTATTTTTACTCTTCCAGAAAAAATGTAGCGTGATCTCTGATTAGGGGCATCTATGGGGGCACCTCTTACTGGCACATTATTGGGGGGCATATATGGGGGCATATTCTACTGGCACATTATTGGGGGGCCCTGTGGGTGCATCTATGGGGGAGCTGGAAGAAGAAGCTAGAGGACGCAGAGGAGAGACAGTGATTGGAGGCCCATGTGTGGACATTATGTACTGTAAGGTTGTCTGTACAAGTTTATAGTGTCCTCTTGGTAATTGTAACTAATGTTGTGTACACATCGCTCTGTAATATTTATTTCTTCCTTGTTTCATTCTATCCATATACTTGTCAATAATAATAACTGTAACATCAATTTCCACTATGCCTAAAGCCTATAAGGCAGAAGAACAACACAAGAAGTTGCAATGACATCATGGTGACCTCCTGCACCGTGCCGTGATGCAATGCAGGAGGTTGCAGCAATGTTATCACAACCACCTGTGCCTGGTTGCGGCAACTTCGGCCACAGCACAAGACCTATGGCCTACATCGCAGATGGTGGCAGAGAATGAGACACAGGTGGGTATTTTTTTTTTTTAAATATATCTTGGCAGTATGGGGAGAAGCATTATATATGGGAGTATTATACTATGTTAATTTTATTTACAAATGCCTATACAGGCAATAGAACCTATCTTGGCCCAGGTACAAACTAATACTTCACTTTTATTATAATATTCATAAAAATGTGTCACTAAATATGATTGTGAATCACAAATTGTGGGACTACAGACAAAGAAACAAAATAGGCTACTAAGGTATTAAAAACACAGTCTACAATCCACTGTTGGAGATGATGGATATAGTCAATTGGAGGCAATGTGCACAATCGCTCGCTCCAAAGGCTATGAGGGCAACCTCTTGCCGTGCCACGTCTGTAAATATTATTGACTACTAATTAGTATTTATAGTGGGGGACTTGTTCCATCGACCCACTATATAACTTGAAATGCTGTTTTGCAGCTGACATTTATTGCAGACGTTGGCAACACAATTATAACTCCTGTGTATACAACCTCCTGGTGGTACCAAACAGGTGACAGTAATCCAGCCGGACTACTGTTTGTCTCTACCAGGGCAAATGGTTCAAAAGGCTATGAGGACTACCTTTTGCCGTGCCACGTCTGTAAATGTTAATGCCTGCTCGATCTGGTTAACAGCTGAATCTGATTGTCACATTTTTGCCCTGTATTTGTAGTGGGGGACTTATTCCATCGACCCACTACACAACTTGAAATGCTGTTTGGCAGCTAACATTCAGTACAGACGTTGGCAACACTGTTATAACTCCTGTATATGCAACCTGCTGATTGTACCAAACAGGTCACGGTAATCCAGCCGGACTACTATTTGTCTCTAACAGTGGAAACATGACTGCTTGCTAAAACCTAAGTCTGCCCCCCGATATGTTTCGCCAGTATTTCCCTTATCTTTGGAAACTCAGCACCCAACTACCAAGGGGCTTGGAGTTATATATATGGTCCCAATCCTCAATCATTCCTTTCCTTCACTTTTTCTTTATACAGTCCCTTTTTATACATATATTTTTATACATATATTTTTTATACATATATTTCTTCGAGATATATATCCATTTATTTTCTAGGTACCTACTAACATTATTGTCCCCTGAGATGTATGTATACAGTGGTCCAAGTCCCGCTTTTTTATCTGGCCCAGCATAGTACAGTCCCCTAGCGATGTCGCGAGTGGAACGCATCATGCGTTCCACATCTCCTTTTTCGCCAGGACATATGCACTACACTTCCGGTACCTAGCCTGGCGCATGCGCACTAATCTAGTGTGTGCTTCAGCGGTGCGTTCCACGGACCGGAAGTGATCCTTCAGCACACTCGGTATCCTGACTTTTAAATGTACAGGTTTTTAAGGCAGTACACTTGCACCATATTATTGAAAAAGATATGAGATAGTTGGCCTGACCCCCAGCAACATCACCTGTCCCATGAGAAAAAAAGAAAAAAGACTGGGTACCGATTATTGCACAATTTGACCCGGAAGTGACATCACCTCAACCACAGGACACCATTTTGGTTTGATCCCACATTCCAGGTATAAAATGTCTGTTTGTTTTATGTAATAACATTCTGCTCCTGATGAAGGGGACTCAGTCTGTACCCCGAAACGCGTAGAGCTCTCTTTTCCTGCTGTTTTTGAAAATAAAGGAATTTGCAAGAGGTACCTGGCTTGGAACTACCGCCTCTTCCTAAGATCTTTGAAGCGATCCAGGATTGGGAGGAAAATGTTTTGGGTGTCTTGAGCTTTATCCCTCAAAATTTCCTCCCCGTGAAGTGAGTGGTGACGATTATTATTTATTGATTTTATTGATTGTATACACAGTATACGTTTATATCCTTTTATATACATTGGCCCTGTATGTGTCTAAAATCTGGTAGTACCAGTGTGATTTTTACAACTGTTTTACTACTAGTTATACGATACCCACTCAGGATCTGTTTGCTCAGGGTCTAATCCCGTTCTATACTCCTGCTACTGTTATCACCGGTATTTAGTGACCAGGAATTGGTCCTAATCTTCTACACTTCTAGTACGTGTATCAGCATTGGTCCATACGGGTTGAATATATAGATCCCACGGATTTTGTCCTTGATAATTTTCCCTGGCTTGACTGGCGCCTCACACTGTGGTCACACACCGTTTTTCTCTTCTCCTTTTCTTCAGGGGTAACGGGCAGCGATGAATGGCCTCCGATACCGGAAGTTGAAATAAGGTGTCCATGATTGACTGATGCTAGCACCCTATCAGTGACAGGGGCGGGAACCACCGCCAACCAATTACCGTGGTGAAGCACGCGTCATCACTGTATTTCTGCCCTAAGTGCGCATGCGCCGACACTCCAACATCCGCACCCGCAGTGTGTCTCACTACACATGCGCTGCGCCATGCGGAGCTGCGCACCAACTATGAACAAAACGAATAACAGAGGGAAAATCTAAATACAGGGCATAAGATCGCACCAAGAATTAGAGGTGGGTGATTGTCATTATGGGAACATAACTATTGAGCCATAAGTGTCACTACGGCTAACCAATGCTGACATCAGGCCTTGCTCCAAATTACCAGTAGAAAAAGCCTATCTATCAAAAATATATATTCAGACTGATACTATACGTATAAAACGGAGCATCAGACCACAGTATTGACAGTGGATACGCTCAAGCACGTGTATTTATGTTCATCAGATGGCATCAAATATCTGCAATTTTACAATACATGCATTTGATCATTCATGAAACTGATATATCTGGAGCTATACCTTTTTTTAATAATAAAGAATTTAAATTGTGACATGGCGGTGCCTATGTAAACAAAGTCACTCCTATTTTTATTGTACTGATTTTTCAATCCGGTAACGGGGATCAAAAACCGATTCTTGCTCTATGTCTGTGTTTGGATATAAATATTCAACTGACACTCCAACTACTGTATAAGTAGGTGGATGAAATGTTCAGCTCACTAAATTAGTTCCAAAAAACACCTCCCTAATCATAAAAAAGCAGTGAAGGCAAAACCTTCATTGAGCCCCTTTGGGTTAAGACTGTCAAGGCGATAGATCCACCTGGTTTCTTCTTGTAAAAGAATAGCCTTTTCTTGCCCCTAGAGTTTTTTTGCAAATACCCCAGAATTTCAATACCCTATGGTCTCCCCCATGATGGGTTTTAACGTGTCTGGAAAGTATCTGCAAGAGTGTTTATACTGCTGATGTGTTGGCAGATCCTTCTCCTGAATTCTTGGGATGTCTTTCCAACATAGATCTTGAAACACGGACATTGGATAGCATAAACAATGCCTTTAGTCTTGCAGTTGAAATATTGCTTAATCTGGTATTCTCTTTTATCAACAGGGTTGACAAACGACCGACATCTCCTCACAAGAGGGCAGAGTTTCCACACGGGTAAGTACCCACTACATTTGATTTCAACCAAGTGGTTTTAGGTGGTACTGGACGGAAAAAACTATCGTCCAATACATCTTTTAGATTTCTACCTGGACGGTAGGTCATGCTAGGATTAGATGTAATGACTGTCCTCAAATCGTTATCGGCCCACAGAACATGCCAATGCTTCCTAAGGATTCCAAATACCTTATTATTTTGAGCATCAAAAGGGCCAATGCACCTGACTGTGCGTCCTAGAGTCCTTAGGTGGAGTAGTCAGAAGTTCCATCCTACTGGTCCTACTTGCCCTAGCATAGGCCTGATGTAAAACCTTTTTGGGGTAGCCCCTAGCTCGGAATCGATCATATAAAATCTTGCTTTCTTTTTCAAAACTTGCTTCATCCGAGCAATTCCTGCGGGCCCTGATGTATTGCCCGACAGGTATTCCTTTCCTAAGAGGTCTGGGATGGAAACTATTCCATTCCAGTAGGCTGTTCGTCGCTGTAGGCTTACGATGGACTTCTGACCGGATGTGGCCATCAGGGTCTAGGACCAATTTGAGATCCAGGAAAATAATAGTGCTGTCGTGTATCTCTGACGTAAATGCCATTCATATGGCATTCATGTTAAGTGCTGTAACAAAACGGTGAAATTTTTCTGTGGTGCCCTCCCAAAGTATTAGCACATCATCGATGTACCTGCCCCAAAATAAAATGTGCTGAGTGAATTCAAAAAAATCTGACGTGAAAACTATAGTATCCCACCACCCCACAAATAAATTAGCATAATGTGGTGTACACTTACTTCCCATTGCGGTCTCGACAGATTGTAAATAATATTGGCCGTCACAAAGGAAATAATTGTGTGTGAGTAAAAAACGGAGGAGAGTTAAAAGAAACTCATTATGTGCGCGAAACTGAATACTTTTCGTTGAAAGAAACGTAGAAACTGCCTTGATCCCTAAATCGTGCCTGATGTTTGTATATAGAGCCTTAACATAGAGGCTGGCTAATTTGGTTTCTGGGGTGACCTGGATGTCCTGGAGCCTGATGACCACATCCTTAGTGTCCTTAATAAATGATGGTAGACTGGGCACAAAAGGGGCTATAAATTCATGAACATGTTGACTGACATTTTCAGTCAAACTGTTGTTGCCAGACACTATTGGTCTGCCTGGCACCGGTCGCCTCTGTTTGTGCACTTTAGGAATCACATAGATAGTGGCGATCGTCGAATGCATCTTGAGGAGGTATTTATATTCCTCTTTCGATATAAGTTTATCAGCCTTGGCTGTAGTGAGAATTACTTTCAATTCTGCTAGAAACCTATCTGTCGGGTTGTGGTCCAGCTTTTGATATGTATCACTTTGCTTGACCAGGTCTTCAACCATTTTTTTATAGTCCTGTTTGTCCATAAGAACAACATTTCCCCCCTTGTCAGAGGATTTTATTACCAGATTTTCATTCTGGCTAAATTATTCTAAAGCCCGTTGTTCCTCAACCCCAAAGTTGAGTTGTGCGGTTGGTGTTTTTGTACTCAAGGTTTTTAAATCCCTTGTTACTAGGGATGAGCGAACACGAACTGTATAGTTCGGGTTCGTACCGAATTTTGGGGTGTCTGTGACACGGACCCGAACCCGAACATTTTCATAAAAGTCCGGGTTCGGGTTCGGTGTTCGCCGCTTTCTTGGCGCTTTTTGAAAGGCTGCAAAGCAGCCAATCAACAAGCGTCATACTACTTGCCCCAAGAGGCCGTCACAGCCATGCCTACTATTGGCATGGCTGTGATTGGCCAGTGCAGCATGTGACCCAGCCTCTATTTAAGCTGGAGTCACGTAGCGCCGCCCGTCACTCTGCTTTGATCAGTGTAGAGAGAGGTTGCAGCTGCGACGTTAGGGCGAGATTAGGCAGTGATTAACTCCTCCAAAAGACTTCATTCAGTGATCGATCTGCAGCTGTGGATCATTGAACTGCTGCTATTCAATTGCTCACTGTTTTTAGGCTGCCCAGAGCGTTTTTCATTCACTTTTTTCTGGGGTGATCGGAGGCCATTTTGTGTCTTGTGGTGAGCCAGCACAAGCTGCCACCAAGTACATTTAACCCTCAATAGTGTTGTTATTTTTTGGCTATATCCTACATCAGGGTCAAGCTGTCACACCAAGTGCATTTAACCATCAATAGTCTGGTTATTTTTTTGCCATATACTACATCAGGGGCAAGCTGTCACCAAGTGCATTTAACCCTCAATAGTGTGGTTGTTTTTTGGCTATATCCTACATCGGTCAAGCTGTCACACCAAGTGCATTTAACCATCAATAGTGTGGTTATTTTTTGGCCATATACTACATCAGGGGCAAGCTGAGCCTGTCACCAAGTGCATTTAACCCTCAATAGTGTGATTGTTTTTTGGCTATATCCTACATCAGGGTCAAGCTGTCACACCAAGTGCATTTAACCATCAATAGTGTGCTTATTTTTTGGCCATATACTACATCAGGGGCAAGCTGAGCCTGTCACCAAGTGCATTTAACCCTCAAGAGTGTGGTTGTTTTTTGGCTATATCCTACATCAGGGTCAAGCTGTCACACCAAGTGCATTTAACCATCAATAGTGTGGTTATTTTTTGGCCATATACTACATCAGGGGCAAGCTGAGCCTGTCACCAAGTGCATTTAACCCTCAATAGTGTGGTTGTTTTTTGGCTATATCCTACATCAGGGTCAAGCTGTCACACCAAGTGCATTTAACCATCAATAGTGTGGTTATTTTTTGGCCATATACTACATCAGGGGCAAGCTGAGCCTGTCACCAAGTGCATTTAACCCTCAATAGTGTGGTTGTTTTTTGGCTATATCCTATATCAGGGTCAAGCTGTCACACCAAGTACATTTAACCATCAATAGTGTGGTTATTTTTTGGCCATATCCAAGTCTAATTCTGTCTGTAAACGTATACCTGTCACCCAGCGCCTAAATAATAGGCCTCAAATTTATAGTCAGCTAAATCTGTGGTTATTGCTGAGGCTGGGCAAGTTATTTAGTGTCCGTCAAAGCACAGTTTTTGTTCTGGGTTGAAATACAATTCCCAATTCAGCAATTCTCTAAATTAGTGGTTTCTGCTGTATCAGGCCTACTTTAAATCTATCCCTAAAAGGGTATATTAGATTCAAGGTGCTGATACGGTCATTCTCAATAACTTCACACACACGCTAATGTGCATATCCCAGTCTAATTCTGTCCGTAAACGTATACCTGTCACCCAGCGCCTAAATAATAGGCCTCAAATTTATAGTCAGCTAAATCTGTGGTTATTGCTGTAGCTGGTCAAATTATTTAGTGTCCGTCAAAGCACAGTTTTTGTTCTGGGTTGAAATACAATTCCCAATTTAGCAATTCTCTAAATTAGTGGTTTCTGCTGTATCAGGCCAACTTTAAATCTATCCCTAAAAGGGTATATTAGATTCAAGGTGCTGATAGGGTCATTCTCAATAACTTCACACACACGCTACTGTGCATATCCAAGTCTAATTCTGTCCGTAAACGTAAACCTGTCACCCAGCGCCTAAATAATAGGCCTCAAATTTATAGTCAGCTAAATCTGTGGTTATTGCTGTGGCTGGTCAAGTTATTTAGTGTCCGTCAAAGCACAGTTTTTGTTCTGGGTTGAAATACAATTCCCAATTTAGCAATTCTCTAAATTAGTGGTTTCTGCTGTATCAGGCCTACTTTAAATCTATCCCTAAAAGGGTATATTAGATTCAAGGTGCTGATAGGGTCATTCTCAATAACTTCACACACACGCTACTGTGCATATCCAAGTCTAATTCTGTCCGTAACCGTATAACTGTCACCCAGCGCCTAAATAATAGGCCTCAAATTTATATTCAGCTAAATCTGTGGTTACTGCTGTGCCTGTATTAGTGTAATACGGTACCTAAATAGATAGCCAGATAGTGTTAGGTGTCTGTAAAAAAAGGCCTGAATTTGAATTCAATACATTGGGCCAAATAATATTTTTGTTGTTGTGGTGAACAATAACAATGAGGAAAACATCTAGTAAGGGACGTGGACATGGTCGTGGTGGTGTTAGTGGACCCTCTGGTGCTGGGAGAGGACGTGGCCGTTCTGCCACATCCACACGTCCTAGTGTACCAACTACCTCAAGTCCCAGTAGCCGCCAGAATATACAGCGATATATGGTGGGGCCCAATGCCGTTCTAAGGATGGTAAGGCCTGAGCAGGTACAGGCATTAGTCAATTGGGTGGCCGACAGTGGATCCAGCACGTTCACATTATCTCCCACCCAGCCTTCTGCAGAAAGCGCACAGATGGCGCCTGAAAACCAAGCCCATCAGTCTGTCACATTACCCCTATGCATACCAGGGAAACTGTCTGAGCCTCAAGTTATGCAGCAGTCTCTTATGCATTTTGAAGACTCTGCTGGCAGGGTTTCCCAAGGGCATCCACCTAGCCCTTCCCCAGCGGTGGAAGACATAGAATGCACTGACGCACAACCACTTATGTTTCCTGATGATGAGGACATGGGAATACCACCTCAGCACGTCTCTGATGATGACAAAACACAGGTGCCAACTGGTGCGTCTTTCTGCAGTGTGCAGACTGAACAGGAGGTCAGGGAGGAAGACTGGGTGGAAGACGATGCAGGGGACGATGAGATCCTAGACCCCACATGGAATGAAGGTCGTGCCACTGACTTTCACAGTTCGGAGGAAGAGGCAGTGGTGAGACCGAGCCAACAGAGTAGCAAAAGAGGGAGCAGTGGGCAAAAGCAGAACACCCGCCGCCAAGAGACTCCGCCTGCTACTGACCGCCGCCATCTGGGACCGAGCACCCCAAAGGCAGCTTCAAGGATTTCCCTGGCATGGCACTTCTTCAAACAATGTGCTGACGACAAGACCCGAGTGGTTTGCACGCTGTGCCATCGGAGCCTGAAGCGAGGCATTAACGTTCTGAACCTTAGCACAACCTGCATGACCAGGCACCTGCATGCAAAGCATGAACTGCAGTGGAGTAAACACCTTAAAAACAAGGAAGTCACTCAGGCTCCCCCTGCTACCTCTTCTGCTGCTGCCACCTCGGCCTCTTCTGCTGCTGCCACCTCGGCCTCTTCTGCTGCTGCCACCTCGGCCTCTTCCTCCGCCTCTGGAGGAACGTTGGCACCTGCCACCCAGAAAACAGGGCATGTACCACCAACACCACCACCTCCGTCACCAAGCATCTCAACCATGTCACACGGCAGCGTTCAGCTCTCCATCTCACAAACATTTGAGAGAAAGCGTAAATTCCCACCTAGCCACCCTTGATCCCTGGCCCTGAATGCCAGCATTTCTAAACTACTGGCCTATGAAATGCTGTCATTTAGGCTGGTGGACACAGACAGCTTCAAACAGCTCATGTCGCTTTCTGTCCCACAGTATGTTGTTCCTAGCCGGCACTACTTCTCCTAGAGAGCAGTGCCTTCCCTGCACAACCAAGTATCCGATAAAGTCAAGTGTGCACTACGCAACGCCATCTGTGGCAAGGTCCACCTAACCACAGATACGTGGACCAGTAAGCACGGCCAGGGACGCTATATCTCCCTAACTGCACACTGGGTAAATGTAGTGGCAGCTGGGCCCCAGGCGAAGAGCTGTTTGGCGCACGTCCTTCCGCCGCCGAGGATCGCATGGCAACATTCTTTGCCTCCTGTTGCCACCTCCTCCTACTCGGCTTCCTCCTTCTCTTCTTCCACCTGCTCATCCAGTCAGCCACACACCTTCACCACCAACTTCAGCACAGCCCAGGGTAAACGTCAGCAGTAGGGATGAGCGAACTCGAACTGTATAGTTCGGGTTCGTACCGAATTTTGGGGTGTCCGTGACACGGACCCGAACCCGGACATTTTCGTAAAAGTCCGGGTTCGGGTTCGGTGTTCGTCGCTTTCTTCGCGCTTTTGTGACGCTTTCTTGGCGCTTTTTGAAAGGCTGCAAAGCAGCCAATCAACAAGCGTCATACTACTTGCCCCAAGAGGCCATCACAGCCATGCCTACTATTGGCATGGCTGTGATTGGCCAGAGCACCATGTGACCCAGCCTCTATTTAAGCTGGAGTCACATAGCGCCGCCCGTCACTCTGCTCTGATTAGCGTAGGGAGAGGTTGCGGCTGCGACAGTAGGGCGAGATTAGGCAGATTAACTCCTCCAAAGGACTTGATTAACTGATCGATCTGCAGCTGTGGATCATTGAGCTGCTGATCCTCAATTGCTCACTGTTTTTAGGCTGCCCAGACCGTTTGTCAGTCACATTTTTCTGGGGTGATCGGCGGCCATTTTGTGTCTTGTGGTGCGCCAGCACAAGCTGCGACCAAGTGCATTTAACCCTCAATGGTGTGGTTGTTTTTTGGCTAAAGCCTACATCAGGGTGAAGCTGTCACACCAAGTGCATTTAACCCTCAGTAGTGTGGTTGGTCAAGCTATCACACCAAGTGCATTTAACCAGCAATAGTCTGTTCATTTTTTGGCCATATACTAAATCAGGGGCAAGCTGCGCCCGTCACCAAGTGCATTTAACCCTCAGTAGTGTGGTTGGTCAAGCTGTGACACCAAGTGCATTTAACCAGCAATAGTCTGTTCATTTTTTGGCCATATACTACATCAGGGGCAAGCTGCGCCCATCACCAAGTGCATTTAACCAGCAATAGTGTGGTTATTTTTTGGCCATATCCCAGTCTAATTCTGTCACTAAATCCATACCGGTCACCCAGCGCCTAAATACTAGGCCTCAAATTTATATCCCGCTAAATCTCTCGTTACCGCTGTCCTGTTGTGGCTGGGAAAGTTATTTAGTGTCCGTCAAAGCACATTTTTTGTTCTGGGTTGAAATACAATTCCCAATTTAGCAATTTAAAAATTTAGTGGTTTCTGCTGTATCAGAGCTATTTGAAATCTATCTCTAAAAGGGTATATAATATTCAAGGTGCACATAGGGTCATTCAGAATAACTTCACACACCCGCTACTGTGCATTTCCAAGTCTAATTCTGTCACTAAACCCATACCTGTCACCCAGCGCCTAAATACTAGGCCTCAAATTTATATCCAGCTAAATCTGTCCTTAGTGCTGTAGCTGGGCGAGTTATTTAGTGTCCGTTCAAGCACATTTCTTGTTCTGGGTTGAAATACAATTCCCAATTTAGCAATTTCATAATTTAGTGGTTTCTGCTATATCAGAGCTATTTGAAATCTATCCCTAAAAGGGTATATAATATTCAAGGTGCACATTGGGTCATTCAGAATAACTTCACACACACACGCTTCTGTGCATTTCCAAGTCTAATTCTGTCACTAAATCCATACCGGTCACCCAGCGCCTAAATACTAGGCCTCAAATTTATATCCCGCTGAATTTGAATACAATACATTGGGCCAAATAATATATTTGTTGTTGTGGTGAACCATAACAATGAGAAAAACATCTAGTAAGGGACGCGGACGTGGACATGGTCGTGGTGGTGTTAGTGGACCCTCTGGTGCTGGGAGAGGACGTGGCCGTTCTGCCACATCCACACGTCCTAGTGTACCAACTACCTCAGGTCCCAGTAGCCGCCAGAATTTACAGCGATATATGGTGGGGCCCAATGCCGTTCTAAGGATGGTAAGGCCTGAGCAGGTACAGGCATTAGTCAATTGGGTGGCCGACAGTGGATCCAGCACGTTCACATTATCTCCCACCCAGTCTTCTGCAGAAAGCGCACAGATGGCGCCTGAAAACCAACCCCATCAGTCTGTCACATCACCCCCATGCATACCAGGGAAACTGTCTCAGCCTCAAGTTATGCAGCAGTCTCTTATGCTGTTTGAAGACTCCGCTGGCAGGGTTTCCCAAGGGCATCCACCTAGCCCTTCCCCAGCGGTGAAAGACATAGAATGCACTGACGCACAACCACTTATGTTTCCTGATGATGAGGACATGGGAATACCACCTCAGCATGTCTCTGATGATGACGAAACACAGGTGCCAACTGCTGCGTCTTTCTGCAGTGTGCAGACTGAACAGGAGGTCAGGGATCAAGACTGGGTGGAAGACGATGCAGGGGACGATGAGGTCCTAGACCCCACATGGAATGAAGGTCGTGCCACTGACTTTCACAGTTCGGAGGAAGAGGCAGTGGTGAGACCGAGCCAACAGCGTAGCAAAAGAGGGAGCAGTGGGCAAAAGCAGAACACCCGCCGCCAAGAGACTCCGCCTGCTACTGACCGCCGCCATCTGGGACCGAGCACCCCAAAGGCAGCTTCAAGGAGTTCCCTGGCATGGCACTTCTTCAAACAATGTGCTGACGACAAGACCCGAGTGGTTTGCACGCTGTGCCATCAGAGCCTGAAGCGAGGCATTAACGTTCTGAACCTGAGCACAACCTGCATGACCAGGCACCTGCATGCAAAGCATGAACTGCAGTGGAGTAAACACCTTAAAACCAAGGAAGTCACTCAGGCTCCCCCTGCTACCTCTTCTGCTGCTGCCGCCTCGGCCTATTCTGCTGCTGCCGCCTCGGCCTCTTCCTCCGCCTCTGGAGGAACGTTGGCACCTGCCGCCCAGCAAACAGGGGATGTACCACCAACACCACCACCACCACCTCCGTCACCAAGCGTCTCAACCATGTCACACGCCAGCGTTCAGCTCTCCATCTCACAAACATTTGATAGAAAGCGTAAATTCCCACCTAGCCACCCTCGATCCCTGGCCCTGAATGCCAGCATTTCTAAACTACTGGCCTATGAAATGCTGTCATTTAGGCTGGTGGACACAGACAGCTTCAAACAGCTCATGTTGCTTGCTGTCCCACAGTATGTTGTTCCCAGCCGGCACTACTTCTCCAAGAGAGCCGTGCCTTCCCTGCACAACCAAGTATCCGATAAAATCAAGTGTGCACTGCGCAACGCCATCTGTAGCAAGGTCCACCTAACCACAGATACGTGGACCAGTAAGCACGGCCAGGGACGCTATATCTCCCTAACTGCACACTGGGTAAATGTAGTGGCAGCTGGGCCCCAGGCGGAGAGCTGTTTGGCGCACGTCCTTCCGCCGCCAAGGATCGCAGGGCAACATTCTTTGCCTCCTGTTGCCACCTCCTCCTTCTCGGCTTCCTCCTCCTCTTCTTCCACCTGCTCATCCAGTCAGCCACACACCTTCACCACCAACTTCAGCACAGCCCGGGGTAAACGTCAGCAGGCCATTCTGAAACTCATATGTTTGGGGGACAGGCCCCACACCGCACAGGAGTTGTGGCGGGGTATTGAACAACAGACCGACGAGTGGTTGCTGCCGGTGAGCCTCAAGCCCGGCCTGGTGGTGTGTGATAATGGGCGAAATCTCCTTGCAGCTCTGGGACTAGCCAATTTGACGCACATCCCTTGCTTGGCGCATGTGCTGAATTTGGTGGTGCAGAAGTTCATTCACAACTACCCCGACATGTCAGAGCTGCTGCATAAAGTGCAGGCCGTCTGTTCGCGCTTCCGGCGTTCACATCCTGCTGCTGCTCGCCTGTCTGCGCTACAGCGTAACTTCGGCCTTCCCGCTCACCGCCTCATATGCGACGTGCCCACCAGGTGGAACTCCACCTTGCACATGCTGGACAGACTGTGCGAGCAGCAGCAGGCCATAGTGGAGTTTCAGCTGCAGCACGCACGGGTCAGTCGCACTACAGAACAGCACCACTTCACCACCAATGACTGGGCCTCCATGCGAGACCTGTGTGCCCTGTTGCGCTGTTTCGAGTACTCCACCAACATGGCCAGTGGCGATGACACCGTTATCAGCGTTACAATACCACTTCTATGTCTCCTTGAGAAAACACTTAGGGCGATGATGGAAGAGGAGGTGGCCCAGGAGGAGGAGGAGGAGGAGGAAGAGGGGTCATTTTTAGCACTTTCAGGCCAGTCTCTTCGAAGTGACTCAGAGGGAGGTTTTTGGCAACAGCAGAGGCCAGGTACAAATGTGGCCAGCCAGGGCCCACTACTGGAGGACGAGGAGGACGAGGATGAGGAGGAGGTGGAGGAGGATGAGGATGAAGCATGGTCACAGCGGGGTGGCACCCAACGCAGCTCGGGTCCATCACTGGTGCGTGGCTGGGGGGAAAGGCAGGACGATGACGATACGCCTCCCACAGAGGACAGCTTGTCCTTACCCCTGGGCAGCCTGGCACACATGAGCGACTACATGCTGCAGTGCCTGCGCAACGACAGCAGAGTTGCCCACATTTTAACCTGTGCGGACTACTGGGTTGCCACCCTGCTGGATCCACGCTACAAAGACAATGTGCCCACCTTACTTCCTGCACTGGAGCGTGATAGGAAGATGCGCGAGTACAAGCGCACGTTGGTAGACGCGCTACTGAGAGCATTCCCAAATGTCACAGGGGAACAAGTGGAAGCCCAAGGCCAAGGCAGAGGAGGAGCAAGAGGTCGCCAAGGCAGCTGTGTCACGGCCAGCTCCTCTGAGGGCAGGGTTAGCATGGCAGAGATGTGGAAAACTTTTGTCAACACGCCACAGCTAACTGCACCACCACCTGATACGCAACGTGTTAGCAGGAGGCAACATTTCACTAACATGGTGGAACAGTACGTGTGCACACCCCTCCACGTACTGACTGATGGTTCGGCCCCATTCAACTTCTGGGTCTCTAAATTGTCCACGTGGCCAGAGCTAGCCTTTTATGCCTTGGAGGTGCTGGCCTGCCCGGCAGCCAGCGTTTTGTCTGAACGTGTATTCAGCACGGCAGGGGGCGTCATTACAGACAAACGCAGCCGCCTGTCTACAGCCAATGTGGACAAGCTGACGTTCATAAAAATGAACCAGGCATGGATCCCACAGGACCTGTCCGTCCCTTGTCCAGATTAGACATTAACTACCTCCCCATAACCATATATTATTGGACTCCAGGGCACTTCCTCATTCAATCCTATTTTTATTTTCATTTTACCATTATATTGCGAGGCTACCCAAAGTTGAATGAACCTCTCCTCTGCCTGTGTGCTAGGCCTAAATATATGCCAATGGACTGTTGCAGTGGTGGGTGACGTGAAGCCTCATTCTCTGCTATGACATGCAGACTGATTCTCTGCTGACATGAAGACAGATTCTCTGTTACGGGACCTCTCTCCTCTGCCTGTGTGTGTGCTGGGCCTAAATATATGCCAATGGACTGTTGCAGTGGTGGCTGACGTGAAGCCTCATTCTCTGCTATGACATGCAGACTAATTCTCTGCTGACATGAAGACAGATTCTCTGTTACGGGACCTCCCTCCTCTGCCTGGGTGCTGGGCCTAAATATATGCCAATGGACTGTTGCAGTGGTGGCTGACGTGAAGCCTCATTCTCTGCTATGACATGCAGACTAATTCTCTGCTGACATGAAGACAGATTCTCTGTTACGGGACCTCCCTCCTCTGCCTGGGTGCTGGGCCTAAATATATGCCAATGGACTGTTGCAGTGGTGGGTGACGTGAAGCCTCATTCTCTGCTATGACATGCAGACTGATTCTCTGCTGACATGAAGCCAGATTGTCTGTTACGGGACCTCCCTCCTCTGCCTGGGTGCTGGGCCTAAATATATGCCAATGGACTGTTGCAGTGGTGGGTGACGTGAAGCCTCATTCTCTGCTATGACATGCAGACTGATTCTCTGCTGACATGAAGCCAGATTGTCTGTTACGGGACCTCTCTCCTCTGCCTGTGTGCTAGGCCTAAATATATGCCAATGGACTGTTGCAGTGGTGGCTGACGTGAAGCCTCATTCTCTGCTATGACATGCAGACTATTTCTCTGCTGACATGAAGACAGATTCTCTGTTACGGGACCTCCCTCCTCTGCCTGGGTGCTGGGCCTAAATATATGCCAATGGACTGTTGCAGTGGTGGCTGACGTGAAGCCTCATTCTCTGCTATGACATGCAGACTAATTCTCTGCTGACATGAAGACAGATTCTCTGTTACGGGACCTCTCTGATCTGCCTGTGTGTGTGCTGGGCCTAAATATATGCCAATGGACTGTTGCAGTGGTGGCTGACGTGAAGCCTCATTCTCTGCTATGACATGCAGACTAATTCTCTGCTGACATGAAGACAGATTCTCTGTTACGGGACCTCCCTCCTCTGCCTGGGTGCTGGGCCTAAATATATGCCAATGGACTGTTGCAGTGGTGGCTGACGTGAAGCCTCATTCTCTGCTATGACATGCAGACTAATTCTCTGCTGACATGAAGACAGATTCTCTGTTACGGGACCTCCCTCCTCTGCCTGGGTGCTGGGCCTAAATATATGCCAATGGACTGTTGCAGTGGTGGGTGACGTGAAGCCTCATTCTCTGCTATGACATGCAGACTGATTCTCTGCTGACATGAAGCCAGATTGTCTGTTACGGGACCTCCCTCCTCTGCCTGGGTGCTGGGCCTAAATATATGCCAATGGACTGTTGCAGTGGTGGCTGACGTGAAGCCTCATTCTCTGCTATGACATGCAGACTAATTCTCTGCTGACATGAAGACAGATTCTCTGTTACGGGACCTCCCTCCTCTGCCTGGGTGCTGGGCCTAAATATATGCCAATGGACTGTTGCAGTGGTGGCTGACGTGAAGCCTCATTCTCTGCTATGACATGCAGACTGATTCTCTGCTGTCATGAAGCCAGATTGTCTGTTACGGGACCTCTCTGCTCTGCCTGTGTGCTAGGCCTAAATATATGCCAATGGACTGTTGCAGTGGTGGGTGACGTGAAGCCTCATTCTCTGCTATGACATGCAGACTGATTCTCTGCTGACATGAAGCCAGATTGTCTGTTACGGGACCTCTCTCCTCTGCCTGTGTGCTAGGCCTAAATATATGCCAATGGACTGTTGCAGTGGTGGCTGACGTGAAGCCTCATTCTCTGCTATGACATGCAGACTAATTCTCTGCTGACATGAAGACAGATTCTCTGTTACGGGACCTCCCTCCTCTGCCTGGGTGCTGGGCCTAAATATATGCCAATGGACTGTTGCAGTGGTGGCTGACGTGAAGCCTCATTCTCTGCTATGACATGCAGACTAATTCTCTGCTGACATGAAGACAGATTCTCTGTTACGGGACCTCTCTCCTCTGCCTGTGTGTGTGCTGGGCCTAAATATATGCCAATGGACTGTTGCAGTGGTGGCTGACGTGAAGCCTCATTCTCTGCTATGACATGCAGACTAATTCTCTGCTGACATGAAGACAGATTCTCTGTTACGGGACCTCCCTCCTCTGCCTGGGTGCTGGGCCTAAATATATGCCAATGGACTGTTGCAGTGGTGGCTGACGTGAAGCCTCATTCTCTGCTATGACATGCAGACTAATTCTCTGCTGACATGAAGACAGATTCTCTGTTACGGGACCTCCCTCCTCTGCCTGGGTGCTGGGCCTAAATATATGCCAATGGACTGTTGCAGTGGTGGGTGACGTGAAGCCTCATTCTCTGCTATGACATGCAGACTGATTCTCTGCTGACATGAAGCCAGATTGTCTGTTACGGGACCTCCCTCCTCTGCCTGGGTGCTGGGCCTAAATATATGCCAATGGACTGTTGCAGTGGTGGCTGACGTGAAGCCTCATTCTCTGCTATGACATGCAGACTAATTCTCTGCTGACATGAAGACAGATTCTCTGTTACGGGACCTCCCTCCTCTGCCTGGGTGCTGGGCCTAAATATATGCCAATGGACTGTTGCAGTGGTGGCTGACGTGAAGCCTCATTCTCTGCTATGACATGCAGACTAATTCTCTGCTGACATGAAGACAGATTCTCTGTTACGGGACCTCCCTCCTCTGCCTGGGTGCTGGGCCTAAATATATGCCAATGGACTGTTGCAGTGGTGGGTGACGTGAAGCCTCATTCTCTGCTATGACATGCAGACTGATTCTCTGCTGACATGAAGCCAGATTGTCTGTTACGGGACCTCTCTCCTCTGCCTGTGTGCTAGGCCTAAATATATGCCAATGGACTGTTGCAGTGGTGGCTGACGTGAAGCCTCATTCTCTGCTATGACATGCAGACTGATTCTCTGCTGACATGAAGCCAGATCGTCTGTTACGGGACCTCTCTGCTCTGCCTGTGTGCTAGGCCTAAATATATGCCAATGGACTGTTGCAGTGGTGGGTGACGTGAAGCCTCATTCTCTGCTATGACATGCAGACTGATTCTCTGCTGTCATGAAGCCAGATTGTCTGTTACGGGACCTCTCTGCTCTGCCTGTGTGCTAGGCCTAAATATATGCCAATGGACTGTTGCAGTGGTGGGTGACGTGAAGCCTCATTCTCTGCTATGACATGCAGACTGATTCTCTGCTGACATGAAGCCAGATTGTCTGTTACGGGACCTCTCTCCTCTGCCTGTGTGCTAGGCCTAAATATATGCCAATGGACTGTTGCAGTGGTGGCTGACGTGAAGCCTCATTCTCTGCTATGACATGCAGACTAATTCTCTGCTGACATGAAGCCAGATTGTCTGTTACGGGACCTCTCTCCTCTGCCTGGGTGCTGGGCCTAAATTTATGACAATGGACTGTTGCAGTGGTGGCTGACGTGAAGCCTGATTCTCTGCTATGACATGCAGACTGATTCTCTGCTGACATGAAGCCAGATCCTCTGTTACGGGACCTCTCTCCTCTGCCTGTGTGTGTGCTGGGCCTAAATATATGCCAATGGACTGTTGCAGTGGTGGCTGACGTGAAGCCTCATTCTCTGCTATGACATGCAGACTGATTCTCTGCTGACATGAAGCCAGATTCTCTGTTACGGGACCTCTCTCCTCTGCCTGTGTGTGTGCTGGGCCTAAATATATGCCAATGGACTGTTGCAGTGGTGGCTGACGTGAAGCTTCATTCTCTGCTATGACATGCAGACTAATTCTCTGCTGACATGAAGACAGATTCTCTGTTACGGGACCTCCCTCCTCTGCCTGGGTGCTGGGCCTAAATATATGCCAATGGACTGTTGCAGTGGTGGCTGACGTGAAGCCTCATTCTCTGCTATGACATGCAGACTAATTCTCTGCTGACATGAAGACAGATTCTCTGTTACGGGACCTCTCTCCTCTGCCTGGGTGCCGGGGCCTAAATATCTGAGAATGGACTGTTCCAGTGGTGGGTGACGGGAAGCCAGATTCTCTGCTATGGAACCTCTCTCCAATTGATTTTGGTTAATTTTTATTTATTTTTATTTTAATTCATTTCCCTATCCACATTTGTTTGCAGGGGATTTACCTACATGTTGCTGCCTTTTGCAGCCCTCTAGCTCTTTCCTGGGCTGTTTTACAGCCTTTTTAGTGCCGAAAAGTTCGGGTCCCCATTGACTTCAATGGGGTTCGGGGTCGGGACGAAGTTCGGATCGGGTTCGGATCCCGAACCCGAACATTTCCGGGATGTTCGGCCGAACTTCTCGAACCCGAACATCCAGGTGTTCGCTCAACTCTAGTCAGCAGGCCATTCTGAAACTCATATGTTTGGGGGACAGGCCCCACACCGCACAGGAGTTGTGGCGGGGTATAGAACAACAGACCGACGAGTGGTTGCTGCCGGTGAGCCTCAAGCCCGGCCTGGTGGTGTGCGATGATGGGCGAAATCTCGTTGCAGCTCTGGGACTAGCCGGTTTGACGCACATCCCTTGCTTGGCGCATGTGCTGAATTTGGTGGTGCAGAAGTTCATTCACAACTACCCAGACATGTCAGAGCTGCTGCATAAAGTGCGGGCCGTCTGTTCGCGCTTCCGGAGTTCACATCCTGCCGCTGCTCGCCTGTCTGCGCTACAGCGTAACTTCGGCCTTCCCGCTCACCGCCTCATATGCGACGTGCCCAGCAGGTGGAACTCCACCTTGCACATGCTGGACAGACTGTGCGAGCAGCAGCAGGCCATAGTGGAGTTTCAGCTGCAGCACGCACGGGTCAGTCGCACTGCGGAACAGCACCACTTCACCACCAATGACTGGGCCTCCATGCGAGACCTGTGTGCCCTGTTGCGCTGTTTCGAGTACTCCACCAACATGGCCAGTGGCGATGACGTCGTTATCAGCGTTACAATACCACTTCTATGTCTCCTTAAGAAAACACTTATGGCGATGATGGAAGAGGAGGTGGCCCAGGAGGAGGAGAAGGAGGAAGAGGGGTCATTTTTAGCACTTTCAGGCCAGTCTCTTCGAAGTGACTCAGAGGGAGGTTCATATCAACAGCAGAGGCCAGGTATAAATGTGGCCAGCCAAGGCCCACTTCTGGAGGACGAGGAGGACGAGGATGAGGAGGAGGTGGAGGAGGATGAGGATGAAGCATGGTCACAGCGGGGTGGCACCCAACGCAGCTCGGGCCCATCACTGGTGCGTGGCTGGGGGAAAGGCAGGACGATGACGATACGCCTCCCACAGAGGACAGCTTGTCCTTACCTCTGGGCAGCCTGGCACACATGAGCGACTACATGCTGCAGTGCCTGCGCAACGACAGCAGAGTTGCCCACATTTTAACGTGTGCAGACTACTGGGTTGCCACCCTTCTGGATCCACGCTACAAAGACAATGTGCCCACCTTACTTCCTTCACTGGAGCGTGATAGAAAGATGCGCGAGTACAAGCGCACGTTGGTAGAAGCACTACTGAGAGCATTCCCAAATGTGACAGGGGAACAAGTGAAAGCCCAAGGGCAAGGCAGAGGAGGAGCAAGAGGTCGCCAAGGCAGCTGTGTCATGGCCAGCTCCTCTGAGGGCAGGGTTAGCATGGCAGAGATGTGGAAAACTTTTGTCAACACGCCACAGCTAACTGCACCACCACCTGATACGCAACGTGTTAGCAGGAGGCAACATTTCACTAACATGGTGGAACAGTACGTGTGCACACCCCTCCACGTACTGACTGATGGTTCGGCCCCATTCAACTTCTGGGTCTCTAAATTGTCCACGTGGCCAGAGCTAGCCTTTTATGCCTTGGAGGTGCTGGCCTGCCCGGCGGCCAGCGTTTTGTCTGAACGTGTATTCAGCACGGCAGGAGGCGTCATTACAGACAAACGCAGCCGCCTGTCTACAGCCAATGTGGACAAGCTGACGTTCATAAAAATGAACCAGGCATGGATCCCACAGGACATGTCCATCCCTTGTGCAGATTAGACATTAACTACCTCCCCATAACCATATATTATTGTACTCCAGGGCACTTCCTCATTCAATCCTCTTTTTAATTTCAATTTACCATTATATTGCGGGGCAACCCAAAGTTGAATGAACATCTCCTCTGCCTGGGTGCCTGGGCCTAAATATATGCCAATGAACTGTTCCAATTGGGTGACGTGAAGCCTGATTCTCTGCTATGACATGCAGACTGATTCTCTGCTGACATGAAGCCAGATTCTCTGTTAAGGGACCTCTCTCCTCTGCCTGGGTGCTGGGCCTAAATATATGACAATGGACTGTTACAGTGGTGGCTGACGTGAAGCCTGATTCTCTGCTATGACATGCAGACTGATTCTCTGCTGACATGAATCCAGATTCTCTGTTACGGGACCTCTCTCCTCTGGCTGGGTGCCTGGGCTTAAATATATGACAATGGACTGGTACAGTGGTGGCTGATGTGAAGCCTGATTCTCTGCTATGACATGCAGACTGATTCTCTGCTGACATGAATCCAGATTCTCTGTTACGGGACCTCTCTCCTCTGCCTGGGCCTAAATATATGACAATGGACTGTTACAGTGGTGGCTGACGTGAAGCCTGATTCTCTGCTATGACATGCAGACTGATTCTCTGCTGACATGAAGCCAGATTCTCTGTTACGGGACCTCTCTCCTCTGCCTGGGTGCTGGGCCTAAATATATGACAATGGACTGTTGCAGTGGTGGCTGACGTGAAGCCTGATTCTCTGCTATGACATGCAGACTGATTCTCTGCTGACATGAAGACAGATTCTCTGTTAAGGGACCTCTCTCCTCTGCCTGGGTGCCTGGGCCTAAATATATGCCAATGGACTGTTCCAATGTTGGGTGACGTGAAGCCTGATTCTCTGCTATGACATGCAGACTGATTCTCTGCTGACATAAAGCCAGATTCTCTGTTATGGGACCTCTCTCCTCTGGCTGGGTGCCTGGGTCTAAATATATGACAATGGACTGTTACAGTGGTGGCTGACGTGTAGCCTGATTCTCTGCTATGACATGCAGACTGATTCTCTGCTGACATGAAGCCAGATTCTTTGTTACGGGACCTCTCTCCTCTGCCTGGGTGCTGGGCCTAAATATATGACAATGGACTGTTGCAGTGGTGGCTGACGTGAAGCCTGATTCTCTGCTATGACATGCAGACTGATTCTCTGCTGACATGAAGCCAGATTCTCTGTTACGGGACCTCTCTCCTCTGCCTGGGTGCCTGGGCCTAAATATGTGCCAATGGACTGTTGCAGTGGTGGCTGACGTGAAGCCTGATTCTCTGCTATGACATGCAGACTGATTCTCTGCTGACATGAAGCCAGATTCTCTGTTACGGGACCTCTCTCCCTTGCCTGGGTGCTGGGCCTAAATATATAACAATGGACTGTTGCAGTGGTGGCTGACGTGAAGCCTGATTCTCTGCTATGGGACCTCTCTCCAATTGATATTGGTTAATTTTTATTTATTTTATTTTTATTTTTATTCATTTCCCTATCCACATTTGTTTGCAGGGGATTTATCTACATGTTGCTGCCTTTTGCAGCCTTCTAGCTATTTACTGGGTTTGGATCCCAAACCCGAACATTTCCGGGAAGTTCGGCCGAACTTCTCGAACCCAAACATCCAGGTGTCCGCTCAACTCTAGTAGTGGGTCGATGGAATAAGTCCCCCACTACAAATACAGGGCAAAAATTTGACAATCAGATTCAGCTGTTAACCAGATCGAGCAGGCATTAACATTTACAGACGTGGCACGGCAAAAGGTAGTCCTCATAGCCTTTTGAACCATTTGCCCTGGTAGAGACAAACAGTAGTCCGGCTGGATTACTGTCACCTGTTTGGTACCACCAGGAGGTTGTATACACAGGAGTTATAATTGTGTTGCCAACGTCTGCAATAAATGTCAGCTGCAAAACAGCATTTCAAGTTATGTAGTGGGTCGATGGAACAAGTCCCCCACTATAAATATAGGGCAATAAATTGACAATCAGATACAGCTGACAATTAGTAGTCAATAATATTTACAGACGTGGCACGGCAAGAAGTTTCCCTCATAGCCTTTGGAGCGAGCGATTGTGCACATCGCCTCCAATTGACTATATCCATCATCTCCAACAGTGGATTGTAGACTGTGTTTTTAATACCTTAGTAGCTTATTTTGTTTCTTTGTCTGTAGTCCCACAATTTGTGATTTACAATCATATTTAGTGACACATTTTAATGAATATTATAATAAAAGTGAAGTATTAGTTTGTACCTGGGCCAAGATAGGTTCTATTGCCTGTATAGGCATTTGTAAATAAAGTTGTTAATTAACCTTGCCCGGGTCAGGTCCTGAATTTATGGATTAGTATTATACTATGGAGAGAAGATAATTATATAAATGGAGCCACTAGACTACACGAGGTCTGCAGGGGGTAGAGCATTATATATATGGGGTATAATACTACAGGGGACTACGGAGGGGGAGAGCTTTATATATACAGGGGCATTATACTACAGGGGTACTTCAGAGGGGTAGACCATTATATATAATGGGACATTATCCTACACGTATACTACAGGTGGGAAAAGCACTATACATAGGGGGACATTATACTATTGGGGGAGAGCATGATATACTGTATTTTGATCATTATACAACAGAAGGACTAAGGAGGGAGGAGAGAATTATATATATGGAAGCCACTACAGGGGACATAATACTACAGGAGAGACTATATATACTAATGCTACAGGAGGGCATTATACTACGGACTTTGGGGGGAGCATTTTATATACTACCACTACAAGGGGGCAGTAATACTATGTGATGGGTATTGGGGAGCACAGCAGACACAGTACTGAGGGTAGCAGCAGGATGATAATGTTGGGCAACCAGGATGGGGAGAATGATGGAAAAGTGAGGAACCTAAGATGTCCGTGTGCCAAACTCTGCAGAGATAAGACACAGCTGAAGTATGTCATCTATGGTGTCTGCTTCTAATGGAGAAGATGAGAAAAGATAACATCTACATCACTAGATGTAATACGTATGTGGTGCTGTATTCTCCCATATGTGTGATAACTAGTGTTGGGCGCTAGAGTTGAGCGGACACCTGGATGTTCGGGTTCGAGAAGTTCGGCCGAACTTCCCGAAAATGTTCGGGTTCGGGATCCGAACCCGATCCGAACTTCATCCCGAACCCGAACCCCATTGAAGTCAATGGGGACCCGAACTTTTCGGCACTAAAAAGGCTGTAAAACAGCCCAGGAAAGGGCTAGAGGGCTGCAAAAGGCAGCAACATGTAGGTAAATCACCTGCAAACAAATGTGGATAGGGAAAGGAATTAAAATAAAAAGGCTTCTCGTCATCCACCACTGGAACAGTCCATTTTCAAAAATTTAGGCCCAGCACACAGGCAGAGGAGAGAGGTTCCGTAAGACAGAATCTGGCTTCATGTCACCAGAGAATCAGTCTTCATGTCATAGCAGAGAATCAGGCTTCACGTCACCCACCACTGTAACAGTCCATTTTCATAAATTTAAGCCCAGCACCCAGGCAGAGGAGAGAGGTCCCTGTAACAGACAATCTGGCTTCATATCAGCAGAGAATCAGTCTTCATATCATAGCAGAGAATCAGGCTTCACGTCAGCCACCACTGCAACAGTCCATTGTCATATATTTAGGCCCAGCACCCAGGCAGAGGAGAGAGGTCCCTTAACAGAGAATCTGGCTTCATGTCAGCAAAGAATCAGTCTGCATGTCATAGCAGAGAATCAGGCTTCACGTCACCCACCACTGTAACAGTCCATTGTCATAAATTTAGGCCCAGCACCCAGGCAGAGGAGAGAGGTTCCGTAACACAGAATCTGGCTTCATGTCACCAGAGAATCAGTCTTCATGTCATAGCAGAGAATCAGGCTTCACGTCAGCCACCACTGCAACAGTCCATTTTCATAAATTTAGGCCCAGCACCCAGGCAGAGGAGAGAGGTTCCATAACACAGAATCTGGCTTCATGTCACCAGAGAATCAGTCTTCATGTCATAGCAGAGAATCAGGCTTCACGTCAGCCACCACTGCAACAGTCCATTTTCATAAATTTAGGCCCAGCACCCAGGCAGAGGAGAGAGGTTCCGTAACACAGAATCTGGCTTCATGTCACCAGAGAATCAGTCTTCATGTCATAGCAGAGAATCAGGCTTCACGCCACCCACCACTGTAACAGTCCATTTTCATAAATTTAGGCCCAGCACCCAGGCAGAGGAGAGAGGTCCCGTAACAGAGAATCATACTGGGGCGTGTCTGGATCCTGCAGCCACAGAGTGAGGAGGTGTTTCCACTGAGCTCCTGGAACTTCCAGTGTGGGCCTCTCTGGGGAGTTTTCTAACATCTGCTTCCCAGGAGGAGCTCCAGGCTTGTGGGGAGTTTTCAGCACCTCTCCCCAGCCCAGGCCCTGCCTCTCCTTAGGGAGTTGGTGGAGGCCTGGAGCTATGTCTCCAGTTGGGACCCAGGATCCTGCTTCCCGGGGTAGGCCGGCGGGAGGTAGGGGAGGCGAGTTACCGGCCTCTGCACCATCATCCGTCTCAGCGGTCAGAAGATCGAGCAGGGGTCATGCTGTGGTGTCCCCTGCAGCCCCTGGGAGCGGAGCTGTGAAGACCACCAGCAAGTCCGGGAGGGTGGATGGTAACCCTGCAGGTGAGCGGAGTGTTCCTTGGGGTGGGCCAGGGAGGATGGAGACTGACTGGAGCATCAAAAGGCCCTAGGAATCGGTCTCCATGTACAGCTCCCGTATTGCGGCCTACCTCAGGGAATATGAAGACGCTGGCAAAGCCTTAAAAAAGCTCAGAAGCGACATTAAGCTGGAAAGAGTAAAGGCGTACAAGGCTTCAAAAAATAAAAGACCTGAGATATCAGAAAGGATAAAGGTCCTAAAAGAAAAGATAAAAGAAATGGAAGCAAGGAGGGCAATTATACTGGAAAGTAGGGGAGTGGTTGGCGCTCACTTGGAGTTGGTTAGTGACGTCACTAAAGCGGTCAAGCATTGACCGACAGGTGCCAGGTATCCTTCTCCAACGCGTTTCGAACAGGCGCTGTTCTTCCTCAGGGAGTGTTGCCTGGCTGTTTGTGCACCCTTTTTATAGGTATTTCTCCAGAGCTTTAACCTCTTCCCTGCCAATCCTGCATGCATTCAGTGTCATTTCCTTATTCAAAAGCGAACAGTTCTAGCTCTGCATTTAATCCATTTGGTATTAGGCTGTCCATATTAAATATCCATTTGGATTCCTTTTTTGACATCTCCTTGATGTAATCCCCCCCCCCCTCTTATTGGGTGGTATTATTTCGACCCCACAAAAATGGGATCCAGCAAAGTTTCCCCCATGCTTTATACTGTAGTGACGTGATAATGGATGTCCGTCATATTTTCTGGTTATGTTGTATACATGTTCTCCTATTCTTTTCTTCAGAGTTCTCTTGGTGCGGCCAAGAGAACCAACTCCAAGTGAGCGCCAACCACTCCCCTACACACACCTCCACCTGCGGCTGCAGCGTTCCTTCGGCCGAGACACGAGGTAGCAAGCCGATCCATCCTGCAGCTGGATTACCCTATCCTGACCCAAAGCACCGTTAAATAACAAAGAAAAAGATTAAGAAAGAAAACACCAACCAATAACCGAAGCGACAAAGCACCAAAGAAGTACAAAAAATAAAAGGAAAAAAGCCTCCATACCGAACCTACAGGGACGCAGACAAAAGCACGCCAATTGAAGTCTTCACTACAGGTAAGCGGTTTTTTAACCAGCTAAAAACACCTGTATAGTGACACATCTTCGCATGCCAGCCTGCACCCAGTTGCAAATACCTGCAAAATAACATTGATCTCTAAAAAAACTTGTCCTTCAGCGCAGTATCTCCAATACACTTGATTACCTTTTCAGTGCGGCAGGTTTGTGTGGTCCCTGCCGCGATACCGCTGCTTCTGGCATACAGCTCCCATTGAGCGCCACCCCTGCAATTCTTCTATACTGGAAAGTAGTGGTCCCTTCCAAGAAAAACTAAAAAACGAGGAAAGATTTTTCATCATGGCCCAGGGAAGTCTGCAATTGGCTGACCCCCCAGACGATGAGGAAGAACCAGAGGCAGAGAAAAAGACAGAGAGAAAGACAGAGAAAGAGGAGCAGGCCATGGACACTGGGATCACAGCTGAATGGTGTGCCTGCCTCTCACAAGCTCAGAAGATGAATTTGAAAGTGGAAGTAGTGGAGTCGGGGGAGGGCTCATGGCTGAGATTAAACGCTTGGAGTCACCCCGGCTCCATGAAGGCAGTTTTTTGTTTGGAGAAGAACTTCCAGATGAGGATGAAGATATTGAAAAGAAAAAAAAGAAGGGAAAAAAGAAGAAAGAGAAAAGCAGAGTGGAGGTGAGATATGTGTATGTTTCTCACCCCCAGCAATCCGGGCAGGCTGAAAAGGCTGCTTGGATTGCAACCCCCACCATCCTCCCAGCCCCGGTCTCTGCTGTGGGACCGGGCGACGGGAGTGGGGAGAAAAAACACAAGGTGTCCAAGATGGCGGAGGACGCCGTCCTCACTTGCAGTAGTGGGGGCAGCCCCAGAGAAGGAGGGACTGAAAAGTCCAACACGCAGGCATTGAGGGCGGCGAGTTCGGAGGGTGGGGGGGGGGGGCTTTCCGATGACGCGGCTGACCCCGCCCGTCCCTGCCGCGGTCCTAAACACACTGAATGGGTGTGTGGTGGACCTGCGCGGAGTGACGTGGTGGGGGCGACTGCCGTGGCCGGCGCTCCTCCCCTCTCTCCCATAAAGAAGGCTCCAGGTTTCCCTGTTTTCTCCTCCGGTCCCGCTGCTCCGGTAGTGCCCGTTGCTCCGCCCTCCTGCGCCGCAGTGTTGGTGGCGGAGAGCGGTGCTGCGGGGGTGGTGGGCGGGCCGGGGGACGTGTCTGTCGGTGTGTCCCTGGATGAGATTAAGAGCGCTCCTAAAGGACAATTTAGGAGTGAAGGGCATCGGCTTGCTGAGCACAGTGGTGCCACGGCACGGCGCTTTTAAAGAAGAACAACTGTTAGGAGGAGGGGATGTGTCTCCCCCTCCTCCATGGCCGCCTATGTGGCCACTGGTGTCATTCCCTCCGCTTCTGCCTCTGCCCCCAGCGCTGAATCAATCAGGTGGTAGCAGAGGGAAGGATAAGAGGGGTAAAAAGGTTAAAAGTGACGATATAAATAAAAGCAATGTAAATTATGTAAATAAAGTGTCAGCTGGCCCAGCAGTGTGTATGGGGTCCGATGTGATTGAGCTAGTCCCTGTAAAGGTGACTACTGAAAAAGTGGTCACCCAAAAGGGTCATGGAGGGGGTGTTAGTTTAGGGGTCGCTCCGGGTCCCGATGGGGGGGTGAATGCGGGGGGTTGCCCTGCTGCTGGAAAAGTGACGGGGTCCCCCCGTGTGGCCCCCTCAGAGGGATCCGGTGCGACAGTTGAGGCAAGTAGAGGGGGGGAAGCCGGTTCTGCTGCCCCTCCTGCGTCCGTGGCGCCTGGCAGAAGTTATGCCAGTGTGGCTGCGGCCGTGGGGGGGGGGAGGGGCTGGCCTCTTTGGCTTCCTCACTCTCAGGGCCTGGTAATGGTGACTTGCAGCGGCGACTGTTGGAGGCCCTCAAAAAGGGGGAGAGCTCCTTTTCCGTAGAGGGAGAGAAGGTGGATTGTTCATTCTGGTTCAACAGACATGGCGTTCGGACCTTCCGAGAACAGAACGGGGGCGAGACCACCTGGTCTTCACCCACAACCGGCCCTGGAGCCAGACGGAATGTGGTCTGTCTCAAGTGGAGTGGCGATGAAGCTTGCCCTACTAGAAAGAGGGTAGTGGAGCTCCTGCTTGGGATGGGTTTCAAGGCTACTGACATCTTTGCCTTGATCCATCCTTTTGGCTCCAAGGAGTTTGACATCAGCTTTGTCCGGCCGGAGGGGCTTGAGCTCTTCTGGTCCAGATATGAGCTGGTGAAGAACATGCCGGACTGGCGTGGTTTCGTTGCAAAAGCGATAACCCGCCAGAGTGAGGTCAAGAGAGTGACCGTTCTGACCCGTAACGAGTCGCTCTCTTGTATTGACATCATGACCTGGCTGGGAAGGTACAGAGAGGTCCAGGGAATACCAGCTAAAAACCTGGACGAGTTTGGCATTTGGTCGGGTGCCTGGACGTTTAATATCAAGCTTAGGCGTCTGGGCAGTACAGTTTCCCACATTCCATCATCTGCCTTTATCGGCCGAGACAGGATCTTGGTTTTCTACAGGGGGCAGCCTAAGCTCTGTCACAAGTGCGGCAGCCCCACACACTTCAGCGCCAGCTGCCAAGTGCAGAAGTGCGCGTTGTGTGGGGGGACTGGTCATCTTGCTGCATCTTGTGAGGAGATTAGATGCAACCTGTGTGGGGAGCTCGGGCACCCCTTCAGTCGCTGTCCTCTCTCTGAGGCCAATGCGGCCCGAGCTCATGCAGGAGCAGGCCGGGAGGTCCATTCGGCTGAGGCGGGTACTGGCAAAGGCAGTGGAGTTAAGGGGTCAGTGAGGAACCGGAACAACCCGTCCCGGCAGAGGCGGAGAGAGAGGCGTCAGGCGGAGAGGGAGGGGGAGGAACCTCGTCCTGGGGTGATGCCCGCTCCTTCCCAAACGACTGCCCCTCCTGAATCCGAGACCCTAGGGGGCAGCGAGCTGGAGGAGGAGATTGAGAGACTGGACCGGGCCGAAGAGACTCTGTCCTCACACTACGAAAGTTCTGCAGAGGGTAGTGGGGCAGAGTCCCAAAGTAGACGGAAACGGCGTACTAAAAGAAGATCTAGCCCGACCAAAGTTGCCAGGGAAGGTGTAACCGGCTCCCCTCTGGAGCTCTCCAACCGGTACCTCGTCTTGGATGAGACCTCTGCCTCCTCTGCTGAGGAGGGGGTTGAAGGTGAGGGGCCGGGGGCGAAGGAGGGAGGGCCTTCAGGGGGCCCCGCGCCCCCCTCTGGTGGGGATGCAAGGTCCTCAGGAGGGGTGACAAAACCGGGCCCTGAGACTGAGAAAGCCAGGAGTGGTGCGCATAGGGAGGTGGTGGTGGCAGAGATGGATACCACTATCTCCCTCAAGAGAGGTCGTGCTGCTCTAGAAGGCAGCCCCGGGAGGGGGGAGAAGGATGGGAAGAAGGCCGTCTAATTTAACTACTCTTTATGGCGGTACCCGCTCTGCTGACTCTGGCGACCATTAATGTCGCCAGCATTAAGTCGGATGCGGCTCGTTTCACAGCCTTCGATTTTCTCAGCCGTGTTGAAGCTGACATTTTGTTTTTGCAAGAGACCAGGCTGCCAGATTTGGCAGCGATTTATAAAGCCAAGAGGGAGTGGAGACCAGGGCCCTCCTACTGGTCTCTTGCGGCTGAGCCATATAGCGGAGTGGCGGTCCTTTTTACCGCACCGGTAGAATGCCGACGAGTAATTGAATTAGAAATGGGGAGGTGTTTGATCTTGGATGTCCTCAGGGACAGGAACTGCGCCTGATTAATATCTACGGGCCCCAGTCCAGGTGGGACAGGAAATGTCTCTTTATGAGGATTAAGCCTTTCCTTTTTACAAGCCGGCAGGTGGTTTTTGGTGGGGACTTTAATACTGTCACAAGGCCCCAAGACAGGGGAGGCACCAGAAACCAGCTGACTCATGATAGTATTTTTCTGAATAGAGTAGCTAGTGAGGCTCGTCTGGAGGATGTCCACATTAGGCATACCCCAGGCCACGGGGGTTTCACTTTCTATAGAGGTAGTCAGGTAAGGTCTAGAATAGATAGGTTTTATTTGAAGAAGGAGGCTACCTTTTCGCCCTTAAGGGTTGTGGAGGTGGAATTCTCCGATCACTGTTTGATTATGTTTTCTCTGAATATTTCAGAATCCCCCCAAATGGGAAGAGGTTATTGGAAGTTGAATTCGGGTGTCTTGGTGGAAGCGGAGGTGAGACAATCCTTTGAGGACTTCCTTCAGAGTCAGGTACCTTTACTGGATCTCTGTGATACTAAAGTCAGAGTGGTGGGAGATATTCAAAGATCGGGCTGCAAGGTTCTTCCGCCGGCTCTCGAGCCTCAGGTCCCTGGACAGGTACCGCCTGTATCAGGGTCTGAGGAGGAAACTCGAGCATCTGGTCTCGACTGGTGGTAGCCGCGAGGATATCTCCAGGGTGAAATCTTTGCTCAAGAGGTGCCAGTATGATAGGCACACATCTTTGGTTTTTGAGAGGGACTTTGGGAGGTACCGCTCGCCCGACCCCTACAGAAATTGTAAGATGTCAGTGAAGAGTAAGTTAATAACAGGACTGGTCCATTGTTCGCGATTGATCCCTTTCTTAAGCGGATCGATTGTGGACCGTTGGCGGGAGTCGGGATGGATCGGACGGCGCCGGAAGCCACTCTGAGGGTAGTAGCGTACGCTGACGATGTCACCATTTTCGTATCCTCGAGAGGGGAGGCGAAGTACGTGATGTCTGAAGTGGATCGCTACTCGGAGGCATCCGGGTCCATGATCAATCGGGATAAGTGTGAGATTCTCTGGCTGGGAGGGGGTGATCCAGTTTTTGATCTCCCGGACACCCTCCCAGGGCCCAAGTCGTCAGCCAAAGTCCTAGGCATCCATTTTGGCCATGGGGACTATCCCACTCAAAATTGGGACGACAGGCTTAGGATCGCCGCTCAGAAGGTCGACCAGTGGAAGGGTTGGTCTTTGACCCTCAGGGAAAGGGTAAACCTGATCAAGGCCTACTTACTCCCTTTGCTTATCTATTTGGGTAGCGTGTGTATCTTGCCAGAGCCTCTCTGGACTCGGGTTTATAGTCTGTTCTTCCAGCTCTTATGGGGGAATAGACTGAACCTGATCAAGAGAGAAGTGACTTACCGCACGAGGAGACTAGGGGGGTTATCTATGGTCAACCCCGTGGTGTTTCTTGTAAACACCTTTGTTAAAGCGAATCTGGCGAACCTCTGGATGGAGAGGGCTTCTCCGTGGGTAGTCTCCTGCCGGGGGTGGTTTCGGCCTTTCTTCCAGGAATGGGAGACAGGAGGGCAAGTGAAGGACTTGCGTACGCCTCATGGATATCTTCCGACTTACGTCACCCCGATTCTGAAGGTGATCCGCCGGTGGGGTTTGGAGGTGAGGGACATCAGGACTCTGTCAAGGAGGTCCCTTGACGAGGGGGTCTTGTTGTCCCACTTCCAGAAGCCCCTGGCCCTCAGGGATTGCCCAAGCCGGGATCTAGACAAGGGGTTACAGTTGCTAAATTCTGCAAGGATCCCCTTGAAGTTTTGGGACTTGGCTTGGCGCTGCTTTCACGGGAGGCTGTATGTGTGGGACAACTTGAAATACAGGAACTCTGATGAAAGGGGTTGTCCCCGGGAGGAGTGTGGCTCCATACTGGAAAGTATGGATCACTTCCTGATTCAGTGTCCCTTTAATACAGAGGTTTACCAACGGGTGGGAGCTTCCATTGGCTGGCCTAGGCTAGCCAGCCTCTCCTATGCGGAGTGGGCTTATGGAGTGCTCAGAGACATTGGTAGAAGGGACCTGTGCACATGTTTTTTAGTCAGTATAGTGGTTAGGTTCTACACGTGGAATGCACGGTGCTTAGTTTCAACGCAGCAGAAAGTCCTCCCAGTGGACGTGGTATGTAGGAACATTCTGGGTGACCTGGTGAAGGTGCGTTCTTTGGAGTATGAGAGACTGGGTACCAGTAGGGCCTCTCTCCTCTGGAGATGCTTTGCTTTTAGCGTACCCTAGCCTAGTCATACGTTTCCTGGTGGTGGGCTGATGCTTTCACCGTAGATTTTTGTTTTGTGGGATGTTGAGCTTTGAAGAAAGGCTTACAGAGACCGAGCTTGGGCCTTCAGGTAGTTCTGTATATTAAAATATTTTGCAGTGTGTGTTAAATAGTTATGTTGTTTATGTTGTTTATTAGGATAGAATGAGTTGGGGCTAGTTAGGTTGGGTGGGTGAGGGAAGGGGTCTTTTATTTGTGCTTTTATTTGTGCTTTTAAGTGTTTTATGTGTGTATTGAAGTGGGAGGCCTGCATCTAGCCCTGGACTATGCGGACATGGGTGGACATGGGGCGAGGGGCTAGATGTGGGTGGTGGAGGCAGGGCTGGCCTCGGACTATGCGGACACGAGAGAGACGTGAGGCGGAGGTCAGCCTTGGGTGAAGGGTGATGGAGTAGGTAGTGGGGGTTAGGGCTAGATTAGCGAGGTGAGGTTTGTTTTGCTTTATGTGTTATATTAATAAAAAAATAAAAAAAAATTTATTTATTTTTTAAATAAAAAATTGGTGATGAAAAAAATAAAAATAAATAAATATTTAGTTTGTTTTGTACTATTATTATTATTGTCATTATTGTTTTATTTGTCTTATTTGTGTTTCTGTTTTATTGACGAGTAGTCAAGTTTTTCTTTTTTGGGTTTTACAGCTGAACCGGCTAAGTAAGTTTCATTTCTTTTTTAGCATTTGTATATAGTTTGTATATAGTTTTTATAGGGTGTTGGTATGAATGTGAGTATGAGTGAGGCTGGGCCAGCTGAGAAGCTGTTCTGTTTTGTCTTGTTTTTTCTTGTCTGTTAAGTTTTGTATTTTTCTAATAAAAAAGAGTTCCGTAACAGACAATCTGGCTTCATGTCAGCAGAGAATCAGTCTGCATGTCATAGCAGAGAATCAGGCTTCACGTCACCCACCACTGTAAGGCTACTTTCACACTAGCGTTCGTCGGTCCGCTCGTGAGCTGCGTTTGAAGGAGCTCACGAGCGGACCCGAACGCAGCCGTCCAGCCCTGATGCAGTCTGAATGGAGCGGATCCGCTCAGACTGCATCAGTCTGGCGGCATTCAGCCTCCGCTCCGCTCGCCTCCGCACGGACAGGCGGACAGCTGAACGCTGCTTGCAGCGTTCGGGTGTCCGCCTGGCCGTGCGGAGGCGTGCGGATCCGTTCAGACTTACAATGTAAGTCAATGGGAACGGATCCGCTTGAAGATGTCACCAATTGACTCAATCTTCAAGCGGATCCGTCCCCCATTGACTTTACATTGAAAGTCTGAACGGATCCGCGCAGGCTACTTGCGCACTTGCGAATTTTTTTAAAGTTATTAATGCAGACGGATCCGTACTGAACGGAGCCTCCGTCTGCATTAATATGAGCGGATCCGTTCATGTCATGGAACCATGAACCAGACGTACAACAAGAGATAAGTGGAAAATAAGAAGGTTTTATTGAAGAGCAAGCCGTAAGCAAAGTCCAAACGGATGGCTAAACCGAAGCAGGGTCTTGCGGAGACAGAGGTCAGGAACCAGAAGGGTAGTCAGACGAAGCCAGGATCAGGAACCAACGGGGTAGTCAGACGAAGCCGGAATCAGGAACCAACGGGGTAGTCAGACGAGGCCAGGATCAGGAACCAGAAGCAGCAGCAGTCTTGGAAGCATGTGAACACAGGAGGACCAAGCAAGGAACTGAAGCCACAGACCTCCTATATATATGAGCTAGGCATCCAGCTCCTCCCAGTGGGAAGGAGGAGCCGCAGGGTGGGAGGCTACAAGAAAACCCAGAAACCAAGATGGCCGCCAGCACATGTCAAACGAAGGGAACAGCAAGGAGGTAAGACCATGACAGTTCAGAACGGATCCGCCCGAACGCTAGTGTGAAAGTAGCCTAACAGTCCATTGTCATAAATTTAGGCCCAGCACCCAGGCAGAGGAGAGAGGTTCCGTAACACAGAATCTGGCTTCATGTCACCAGAGAATCAGTCTTCATGTCATAGCAGAGAATCAGGCTTCACGTCAGCCACCACTGCAACAGTCCATTTTCATAAATTTAGGCCCAGCACCCAGGCAGAGGAGAGAGGTTCCGTAACACAGAATCTGGATTCATGTCACCAGGGAATCAGTCTTCATGTCATAGCAGAGAATCAGGCTTCACGTCAGCCACCACTGCAACAGTCCATTTTCATAAATTTAGGCCCATCACCCAGGCAGAGGAGAGAGGTTCCGAAACACAGAATCTGGCTTCATGTCACCAGAGAATCAGTCTTCATGTCATAGCAGAGAATAAGGCTTCACGCCACCCACCACTGTAACAGTCCATTTTCATAAATTTAGGCCCAGCACCCAGGCAGAGGAGAGAGGTCCCGTAACAGACAATCTGGCTTCATGTCAGCAGAGAATCAGTCTGCATGTCATAGCAGAGAATCAGGCTTCACGTCAGCCACCACTGCAACAGTCCATTTTCATAAATTTAGGCCCAGCACCCAGGCAGAGGAGAGAGGTTCCGTAACACAGAATCTGACTTCATGTCACCAGAGAATCAGTCTTCATGTCATAGCAGAGAATCAGGCTTCACGTCACCCAACATTGGAACAGTCCATTGGCATATATTTAGGCCCCGGCACCCAGACAGAGGAGAGGTTCATTCAACTTTGGGTAGCCTCGCAATATAATGGCAAAATGAAAATAAAAATAGGATTGAATGAGGAAGTACCCTGGAGTCCAATAATATATGGTTAAGGGGAGGTAGTAAATGTCTAATCTGCACAAGGGATGGACAGGTCCTGTGGGATCCATGCCTGGTTCATTTTTATGAACGTCAGCTTGTCCACATTGGCTGTAGACAGGCGGCTGCGTTTGTCTGTAATGACACCCCTGCAGTGCTGAATACACGTTCAGACAAAACGCTGGCCGCCGGGCAGGCCAGCACCTACAAGGCACAAAAAGGCAAGCTCTGGCCACGTAGACAATTTAGAGACCCAGAAGTTGAATGGGGCCGAACCATCAGTCAGTACGTGGAGGGGTGTGCACACGTACTGTTCCACCATGTTGGTGAAATGTTGCCTCCTGCTAACACGTTGCGTATCAGGTGGTGGTACAGTTAGCTGTGGCGTGTTGACAAAAGTTTTCCACATCTCTGCCATGCTAACCCTGCCCTCTGTCATGGTCTTACCTTCGTTTGACATGTGCTGGCGGCCATCTTGGTTTCTGGGTTTCTTGTAGCCTCCCACCCTGCGGCTTCTCCTTCCCACTGGGAGGAGCTGGATGCCTAGCTCATATATATAGAAGGTCTGTGGCTTCAGTTCCTTGCTTGGTCCTCCTGTGTTCACATGCTTCTAAGACTGCTGCTGCTTCTGGTTCCTGATCCTGGCCTCGTCTGACTACCCCGTTGGTTCCTGATCCTGGCTTCGTCTGACTACCCCGTTGGTTCCTGATCCTGGCTTCGTCTGACTACCCCGTTGGTTCCTGATCCTGGCTTCGTCTGACCACCCTCCTGGTTCCTGACCTCTGTCTACGCAAGACCCTGCTTCGGTTTAGCCATCCGTTTGGACTTTTTGCTACGGCCTTCTTATTTCCTCTCATCTCTGTTGTACGTCTGGTTCATGGTTCCATGACATTAGGACCAAGCCATGAATTCTGACGGTACAGGGCCATCCTCGCTACCTACGCTGGTTGCCAGACTTGATCAGCAGGATCACCTGTTGGGTCGGTTCGCTGTGGCGTTGCAAACCCTGCTTGAACGCACGGCTCATTTCGCTTCCGTTGCCGATGGGTCGGTTGTCGCTCCTGGGCCCGCTCCTACTGCCGCCCCGGTTGTTGCGCCAGAGTCTACCCCGACACCTGTTGCTGCGCCTGCGGTGTCTCGGGGTATGACCGGTTCTGCCCCCCTTCCACAGCGCTTTGGGGGAGAGCCAACTCAGTGCCGAGGTTTCCTTAACCAGGTGGGCATTTATTTCGAGTTGCTGCCACATGCCTTTCCTACTGAGAGATCAAAGGTGGGCTTCTTGATCTCGCTGCTCTCGGACAAGGCCTTGGCCTGGGCCAGCCCTTTATGGGAGAACAACAATCCGGTGGTTGCCGAGTTTTCCGGTTTTGTTGCTTCTCTTCGGAAGGTATTCGATGTGCCGGCTCGTGCTGCCTCTGCTGCGAAGCTCCTTATGTCCATCAGACAGGGTTCACGATCCGTAGCTGAATACGCCATTGAGTTTCGTACCCTGGCAGCAGAGGTGGGCTGGAATAATGAGGCTCTGGTCGCTGCTTTCTCTCATGGTCTCTCGGATGCCTTGAAGGATGAGGTTGCAGCTAAGGACCTACCAGTGGAGCTCGAGTCTCTTATTTCTTTCCTGATTTTGATTGACACCAGACTCAGGGAGAGACCTTCCTTTAAGGAGAGCCTGCGGAGGTCTCCTAACAGATTGGCGCCTACGTTTGCTGTCCCACCCGTGCCTCCCTCTCCTCCCACGCCTCCTGGGGATGACTTGTCTGGGGGTGAACCCATGCAGATGGGGATTGCTCGCCTGTCCGAGGGGGAGAGGGCACTCCGGAGACGCGAGGGCCGATGCATGTACTGTGGTCTCGGTGGGCATTTTCGGTTGGCATGTCCGAACCGTCCGGGAGAACGCTCGCACCTGAGGTCCTGTCGGGGGCAGATCTTGGGTGGAGTCTCCTCGTCCCCGGTTTCCCGTGTTGACAACCACTGATCACGGTTGTCCTCTCCTGGGTCGGGGGCTCGGTGACGACCCAGGCGTTGGTGGACTCTGGTGCTGGTGGTTTGTTCATTGATAGAGTGTTCGTTGCCGCCAATTCCATTCCTCTGCAGCCTCGAGGTTCCCCACTGGCTCTTGAGGCGATAGACGGCAGACCCCTTCTGCCGCCACACGTGACTCATGAGACCCTTCCAGTGGGGATAGCCATTGGTGCCGTTCACAGAGAGTCGGTCTGTCTCCAGGTTATTTCGTCTCCACACTACTCGGTGGTCTTGGGGTACCCCTGGCTCCAGAAGCATAATCCGACTTTCGATTGGAGATCGGTCGAGATCCTCTCGTGGTCACCGCAGTGTGGGGTTAGTTGCATCCATGGGCCTGTCAAGTTGCTGTGTACTTCCTCGGACTCTCTGTTGCCTCCTGAATACGAAGAGTACCGGGATGTATTCGATAAGGTGCGCGCGGTTGCCCTACCTCCGCACCGCCCATACGATTGTGCCATAGAGTTACAATCCGGTGCCGTTCCTCCTCGTGGCAAAGTCTATCCACTGTCGGTAGCGGAGAATGAGGCCATGGAGGAGTACGTGAGGGAGGCGCTTTCACGCGGACACATTCGCAAATCCTCGTCCCCGGCAGGGGCTGGATTTTTCTTTGTGAAAAAGAAGGGCGGTGAGTTGAGGCCTTGCATCGATTACAGGGGTCTCAATCGCATCACGATCAAGAACGCTTACCCGATACCCTTGATTTCCGAGCTGTTCGATCGCCTCAAAGGGGCCACGGTCTTTACCAAACTCGACCTGAGGGCGGCATATAACCTGGTAAGGATCAAGGCGGGCGATGAGTGGAAGACCGCGTTTAACACCAGGACCGGTCATTATGAATCCTTGGTTATGCCCTTTGGGTTGTGCAATGCGCCCGCAGTCTTCCAGGAATTCATCAACGATGTTTTCCGTGACCTGTTGCAGCAGTGTGTGGTGGTCTATTTGGATGACATCTTGGTATATTCTGAATCCATGGAGGCCCACATTATGGATGTCAGACGAGTGTTGCAACGGTTACGAGAGAACAGGCTGTTCGGTAAGCTTGAGAAATGCGAATTTCACCGATCCCAGGTAACCTTCTTAGGTTACATCATTTCCGCTGAGGGGTTCTCCATGGATCCTGAGAAGGTTTCGGCTGTCTTACAGTGGCCCCAGCCCAGTGGTCTCCGTGCCCTGCAGCGCTTTTTGGGCTTCGCCAATTATTATCGGAAGTTCATCAGGGACTTTTCCATGCTAGCCAAGCCTCTCACGGATCTGACCAGGAAGGGCAGTAATTTCCAGGTCTGGCCGCTCGAGGCCATCCGAGCTTTTGAGGCTCTAAAGTCCGCCTTTGTGTCGGCTCCGATTCTGTCGCATCCCAACCCTGGGTTGCCCTTTGTCCTCGAGGTGGACGCGTCTGAGACGGGAGTAGGCGCCCTTCTGTCTCAGCGTAGAACACCAGAGGGTCCTCTGCTTCCCTGTGGGTTTTACTCCCGGAAACTGTCTTCCGCGGAGTGCAACTATCACATTGGTGACAGGGAGTTATTGGCCATCGTGCAGGCCCTTAAAGAATGGAGGCACTTGCTCGAGGGCTCGGTGGTTCCGGTTCTCATCCTGACGGACCACAAGAATCTGACCTACCTTTCTGAGGCCAAGAGATTGACACCACGTCAGGCCAGATGGGCTCTGTTCTTGTCACGTTTTAATTACGTGGTCTCCTACCTACCCGGTTCCAAGAACATCAGAGCGGATGCCTTATCACGGCAGTACTCCGAGCTGTCCGGGGAGGAGTCGATTCCGACTTCGGTCATACCTCCGAATCAGATCCTGGCCGCCATTCGCACCAGCCTGACCTCTCCCCTGGGTGAGCAGATTTTGGCGGCTCAATCTGGTGCTCCCTCTGGGAGACCCAACGGCAGGTGTTTTGTGCCTGAGGAGTTGCGCACTCGGTTGTTGCGAACCTACCATAACTCCAAGGCCGCGGGGCATCCTGGAAAGAACCAGCTGTCCTGGGCTGTTTCACGTCTGTTCTGGTGGCCTTCTCTACGTTCCGACATCGCCGCATATGTAGCGGCATGCTCCGTTTGTGCCCAGAGTAAGTCCCCTCGGCACCTTCCGTTGGGCCTTTTGCAACCCATAGCCACCGGGGAGCGCCCATGGTCACACCTGGGGATAGATTTCATTGTGGACCTCCCTGCATCCCGAGGCCATACGGTCATTCTCATGATTGTGGACCGGTTTTCCAAAATGTGCCACTGTGTTCCTCTCAAGAAGTTACCCTGTGCACAAGAGTTGGCCACGATTTTCGCCAGGGAGGTCTTCCGGTTGCACGGTTTGCCCAAGGAGATTGTGTCGGATCGGGGGAGTCAGTTTGTGTCCAGGTTCTGGCGCGCCTTTTGCTCCCAGTTGGGGATTCATCTCTCTTTCTCCTCGGCCTACCACCCTCAGTCCAATGGGGCCGCAGAACGATCTAATCAGGCCTTGGAGCAATTCCTTCGTTGCTATGTCTCCGATCACCAAGACAATTGGGTTGACCTCCTGCCTTGGGCTGAGTTTGCCAGGAACACGGCGGTGAACTCTTCCTCTGGGACGTCTCCCTTCATGGCCAATTATGGGTTCCAACCTGCCGTGTTACCGGAGGTATTCTCTCCCCAGGATACTCCGGCTGTGGAGGATCACCTTTCCGTCCTACGTGCTTCTTGGGTACAGATCCAGAGGTCCCTTGAGGTCTCTGCGCAGCGCCAGAGACTCCAGGCTGATCGCAGACGAGCGCCCGCTCCTTCCTACCAGGTCGGAGACCGTGTATGGTTGTCCACCCGCAACCTCAACCTTCGAGTGCCCACTCCCAAGCTGGCGCCTCGCTTTGTTGGTCCCTTCCGAGTGCTTCGCAGGGTAAACCCGGTAGCCTATGCCCTTGCGCTTCCTCCTGGCATGCGGATCTCCAACGTGTTTCATGTCTCCCTGTTGAAGCCGTTGGTGTGTAATCGTTTCACTTCCTCGGTTCCTCGGCCCCGTCCGGTCCAAGTGGGCAATCATGAGGAATATGAGGTGAGCAATATCCTGGACTCACGCCTGGTCCGCGGTCGGTTGCAGTTTTTGGTCCATTGGCGTGGTTATGGTCCAGAGGAGCGTTCCTGGGTTCCCTCCGCAGATGTCCATGCTCCTGCTTTGCTCCGAGCCTTCCACGCATGCTTCCCTCAGAAACCGTTCCTTACTCCGTGGAGGAGGGGCCCTTGAGGGGGAGGTACTGTCATGGTCTTACCTTCGTTTGACATGTGCTGGCGGCCATCTTGGTTTCTGGGTTTCTTGTAGCCTCCCACCCTGCGGCTTCTCCTTCCCACTGGGAGGAGCTGGATGCCTAGCTCATATATATAGAAGGTCTGTGGCTTCAGTTCCTTGCTTGGTCCTCCTGTGTTCACATGCTTCTAAGACTGCTGCTGCTTCTGGTTCCTGATCCTGGCCTCGTCTGACTACCCCGTTGGTTCCTGATCCTGGCTTCGTCTGACTACCCCGTTGGTTCCTGATCCTGGCTTCGTCTGACTACCCCGTTGGTTCCTGATCCTGGCTTCGTCTGACCACCCTCCTGGTTCCTGACCTCTGTCTACGCAAGACCCTGCTTCGGTTTAGCCATCCGTTTGGACTTTTTGCTACGGCTTGATTTCCAATAAAGCCTTCTTATTTCCACTCATCTCTGTTGTACGTCTGGTTCATGGTTCCATGACACCCTCAGAGGAGCTGGCCGTGACACAGCTGCCTTGGCGACCTCTTGCTCCTCCTCTGCCTTGGCCTTGGGCTTCCACTTGTTCCCCTGTCACATTTGGGAATGCTCTCAGTAGCGCGTCTACCAACGTGCGCTTGTACTCGCGCATCTTCCTATCACGCTCCAGTGCAGGAAGTAAGGTGGGCACATTGTCTTTGTACCGTGGATCCAGCAGGGTGGCAACCCAGTAGTCCGCACACGTTAAAATGTGGGCAACTCTGCTGTCGTTGCGCAGGCACTGCAGCATGTAGTCGCTCATGTGTGCCAGGCTGCCCAGGGGTAAGGACAAGCTGTCCTCTGTGGGAGGCGTATCGTCATCGTCCTGCCTTTCCCCCCAGCCACGCACCAATGATGGGCCCGAGCTGCGTTGGGTGCCACCCCGCTGTGACCATGCTTCATCCTCATCCTCCTCCATCTCCTCCTCGTCCTCCTCGTCCTCCAGTAGTGGGCCCTGGCTGGCCACATTTGTACCTGGCCTCTGCTGTTGATATAAACCTCCCTCTGAGTCACTTCGAAGAGACTGGCCTGAAAGTGCTAAAAATGACCCCTCTTCCTCCTCCTCCTCCTCCTCCTCCTCCTGGGCCACCTCCTCTTCCATCATCGCCCTAAGTGTTTTCTCAAGGAGACATAGAAGAGGTATTGTAACGCTGATAACGGCGTCATCGCCACTGGCCATGTTGGTGGAGTACTCGAAACAGCGCAACAGGGCACACAGGTCTCGCATGGAGGCCCAGTCATTGGTGGTGAAGTGGTGCTGTTCTGTAGTGCGACTGACCCGTGCGTGCTGCAGCTGAAACTCCACTATGGCCTGCTGCTGCTCGCACAGTCTGTCCAGCATGTGCAAGGTGGAGTTCCACCTGGTGGGCACGTCGCATATGAGGCGGTGAGCGGGAAGGCCGAAGTTACGCTGTAGCGCAGACAGGCGAGCAGCGGCAGGATGTGAATGCCGGAAGCGCGCACAGACGGCCCGCACTTTATGCAGCAGCTCTGACATGTCGGGGTAGTTGTGAATGAACTTCTGCACCACCAAATTCAGCACATGCGCCAAGCAAGGGATGTGCGTCAAACCGGCTAGTCCCAGAGCTGCAACGAGATTTCGCCCATTATCGCACACCACCAGGCCGGGATTGAGGCTCACCGGCAGCAACCACTCGTCGGTCTGTTGTTCTATACCCCGCCACAACTCCTGTGCGGTGTGGGGCCTGTCCCCCAAACATATGAGTTTCAGAATGGCCTGCTGACGTTTACCCCGGGCTGTGCTGAAGTTGGTGGTGAAGGTGTGTGGCTGACTGGATGAGCAGGTGGAAGAAGAGGAGGAGGAAGCTGAGTAGGAGGAGGTGGCAACAGGAGGCAAAGAATGTTGCCCTGCGATCCTTGGCGGCGGAAGGACGTGCGCCAAACAGCTCTCCGCCTGGGGCCCAGCTGCCACTACATTTACCCAGTGTGCAGTTAGGGAGATATAGCGTCCCTGGCCGTGCTTACTGGTCCACGTATCTGTGGTTAGGTGGACCTTGCCACAGATGGCGTTGCGCAGTGCACACTTGATTTTATTGGATACTTGGCTGTGCAGGGAAGGCACGGCTCTCTTGGAGAAGTAGTGGCGGCTGGGAACAACATACTGTGGGACAGCAAGCGACATGAGCTGTTTGAAGCTGTCTGTGTCCACCAGCCTAAATGACAGCATTTCATAGGCCAGTAGTTTAGAAATGCTGGCATTCAGGGCCAGGGATCGAGGGTGGCTAGGTGGGAATTTACGCTTTCTCTCAAATGTTTGTGAGATGTAGAGCTGAACGCTGCCGTGTGACATGCTTGAGACGCTTGGTGACGGAGGTGGTGGTGTTAGTGGTTTATCCCCTGTTTGCTGGGCGGCAGGTGCCAACGTTCCTCCAGAGGCGGAGGTAGAGGCCGAGGCGGCAGCAGCAGAAGAGGCCGAGGCGGCGGCAGCTGCAGAAGAGACCGAGGCGGCGGCAGCAGCAGAAGAGACCGAGGCGGCAGCAGCAGAAGAGGTAGCAGGGGGAGCCTGAGTGACTTCCTTGTTTTTAAGGTGTTTACTCCACTGCAGTTCATGCTTTGCATGCAGGTGCCTGGTCATGCAGGTTGTGCTAAGGTTCAGAACGTTAATGCCTCGCTTCAGGTTCTGATGGCACAGCGTGCAAACCACTCGGGTCTTGTCGTCAGCACATTGTTTGAAGAAGTGCCATGCCAGGGAAATCCTTGAAGCTGCCTTTGGGGTGCTCGGTCCAAAATGGCGGCGGTCAGTAGCAGGCGGAGTCTCTTGGCGGCGGGTGTTCTGCTTTTGCCCACTGCTCCCTCTTTTGCTACGCTGTTGGCTCGGTCTCACCACTGCCTCTTCCTCCGAACTGTGAAAGTCAGTGGCACGACCTTCATTCCATGTGGGGTCTAGGACCTCATCGTCCCCTGCATCGTCTTCCACCCAGTCTTGATCCCTGACCTCCTGTTCAGTCTGCACACTGCAGAAAGACGCAGCAGTTGGCACCTGTGTTTCGTCATCATCAGAGACATGCTGAGGTGGTATTCCCATGTCCTCATCATCAGGAAACATAAGTGGTTGTGCGTCAGTGCATTCTATGTCTTTCACCGCTGGGGAAGGGCTAGGTGGATGCCCTTGGGAAACCCTGCCAGCAGAGTCTTCAAACAGCATAAGAGACTGCTGCATAACTTGAGGCTGAGACAGTTTCCCTGGTATGCATGGGGGTGATGTGACAGACTGATGGGGTTGGTTTTCAGGCGCCATCTGTGCGCTTTCGGCAGAAGACTGGGTGGGAGATAATGTGAACGTGCTGGATCCACTGTCGGCCACCCAATTGACTAATGCCTGTACCTGCTCAGGCCTTACCATCCTTAGAACGGCATTGGGCCCCGAGGTAGTTGGTACACTAGGACGTGTGGATGTGGCAGAACGGCCACGTCCTCTCCCAGCACCAGAGGGTCCACTAACACCACCACGACCATGTCCACGTCCGCGTCCCTTACTAGATGTTTTCCGCATTGTTATCGTTCACAACAACAACAAAAATATTATTTGGCCCAATGTATTGTATTCAAATTCAGCTGGATATAAATTTGAGGCCTAGTATTTAGGCGCTGGGTGACAGGTATGGGTTTACTGACAGAATTAGACTTGGAAATGCACAGTAGCGGGTGTGTGAAGTTATTCTGAATGTCCCTATGTACACCTTCAATATGATCTACCCTTTTAGGGATAGATTTCAAATAGCTCTGATACAGCAGAAACCACTAAATTTTTAAATTGCTAAATTGGGAATTGTATTTCAACCCAGGACAAGAAATGTGCTTGAACGGACACTAAATAACTCGCCCAGCTACAGCACTAACGACAGATTTAGCTGGTGTGGGGGGTTAGCTCTTCTCCAGGGGTCATTCTCACAGATACGCCTTTAGGACACCAAGTTTCAGGTCCAAACAGTGTATTTATTGTTCAACACCAGCAACAATAAAATGACAAAATAATAAACACTCGCCCGTCCAGGCTCTAACTAAACATAAAGTTTCCTGACTCACCTAGGTCCCAGTTCACACCCTGTGAACTCGTGCGGCTTTGTCAGCCAATGTCCCACAGCCTCCTGGCTGTACAGAGCACAGTACGCCCACTGTCTCCAGTTCAGTATTTCTTGTGGGGGATTGGGGCTCAGTATTCTGCCTGACTATGGCCCTGCGACCCTCCCAGGCCTCGCTGCGTCCCCCAACTCCAGGCTATCGCCCAGCTTTGTGGTCCCTCAGCCTTGCCCAGCTGAGACCACACAGACAGAGCCTCCAGGCCTCTGTCCACAGGTACCACACTCCCCCCTTTCTGACACTCTGGGAGGTGCTTTGTGCTAGGCTGATTACCTCCAGCTTCTCTCACCTGTGGTGGAACAGGGGTGTGGACCGAACTATCCACCCCTTCCTTGCCTCTAACCTGAGTGAGACCTGTCACTGTCTCACATATCCCCCCCCCTTTGTTCAAGCCCGTGAGGGTGAACACCTGCATAACCACGGGAGGCTGGTGAGAGGGTATCGACCTGGCCTGGACGTGGGGAACAGCCACCCACCCTGCTCTTTGGCTGCTCCCAATAAGAACCGGCCCAGATTGGCTTTACAGCCACACTAAGTAACCCAGTGTCAGCGAGCACTAGCTGCCGCTGACACAGAAAATTACCGGTTCTTATTTCACAGAGGCCAGGAACCTCGGTGACACGTACCTTCCCTTTGTTCTGCCAGACCCATGCCATCAGAGCTTGGTTTATCACCAAAACCAACATCTTGCCTAACCGAAACTGCCTAAAGGCCTCATGTGCCCATCTCATGGCCAGATACTCTTTTCTTACTCTTTCCCTAGTGATGATGCGCTGTCGTATATTTAGATCTCTCTCTCTTTTTAGATCCTCTGGCTCCTGTACATGCGCCTCACGTCCTTTCTTGGACTGCTGCAGCTCTTGCCTGAACTGTTCCCAGTCATGGTCATATCCCGAGACTTTCTCCTTTGCTTTGCAGGGCTCCTTCAGCAGAGCATGCTTGCCCCTACTCGCTTCTTTTAAGTGCATCTGGGTCACTTCTTCCTTCTTTCCAACAGTAGTTACCCCAGCTACTATGGCAGTTTTAGAGACCTCTGCTTCTTTAGCGGCTTTTTCCACTTCGGCCGCGGCTCCCTTTGGCTTAACTTTGGCCTCTGTAGAACCTGGGGACTTCATGTCAACCAACATATCGGCCTTAACTTTTTCAGTCTTTGTCTTCTTGAAGTCTCCAGTCTCTTTGACCGCCTTCTCATCCTTCTCGGACATGGCACCATACACTTGCCCTGTTAACCCCTCCCCCTCTTTCTCATTGAGGCAGGAGGCACCAGGGTCTTCAGCAGACTCCTCGTCTTCTTTTATTTTCTCCAGAGGCTCACCCAGGACCCTGTTCTCATTTTGTGGAGTAGTCAGGAGATACAGGCCATTGTAATAGCCCGGATCCGAAAACTGATCGTTTACCTCCTTGTACTTCTTCCCCAGCAGCCTGCTGGCTATTTGGAAGGCCTTGTATGCAGAGGGGACATCTTCCAGGCCTAGGCTACACGCTACCACGGGTCTGTGGTCTTCGGCATCCACATCAGCCCCATCAACTGGTTTAGCAGAAGCATCTTCCATCTTCTCTGCCACAGCCAGCACCACAGTGCCACCCTCTCCAGTCCCATTTTTAACAGGCTCTGGCTTCTTGACGTCTTCCAGAGAACTCTCCTCTTCAGGTTTCTCGCCTTCTACCTGCTGCTCGAGAGCACACTTAGATTTCTCCAACTCATCTTTTAAGCTCATGAGATTTTCAGTCTCTGCTCTGAGTTGCTTGTTCAGCCTCTCCAATTCAGCATGCTCCTCAAGCTCTTCTTCCAGGGCTTTAGCCAAGGAGAGGGCCTTGGTCTCCTTTTCCCAAGCATCAGTCTCTGTTTGGTCACTTTTTTCACCATATCGAGCAGAGATGCATTTCTCTTCAGCTAGGAGCCAGTCACACTTCTCCTGTTTCTTCGCTGGATTAGACATAACTTGCTTCTGGTGGTCCAGGTCCACCATCAGATCATCCAATCCTCGCTGAAGTTTGTTCTGTTTTCTCCACCTTTTTGTAAGTCACACCCTGTTTCTCCAGGCGCTGAACCACCAACTCCATGTTTTTCAGCAGTTTCTTTTCAGCTTTTGCACAAGCTTGTGGGAAGTGCCCCGCTTTTTGGCCTCCGGTTCCAGCTGCTCCTTGCTCGGCTCTGCTGCAGCAGATGTAGGAGTATCACCATTCTCTTTCTTTGCCCTTTCTGAAATTTTCTTCAGTTGCTCTGTGAAGACAGCTAGTCCCGTCTCTAACGTTTCTAGGGAGCATGAGGAGAGAGAGAGATCATCCTCCTGTTTGCAGCTGTACTGTCGTGTCAGGTCACCTACAACTGTCTGGATATGGGCTTCAGAACCTAGGCTGATGTCACCCGACTTAATTCCCATCTCGTCAGATATAACTGTCTGGTCGCTACTAATAACCACCTTTGTTTTGCAGGACCTTGACATGGTAGCTTCACTCTCTGAGTCGGTCAGAGCACATACGTCACCTATACCGCTCGTGTCATTATTAATTCTGACCTCTAGGGGCACCGATGAGCTAATCCCCACCTGGGACACTTCCTTAGTAACCGACCAACATTGTGGAGACTGCATTTCCACCTCTGGTACGTGTGGTACACCCTCTAACCCGATCATATTTTCCTGCACCTTCAAACACTGAGCTGGAGCTGGGCTTTGCTCCACACTACTTATATGCATGTCTTCAAACCTTTTGATTACGTCATATCGCGCTTCATGAAACATAGCAGATGCAGAAAATAAAGTTTTATCATCATTTACATTTTTACCACCAGGGGGCGCTTCTCCCCTGACCACAACCTGCAACGGAAAAGTTATATCACTGTCACCACATATTTCATATGACATCATATTTTCCTTATGCATTTCCGCACTTTTGTCACCATCACCTTGCACTTGACCAGCACCATTGTTTCCAATGGTCAATATTCTTTCCCCATGCAGGTCAAAGTGCAGCTCCCTTAGATCCTCACTTAAAGGGACAGGTACAGGTTCTGCAGGAGTTTCGTCACTATCTGCAGAAGTGTCTACCTTACCCCACAGCAACAAACCGATATCACGGCCCAACACTCCCTCATGCATGAGCGGTTCTGTAACATCAAGTTCATCAGTCTCTGTTCTCATTGGAGTCTCACGCTCAGTGAAAATCAGTGGATAGTCCTTATCCGCACGACTATCCAGCACCTTTAATATTTTATCAGTCTCTGGTTTCAATATTGTGCTACCCCTTACCCGGGCTAGCATGGGATCCCGGCTCCTTGTCATCCCAAAACTAGCTTTGGTCATGGGCAACTGAGGAAACCCAGAAACCTTCTCCCCTGCGGGTTTCTGCGAGGGAGCCATCACAGCAGGCTTATCCGCCTGTCCAGACACTGCTTTTTCTCTGTGTGACTTATTACCTACCGGCCCAGCAGGTATCCGCTGCCGCCGGCTCACTGTCACTGGCTCTGCCACATGGTTAATAACAGGAACAGTCTTACCCTTTGTAATCAACCATTCTGGTAAAGCAGTGACATCCTCTCCCGCGGAATCATCAATGTTGTGGTTGCTCCTAGCAACAGCTTTACTGCACCTCCGCACTTCCTCTCTAGGACTCCGGACACAGTCGCAGGGAAGATATGCACTCCTGAGAACCGCACCGCTCTTCACCTCTTTGTCTTCCCGACGGTTGCCCTTGGCAACGGCATATCTTTGCCTTTTATCAGGAACTCCGCTCCACAACTGCCCAAACAATGGAAAGTCCTTGCCCAGTACAAATTCCACTTCCAGTGTCTTACATTTTAACAGCTCCCATTGCACAGAGCCATAGTGCGTCACAAAGGTCAGTGACACCATAGTTTTTGTCTCTGGCCCCCTTGTTACAAAGTCCAGAATTTCAGGCAGGACCCGAGACACTTGCTGGCGGGAGTCTAGAATGACCCCCAGCGGGATTCCGCCAATCACTAACTCGCAGGATTTCTCCCACGGGCTATACCATTTTTCAGCCATTTCCACTGCTCAGTCTCTTGTACTGGGCTTCTGGCCCTTTAAATCTTGCACTGTTTGCACCACAGAAAAAAAAATGTCCAGTTTAACACCAGCAGTCTCTGCTCTGCAAACTAGCAGGCTTCCAGCACTTTTACTTCTCAGCAGGGACACCTTGCCCGCATCCGACACCAATTGTGGGGGGTTAGCTCTTCTCCGGGGGTCATTCTCACAGATACGCCTTTAGGACACCAAGTTTCAGGTCCAAACAGTGTATTTATTGTTCAACACCAGCAACAATAAAATGACAAAATAATAAACACTCGCCCGTCCAGGCTCTAACTAAACATAAAGTTTCCTGACTCACCTAGGTCCTAGTTCACACCCTGTGAACTCGTGCGGCTTTGTCAGCCAATGTCCCACAGCCTCCTGGCTGTACAGAGCACAGTACGCCCACTGTCTCCAGTTCAGTATTTCTTGTGGGGGATTGGGGCTCAGTAGTCTGCCTGACTATGGCCCTGCGACCCTCCCAGGCCTCGCTGCGTCCCCCAACTCCAGGCTATTGCCCAGCTTTGTGGTCCCTCAGCCTTGCCCAGCTGAGACCACACAGACAGAGCCTCCAGGCCTCTGTCCACAGGTACCACACTCCCCCCTTTCTGACACTCTGGGAGGTGCTTTGTGCTAGGCTGATTACCTCCAGCTTCTCTCACCTGTGGTGGAACAGGGGTGTGGACCGAACTATCCACCCCTTCCTTGCCTCTAACCTGAGTGAGACCTGTCACTGTCTCAAACTGGATATAAATTTAAGGCCTAGTATTTAGGCGCTGGGTGACAGGTATGGGTTTACTGACAGAATTAGACTTGGAAATGCACAGTAGCGGGTGTGTGAAGTTATTCTGAATGTCCCTATGTGCACCTTCAATATGATCTACCCTTTTAGGGATAGATTTCAAATAGCTCTGATACAGCAGAAACCACTAAATTTTGAAATTGCTAAATTGGGAATTGTATTTCAACCCAGAACAAGAAATGTGCTTGAACGGACACTAACTAACCGCCCAGCTACAGCAGTAACGACAGATTTAGCTGGATATGAATTTGAGGCCTAGTATTTAGGCGCTGGGTGACAGGTATAGGTTTACTGACAGAATTAGACTGGGATATGGCCAAAAAATAACCACACTATTGATGGTTAAATGCACTTGGTGTGACAGCTTGACAAACCACACTACTGAGGGTTAAATGCACTTGGTGACAGGCGCAGCTTGCCCCTGATGTAGTATATGGCCAAAAAATAAACAGACTATTGCTGGTTAAATGCACTTGGTGTGACAGCTTCACCCTGATGTAGGATTTAGCCAAAAAACAACCACACCATTGAGGGTTAAATGCACTTGGTGACAGCTTTCCCCTGATGTAGTATATGGCCAAAAAATAAACAGAATATTGCTGGTTAAATGCACTTGGTGTGACAGCTTCACCCTGATGTAGGATTTAGCCAAAAAACAACCACACCATTGAGGTTTAAATGCACTTGGTGACAGGCGCAGTTTGCCCCTGATGTAGTATATGGCCAAAAAATTACCAGACTATTGCTGGTTAAATGCACTTGGTGTGACAGCTTCACCCTGATGTAGGAATTAGCCAAAAAACAACCACACCATTGAAGGTTAAATGCACTTGGTCGCAGCTTGTGCTAGCACACCACAAGACACAAAATGGCCGCCGATCACCCCAGTAAAAAGTGACTGACAAACGGTCTGGGCAGCCTAAAAACAGTGAGCAATTGAATTTCAGCAGCTCAATGATGCACAGCTGCAGATCGATCGATTAATCAAGTCCTTTGGAGGAGTTAATCTGCCTAATCTCGCCCTACTGTCGCAGCCGCAACCTCTCCCTATGCTAATCAGAGCAGAGTGACGGGCGGCGCTATGTGACTCCAGCTTAAATAGAGGCTGGGTCACATGGTGCTCTGGCCAATCACAGCCATGCCAATAGTAGGCATGGCTGTGATGGCCTCTTGGGGCAAGTAGTATGACGCTTGTTGATTGGCTGCTTTGCAGCCTTTCAAAAAGCGCCAAGAAAGCGACGACCACCGAACCCGGATTTCTACGAAAATGTCCGGGTTCGGGTCCGTGTCACGGACACCCCAAAATTCGGTACGAACCCGAACTATACAGTCCGGGTTCGCTCATCCCTATTGGGCGCGAATATTTGAATAGTGAATATAAATCGTGAATATCTGCACTTCGAGAATTTGCGAATATTTAGAATATAGTGATATATATTTTATTTTAAAATATTCTAGATTATTTTTCATCTGAACCCATGATCCCTCCCTGCTTCTTGCTTTTGGGCCAATGAGAAGGCTGCAATGTCTTTGTTTGAGCTTAGCAACATTCCTGGCAACCAATAGGACAGTTGCCTACCCCTTACTGTATAAGAACATCCCCAGCAACCATTTTCTACAGTTTTTTTTAAAGTTGTGAGAGAGACAGCAGTGTTATTGCTGTGCTCTGTGCTTTACTGTGTCATTACATTAGTTACAGTGGGGCAAAAAAGTATTTAGTCAGCCACCAATTGTGCAAGTTCTCCCACTTAAAAAGATGAGAGAGGCCTGTAATTTTCATCATAGGTACACTTTAACTATGAGATGCAGAATGGGGGGAAAGAATACAGGAAATCACATTGTAGGATTTCTAATGAATTAATTGGTAAATTCCTCGGTGAAATAAGTATTTGGTCACCTACAAACAAGCAAGATTTTTGGTCTCACAGACCTGTAGCTTCTTCTTTAAGAGGCTCCTCTGTCCTCCACTCGTTACCTGTATTAATGGCACCTGTTTGAACTTGTTATCAGTATAAAAGGCACCTGTCCACAACCTCAAACAGTCAAACGCCAAACTCCACTATGGCCAAGACCAAAGAGCTGTCGGACACCAAAAACTAAATAGTAGACCTGCATCAGGCTGGGAAGACCGAATCTGCAATAGGCAAGCAGCTTGGTATGAAGAAATCAACTGTGGGAGCAAATATTAGAAAATGGAAGACATATAAGACCACTGAAAATCTCCCTCGATCTGGGGCTCCACACAAGCTCTCACCCCGTGGGGTCAAAATGATCACAAGAACAGTGAGTAAAAATCCCAGAACCACACGGGGGGACCTAGTGAATGACCTGCAGAGAGCTGGGACCAAAGTAACAAAGGCTACCATCAGTAACACACTACACCGCCAGGGACTCAAATCCTGCAGTGCCAGACGTGTCCCCCTGCTTAAGCCAGTACATGTCCGGGCCCATCTGAAGTTTGCTAGAGAGCATTTGGATGATCCAGAAGAGGATTGGGAGAATGTCATATGGTCAGATGAAATCAAAGTAGAACTTTTTGGTAAAAACTCAACTCGTCGTGTTTGGAGGAGAAAGAATGCTGAGTTGCATCCAAAGAACACCATGCCTACTGTGAAGCATGGGGGTGGAAACATCATGCTTTTGGGCTATTTTTCTGCAAAGGAACCAGGACGATTGATCTGTGTAAAGGAAAGAATGAATGGGGCCATGTATCGTGAGGTTTTGAGTGTAAGCCTCCTTCCATCAGCAAGGGCATTGAAGATTAAACAGGGCTGGGTCTTTCAGAATGACAATGATCCCAAACACACCGCCCGGGCAACGAAGGAGTGGCTTTGCAAGAAGCATTTCAAGGTCCTGGAGTGGCCTAGCCAGTCTCCAGATCTCAACCCCACAGAAAACCTTTGGGGGTAGTTGAAAGTTCATGTTGCCCAGCGACAGCCCCAAAACATCACTGCTCTAGAGGAGATCTGCATGGAGGAATGGGACAAAATACCAGCACCAGTGTGTGAAAACCTTGTGAAGACTTACAGAAAATGTTTGGTCTCTGTCATTGCCAACAAAGGGTATATAACAAAGTATTGAGATAAACTTTTGTTATTGACCAAATACTTATTTTCCACCATAATTTGCAAATAAATTCTTTAAAAATCAGAAAATTTGATTTCCTGGATTTCTTTTTCCTCATGTCTCCCATAGTTGAGGTATACCTATGATGAAAATTACAGGCCTCTCTCATCTTTTTAAGTGGGAGAACTTCTACAATTGGTGGCTGACTAAATACTTTTTTGCCCCACTGTAGATAGTGTTAAAGGAAATATTATTTATTAATATTTGGGGTAAATATCAATAATTAATATTCATAAATAGGCGTGAATCCTCTATTTATGACTCCGCCTATTTATATTTTAATATATAAACTAATTTACCTTGGTTGCCCTTGCATGCTGCTTTCTCCCCCTGTGCTGTTACCGAAACGCAAACCTGTTTTGTGGTCAACATACTGTTAGCACCAGGGCATGACAGATTCGAGATTACCTGCTGCAAATCCACAATGGTTTGCATTTTCGCAGCCAGTTCCTCTCAAAGTTAAACAATCAGTGTATCCATAGATACTGCATTGTTCCTTAATTGATTTACCTCAGTGTACAGTCTGAGCAGCTTTGTCCATGTCAGAGTAGAAACTCTCCTTGTCCGAGAGCCTAGACTCTAACACACAAATCTTTCTGCCCCTCTCAACTGTACATTGGACCTTTTCTTGCAGTTGAGTTTCTAATGTGTGTACATGTTTGATGTTCTAAACACAACAATTGCAGTGAACGCTTGCCTTGTTGGAAGCTTCCTCTGCCCTTGTTGTGCTGTTGAGTGTCTGCGTGTTTTACTTATACAAATTTTATCGTGAGCGTATGCCTGGTCCAACAAAGTAAACCATAGACACTCTGTAGATTTGTAAGTGGTGGGGATAATGGGAATGAATGTACTCTGTTTGCCTAGGTTTTGCAGTGTGGAGAAGTCCCTACTCACTTTTTGATGTGAGGCCATCTTCTTTGGTGCTGTACTTTCTTGTCCTTGGTTGCTGAGGGGAGGAGGTCCTCTAATATTCAGTGGTATGGTATGTGATGACTTTTAGCCAGCGATCAGTGGGCGTGTAGGGCAATCAGAAAATTATTAATACACAAAAATCAGAATAGATTTAGATTCTCTGCTGTAGATTTTGGTCTTTGTTTGGCTCTGATTGAAAAAAATCACACTATCTGTCCGAACGGTCAGGCCCTGGACGCTCAGAAACCACTGACCGCGTCTCTCTTGCCTGACTAGTTCACAGAGTAAGCGATTTTCTTCACCAAAGCCAAACACAGACACTAATTCCTAGCAGTGGATCTGGCTAGCCAATGTTAATTATGAATACTTTGAAGCCTCTGTTGCACCAAGACTCTCTCTTTTGACTGACACTCTGCGCTGGGCTCTTATCTCAGACTGATTGTGTCACCTGGTGCTGCCTCAGAACTGATGACTGAAGGGGAAGACATGGAAACTCCTGACATGAATCTCCCCTAGCAGCCATGAGGCCCATCGCTGCCTCACAGTAGTCAGACCTGCTAAAATGTGAAGTTTCATGTATTGTGCCAAAATATGTGCATCATAAATTTCCGCAATTGTCACAATCTGCATATAAAGCCATTTTTTATTTTATGCCATACCAACCATTTTCTCTAGTCTCAGGAAACTTCTAGCAGCTTTGAAAATATAACAAAAGTGACCCACGCCTGTATTGCGCGAGCTTTACGCAAATTACATTGCCGATTTTCGCAATCAAGAAAATAATAGCAAATTCTCAAATATATGATGAATATTCTACAAAATGTTCATGAAGTGGCTAAAGCATAAACTCCTGGGCTTGACATCCCATCCATGAACTCAGTTAGTATGAGGTCCGAGCTGATTCTGAGAAGCTGCTGAAGATGCAACCTTCAGTCCTGCAGGTCATAACCAGCTTGTTTAAAACCTAGAGTACTCAAGTGAACTCCTGAGATAGTATCCACATAAAGAACCCTTGAGATTTTTGAGTAGCTGAAAGCAGGAGTGTGTGATATGGATTGTAAGGATGACGCACATGCAAGAAGACTTCTAATCCTCATAGTATTTGATTGCGTTAACCTCTTAATGAATTTTTCCATTTTCAATTTTAATTGGCAACAAGAGACATTATCAGTAGAAAACAGATAATATATCTTTTTCAAAACTTTTATGGTCAGAAGTGTTTAAGTTGCAAGAGGGTACATCCTTAGCACTGTGGCCCTATGGTCAGGTTAAGGAGAGCCTAATGCCCTTGCAACTTGTACTGTAATGGTATTTTTAAGTACTGGTTATGTCCCTTTAATTATTTTTCCCTTTTATTATCATTCTGTGTTATGATGTGCTTTGTAATGTAATACCCATCCCCCATTGTGCTGATAAGACCACTGTCACGGCTGGCGGTGGGGGAAACCCCCAGCCGTGCGGTGCCAGGAGATGGTAGGGTTACCCCTTGGCCGGGACCACAGAGTTAGGGAGCAGGTCACCTCCTATAGCGTCCCTAACGCTGACCCTGTCTCCTGTCTGTATGAGCCGACCTTGGTGGTAGGAGGGCTCATACGCCGGAACCTAAAAGTCCCTACAAGCCCTCAAGTCGGCCCTGAACTAGGGGACAGAGTAAGACGACCCGCTCCTCCTAGACACGGAGGAGCAGGAGTCTATGGCACAGCTATGGCAGTGGCAGGCAAATGGAAACAACTAATCACTCACCTGCCACAGACAACACAACCAGGAACCCATTTGCAGGTGCTGTAAGTACAAGACAACAACGGACACAGCACACACCAGACATCACACAGGAACCCTGGACCATAGGCTGCAATAACACAATCCCATACACACCTAAATAACACCGTGAAACATAGAATTTACTGACAAAGGTTTATGACCAGAAGGATGGTCCCCACCAGGCAGATGGAGGAGACAGGAGGCTGCTCCAGCCAGCATGGCTGAGAGCAACCTACTGAACCCAGCCAGGGACTGAGGCTTTATAGGCCAAGAGGCCACACCCAACGGTCAGAACACACCCAGTGACATCACACACACACTGGGAAGGGAATTAACCCTTCCAGCACCACAGAAGGGAAACTCACATAAAGGGGAAAGCACACAACCTCACTCACCTGTCTCCGACGGCAACGGCATGCGTGGCAACCGTGTCCTCCAGAACAGCCAACAGGCCGAGACACTTCCACAGCATGCAAACATCACCAGACGTTGCCGCGGACAACCGCAGGTGAAGGGAGGAGTCCAGGTGCATACTAAACATCACCTCGTGCACAACAAACAAACAAGGAAGTGCACCATATCACACGTTGCCAAGGGCAACCGCACACATGCCTATTGTCCGCAGCAACCGCACCTGAGGCAAACAACTAAGTGCCCCCAGCTGCGGTTGACAACACCAAGCCGCGGGCAACCGCATGCGGCTCCCAAGGAGTCACGACCATGACCAAGGGTCGTGACAACCACATTCCTGAGTGATATCAGAAACATGCATGCTGCACAATGGAGGATGGTCTAAAAGTTTAAAATCTGTAACACACATTAATTCAGGAGACTCCATTCTCTTGTACATGCTGGGGTGTCAATCATGTGTTATAACATGGTAGACAGTCATGTGTTATATAGCATAACCAACAGAGTCTCTCCTTACATTGCATATTTAGGCTATTGATGTATTTGCTTTATAGTATTCAATATGTGATTTGTGTTATCGTATATTTCATCACACTTAGTAAATATATTTATTCACCTAGCCTGTTTAAGCTTATTTATTCTCTTTCATGTAGAGAAAGCTAATACAAGGCACTTACTAATGTATTGTGATTGTCTATATTGCCTCCTTTGCTGGCTTGATTCATTTTCCCATCACATTACACCGATTGTTTCCAGGGGAGTCGGAGTATGATAAAATGCAGACCTTGAGTCTTACTGACTCCACAGCCCTGCTTCCTACTTGATGTATAATTGAAGTACTGTAACACTTAGAGTTTTTACTTTGCATGTAACTAGAGATAAGTGAATTGAAGCTGATGAAGTGGAGTTCGATCTGAATGTCAGTAATTATTTGATTCGCATTTGAAAATTTCCTCACGCTTTGTGGTAACAAGCCGTATTTTTTCCTAAAATGGCTGCTGCACATGTTAGGACATGGGGCAAGGAACTCTGGGAGCAAAAGAGGGATCACCCACAATGCCATGCATGCAGCCAATCAGCAGCCAGCCAGCCCTGTGATGTCACAGTGTACTTAGTGCAGGGAGAGACTTTAGCAGGCGCTAGGGACAATGCTAGGAAAGACTTGAAAACGTATATTTTGTTCAATAGAAGTTCAGGGAAAGAGCATTAGAAGTGTAGGGAAAGGATAGGGAGTAATTATTTCACGGTATTGAAGCAGAACAGGGGTGTTTACAGCCTGTGTAATAGGTAACAATCCTATTACACCTTGCTGCAGTGACTGCGGATCCAAATTGCCATTATACTGCTGCTCATTTCAGGTTTGCAATACCTCTGTAATTCCAGCAATGGGGTCTTGTGTTCTTGTTATTGGGGTCTTATTAGCCCTTATGCGGTGCAGTTATATATATATGTTCTAAAAACTTTTTGTTGTTGTGTATTAGTGGAAGAAAAAAGGGGCTTATTAGCCGTTGTGTGGTGAAGTGAGAACATTACAACCATTTTTGGCTTGTATTAGTGGCAAAAAAAAATAATAATTTGTCGTTCAAGGCCGCAGTTATAGGTTTTAAAGCCTTTTTTTGGCGTGTATAAGTGAGTAAAAAGAAAAAGGGCTAATTAGCCGTTGTGTGGTGAAATGAGAAAATGAAAGACCATTTTGGCATGTATTAGGGGGGAAAAAAAAACTTTATTTGGCGTTCACGGCCGCAGTTATATGTTCTAAAGCCTTTGTTGGCGTGTATTAGTGGGGGAAAAGTTAAAGGGCTTATTAGCCATTGTGTGGTGAAGTGGGAAAATTACAGTCCTTTTAGGCGTGTATTAGTGGCAAAAAATAAACGTTATTTGCCGTTCACGGCTGCAGTTGTATGTTCTAAAGCCTTTTTTGGCGTGTATTAGTGGGGGAAAAAGGGGCTTGTTAGCTGTTGTGTGGTGAAGTGAGAAAATGAAAGCCCTTTTTGGCATGTATTAATTTCCTTTTTATTTACTTATTTGATCCAACAGTATGTCAGACAGAGATGTGACAGGCCCTGCACAGGGGAAGGGCGCAGGCCTAAATGTTTCTGTCGCAGGAACAGGTCGCAGCAGAGGCCTGAGCTCCCAGTGTCAGTTAGTGGTCGTGTCTTGACCAGCAACCCAGAGGTTCTTGAATGGTTGACTCGATCTTCGACTTTGTTGCAAGTGACATCAGACATAGGGATGAGCGAACTCGAACTGTATAGTTCGGGTTCGTACCGAATTTTGGGGTGTCCGTGACACGGACCCGAACCCGGACATTTTCGTAAAAGTCCGGGTTCGGGTTCGGTGTTCGTCGCTTTCTTGGCGCTTTTGTGATGCTTTCTTGGCGTCATACTACTTGCCCCAAGAGGCCATCACAGCCATGCCTACTATTGGCATGGCTGTGATTGGCCAGAGCACCATGTGACCCAGCCTCTATTTAAGCTGGAGTCACATAGCGCCGCCCGTCACTCTGCTCTGATTAGCGTAGGGAGAGGTTGCGGCTGCGACAGTAGGGCGAGATTAGGCAGATTAACTCCTCCAAAGTACTTGATTATTGATCGATCTGCAGCTGTGGGTCATTGAGCTGCTGATACTCAATTGCTCACTGTTTTTAGGCTGCCCAGACCGTTTGTCAGTCACATTTTTCTGGGGTGATCGGCGGCCATTTTGTGTCTTGTGGTGCGCCAGCACAAGCTGCGACCAAGTGCATTTAACCCTCAATGGTGTGGTTGTTTTTTGGCTAAAGCCTACATCAGGGTGAAGCTGTCACACCAAGTGCATTTAACCAGCAATAGTCTGGTTATTTTTTGGCCATATACTACATCAGGGGCAAGCTGCGCCTGTCACCAAGTGCATTTAACCCTCAATGGTGTGGTTGTTTTTTGGCTAAAGCCTACATCAGGGTGAAGCTGTCACACCAAGTGCATTTAACCAGCAATAGTCTGTTCATTTTTTGGCCATATACTACATCAGGGGCAAGCTGCGCCTGTCACCCAGTAGTGTGGTGGTCATTATCAACCAAGTGCATACCAGCAATAGTCTGTTCATTTTTTGGCCATATACTACATCAGGGGCAAGCTGCGCCCGTCACCAAGTGCATTTAACCCTCAGTAGTGTGGTTGGTCAAGCTGTCACACCAAGTGCATTTAACCAGCAATAGTCTGTTCATTTTTTGGCCATATACTACATCAGGGGCAAGCTGCGCCCGTCACCAAGTGCATTTAACCCTCAGTAGTGTGGTTGGTCAAGCTATCACACCAAGTGCATTTAACCAGCAATAGTCTGTTCATTTTTTTGCCATATACTAAATCAGGGGCAAGCTGCGCCCGTCACCAAGTGCATTTAACCAGCAATAGTCTGTTCATTTTTTGGCCATATACTACATCAGGGGCAAGCTGCGCCCGTCACCAAGTGCATTTAACCCTCAGTAGTGTGGTTGGTCAAGCTATCACACCAAGTGCATTTAACCAGCAATAGTCTGTTCATTTTTTGGCCATATACTAAATCAGGGGCAAGCTGCGCCCGTCACCAAGTGCATTTAACCAGCAATAGTCTGTTCATTTTTTGGCCATATACTACATCAGGGGCAAGCTGCGCCCGTCACCAAGTGCATTTAACCCTCAGTAGTGTGGTTGGTCAAGCTATCACACCAAGTGCATTTAACCAGCAATAGTCTGTTCATTTTTTGGCCATATACTAAATCAGGGGCAAGCTGCGCCCATCACCAAGTGCATTTAACCAGCAATAGTGTGGTTGGTCAAGCTGTCACACCAAGTGCATTTAACCAGCAATAGTGTGGTTATTTTTTGGCCATATCCCAGTCAAATTCTGTCACTAAATCCATACCGGTCACCCAGCGCCTAAATACTAGGCCTCAAATTTATATCCCGCTAAATCTCTCGTTACCGCTGTACTGTTGTGGCTGGGCAAGTTATTTAGTGTACGTCAAAGCACATTTTTTGTTCAGGGTTGAAATACAATTCCCAATTTAGCAATTTCATAATTTAGTGGTTTCTGCTATATCAGAGCTATTTGAAATCTATCCCTAAAAGGGTATATAATATTCAAGGTGCACATAGGGTCATTCAGAATAACTTCACACACACGCTACTGTGCATTTCCAAGTCTAATTCTGTTAGTAAATCCATACCGGTCACCCAGCGCCTAAATACTAGGCCTCAAATTTATATCCCGCTAAATCTCTCGTTACCGCTGTCCTGTTGTGGCTGGGAAAGTTATTTAGTGTCCGTCAAAGCACATTTTTTGTTCTGGGTTGAAATACAATTCCCAATTTAGCAATTTCATAATTTAGTGGTTCCTGCTATATCAGAGCTATTTGAAATCTATCCCTAAAAGGGTATATAATATTCAAGGTGCACATAGGGTCATTCAGAATAACTTCACACACACGCTACTGTGCATTTCCAAGTCTAATTCTGTCACTAAATTCATACCGGTCACCCAGCGCCTAAATACTAGGCCTTAAATTTATATCCCGCAGAATTTGAATACAATACATTGGGCCAAATAATATTTTTGTTTGTGGTGAACCATAACAATGAGGAAAACATCTAGTAAGGGACGCGGACGTGGACATGGTCGTGGTGGTGTTAGTGGACCCTCTGGTGCTGGGAGAGGACGTGGCCGTTCTGCCACATCCACACGTCCTAGTGTACCAACTACCTCAGGTCCCAGTAGCCGCCAGAATTTACAGCGATATATGGTGGGGCCCAATGCCGTTCTAAGGATGGTAAGGCCTGAGCAGGTACAGGCATTAGTCAATTGGGTGGCCGACAGTGGATCCAGCACGTTCACATTATCTCCCACCCAGTCTTCTGCAGAAAGCGCACAGATGGCGCCTGAAAACCAACCCCATCAGTCTGTCACATCACCCCCATGCATACCAGGGAAACTGTCTCAGCCTCAAGTTATGCAACAGTCTCTTATGCTGTTTGAAGACTCCGCTGGCAGGGTTTCCCAAGGGCATCCACCTAGCCCTTCCCCAGCAGTGAAAGACATAGAATGCACTGACGCACAACCACTTATGTTTCCTGATGATGAGGACATGGGAATACCACCTCAGCATGTCTCTGACGATGACGAAACACAGGTGCCAACTGCTGCGTCTTTCTGCAGTGTGCAGACTGAACAGGAGGTCAGGGATCAAGACTGGGTGGAAGACGATGCAGGGGACGATGAGGTCCTAGACCCCACATGGAATGAAGGTCGTGCCACTGACTTTCACAGTTCGGAGGAAGAGGCAGTGGTGAGACCGAGCCAACAGCGTAGCAAAAGAGGGAGCAGTGGGCAAAAGCAGAACACCCGCCGCCAAGAGACTCCGCCTGCTACTGACCGCCGCAATCTGGGACCGAGCACCCCAAAGGCAGCTTCAAGGAGTTCCCTGGCATGGCACTTCTTCAAACAATGTGCTGACGACAAGACCCGAGTGGTTTGCACGCTGTGCCATCAGAGCCTGAAGCGAAGCATTAACGTTCTGAACCTGAGCACAACCTGCATGACCAGGCACCTGCATGCAAAGCATGAACTGCAGTGGAGTAAACACCTTAAAACCAAGGAAGTCACTCAGGCTCCCCCTGCTACCTCTTCTGCTGCTGCCGCCTCGGCCTATTCTGCTGCTGCCGCCTCGGCCTCTTCCTCCGCCTCTGGAGGAACGTTGGCACCTGCCGCCCAGCAAACAGGGGATGTACCACCAACACCACCACCACCACCTCCGTCACCAAGCGTCTCAACCATGTCACACGGCAGCGTTCAGCTCTCCATCTCACAAACATTTGAGAGAAAGCGTAAATTCCCACCTAGCCACCCTCGATCCCTGGCCCTGAATGCCAGCATTTCTAAACTACTGGCCTATGAAATGCTGTCATTTAGGCTGGTGGACACAGACAGCTTCAAACAGCTCATGTCGCTTGCTGTCCCACAGTATGTTGTTCCCAGCCGCCACTACTTCTCCAAGAGAGCCGTGCCTTCCCTGCACAACCAAGTATCCGAAAAAATCAAGTGTGCACTGCGCAACGCCATCTGTAGCAAGGTCCACCTAACCACAGATACGTGGACCAGTAAGCACGGCCAGGGACGCTATATCTCCCTAACTGCACACTGGGTAAATGTAGTGGCAGCTGGGCCCCAGGCGGAGAGCTGTTTGGCGCACGTCCTTCCGCCGCCAAGGATCGCAGGGCAACATTCTTTGCCTCCTGTTGCCACCTCCTCCTTCTCGGCTTCCTCCTCCTCTTCTTCCACCTGCTCATCCAGTCAGCCACACACCTTCACCACCAACTTCAGCACAGCCCAGGGTAAACGTCAGCAGGCCATTCTGAAACTCATATGTTTGGGGGACAGGCCCCACACCGCACAGGAGTTGTGGCGGGGTATAGAACAACAGACCGACGAGTGGTTGCTGCCGGTGAACCTCAAGCCCGGCCTGGTGGTGTGTGATAATGGGCGAAATCTCGTTGCAGCTCTGGGACTAGCCAATTTGACGCACATCCCTTGCTTGGCGCATGTGCTGAATTTGGTGGTGCAGAAGTTCATACACAACTACCCCGACATGTCAGAGCTGCTGCATAAAGTGCGGGCCGTCTGTTCGCGCTTCCGGCGTTCACATCCTGCTGCTGCTCGCCTGTCTGCGCTACAGCGTAACTTCGGCCTTCCCGCTCACCGCCTCATATGCGACGTGCCCACCAGGTGGAACTCCACCTTGCACATGCTGGACAGACTGTGCGAGCAGCAGCAGGCCATAGTGGAGTTTCAGCTGCAGCACGCACGGGTCAGTCGCACTACAGAACAGCACCACTTTACCACCAATAACTGGGCCTCCATGCGAGACCTGTGTGCCCTGTTGCGCTGTTTCGAGTACTCCACCAACATGGCCAGTGGCGATGACGCCGTTATCAGCGTTACAATACCACTTCTATGTCTCCTTGAGAAAACACTTAGGGCGATGATGGAAGAGGAGGTGGCCCAGGAGGAGGAGGAGGAGGAAGAGGGGTCATTTTTAGCACTTTCAGGCCAGTCTCTTCGAAGTGACTCAGAGGGAGGTTTTTGGCAACAGCAGAGGCCAGGTACAAATGTGGCCAGCCAGGGCCCACTACTGGAGGACGAGGAGGACGAGGATGAGGAGGAGGTGGAGGAGGATGAGGATGAAGCATGGTCACAGCGGGGTGGCACCCAACGCAGCTCGGGTCCATCACTGGTGCGTGGCTGGGGGGAAAGGCAGGACGATGACGATACGCCTCCCACAGAGGACAGCTTGTCCTTACCCCTGGGCAGCCTGGCACACATGAGCAACTACATGCTGCAGTGCCTGCGCAACGACAGCAGAGTTGCCCACATTTTAACCTGTGCGGACTACTGGGTTGCCACCCTGCTGGATCCACGCTACAAAGACAATGTGCCCACCTTACTTCCTGCACTGGAGCGTGATAGGAAGATGCGCGAGTACAAGCGCACGTTGGTAGACGCGCTACTGAGAGCATTCCCAAATGTCACAGGGGAACAAGTGGAAGCCCAAAGCCAAGGCAGAGGAGGAGCAAGAGGTCGCCAAGGCAGCTGTGTCAATGCCAGCTCCTCTGAGGGCAGGGTTAGCATGGCAGAGATGTGGAAAACTTTTGTCAACACGCCACAGCTAACTGCACCACCACCTGATACGCAACGTGTTAGCAGGAGGCAACATTTCACTAACATGGTGGAACAGTACATGTGCACACCCCTCCACGTACTGACTGATGGTTCGGCCCCATTCAACTTCTGGGTCTCTAAATTGTCCACGTGGCCAGAGCTAGCCTTTTATGCCTTGGAGGTGCTGGCCTGCCCGGCGGCCAGCGTTTTGTCTGAACGTGTATTCAGCACGGCAGGGGGCGTCATTACAGACAAACGCAGCCGCCTGTCTACAGCCAATGTGGACAAGCTGACGTTCATAAAAATGAACCAGGCATGGATCCCACAGGATCTGTCCGTCCCTTGTCCAGATTAGACATTAACTACCTCCCCTTAACCATATATTATTGGACTCCAGGGCACTTCCTCATTCAATCCTATTTTTATTTTCATTTTACCATTATATTGCGAGGCTACCCAAAGTTGAATGAACCTCTCCTCTGTCTGGGTGCCGGGGCCTAAATATATGCCAATGGACTGTTCCAATGTTGGGTGACGTGAAGCCTGATTCTCTGCTATGACATGCAGACTGATTCTCTGCTGACATGAAGCCAGATCCTCTGTTACGGGACCTCTCTCCTCTGCCTGGGTGCTGGGCCTAAATTTATGCCAATGGACTGTTGCAGTGGTGGCTGACGTGAAGCCTGATTCTCTGCTATGACATGAAGACTGATTCTCTGCTGACATGAAGCCAGATTGTCTGTTACGGGACCTCTCTCCTCTGCCTGGGTGCTGGGCCTAAATTTATGACAATGGACTGTTGCAGTGGTGGCTGACGTGAAGCCTGATTCTCTGCTATGACATGAAGACTGATTCTCTGCTGACATGAAGCCAGATTGTCTGTTACGGGACCTCTCTCCTCTGCCTGGGTGCTGGGCCTAAATATATGCCAATGGACTGTTCCAGTGGTGGGTGACGGGAAGCCAGATTCTCTGCTATGGGACCTCTCTCCAATTGATTTTGGTTAATTTTTATTTATTTAATTTTTATTTTAATTCATTTCCCTATCCACATTTGTTTGCAGGGGATTTACCTACATGTTGCTGCCTTTTGCAGCCCTCTAGCCCTTTCCTGGGCTGTTTTACAGCCTTTTTAGTGCCGAAAAGTTCGGGTCCCCATTGACTTCAATGGGGTTCGGGTTCGGGACGAAGTTCGGATCGGGTTCGGATCCCGAACCCGAACATTTTCGGGAAGTTCGGCCGAACTTCTCGAACCCGAACATCCAGGTGTTCGCTCAACTCTAATCAGACACCCCCAGCAAGAGTTCATTAGACAACCCTTAGTTGGCATGGCCCGAGAGAAGGCCTTGTGCCCTCACCTGTCCTCAACCTGCCTCTGTCCTTTTCTGTTCCCTCTGCCAGAGAAGTACTATATGCTGTGGGCTCAGTTCCACTTTTCAGCTTGGACGACCTACTAGAGGACAGTCAGCAGCTGCTGCCCAGCCAAGGTCTGGAGGAGACAACCACCGCTTCCTCTGGTAGGCGGACAATTAGTGAGGATGAGAGTGCCGTGGGAGCCGGTGTTGCGAGCGGTCAGGCTCCTGGCTCAGAGACCGTTGAGGAGGACATCAGTGATGTGCAGACAGTACTTGATGATGATATAGCCGATCGCAAATTGGGAGCCTGGTGATGAAGGGGCTTCATCATCATCAGGAGACGAGGGTTGCAGCTTGCGCGTGAGGCAACGGTGGAGCTAGCAAGATAGTAGCGTGGCCAGAAGTCAGCAGTCAGAGGTCGGGAGCCAAACGTGCCCGGGGTAGACCACCCGCTTTGCAGGAGCCTACTGGCCCGGAAAGTAGCGGTGCAGGGGTTCATGCAGGCAGTGGCGGTAGCAGTCAGTCAGTGTAAACATGGCCATTTGTCGAATCTGTGGGCAGAAGGTGAAGCGTGGCCAGGGTGCCGATGTTAGCACCACGGCCCTGAGTCAACATATGCAGCTTCACCATGAAGTGGCCTGGGAGAACTGTGGCTCCAATGTGGTGGTCCAGCCTGTCACAGCAACCACTGCATCACCCAGAGGCACGTACCCGATTTCAGGCAGTCAAGGCTCTACCACCTCAGCAGAAGGAAGCTGTCTGTCCTTCCCATCATCTGCAGGTCCTGATGCTCCTGCTTCTTAAGTCATTCCGTCAGCAATCGATCACCAAAGCGATTGCCAAGAGATAACAGCATGCGTGAAGAAAACCACAGAAATAAGATAATAATGCACTTAGTAAAGTAGATGCAAGCACTATATATGGACAAAGTAGTCACTCTGATATGATAATATCTGAGACACTTAGTCAATATATTTTGATCAAAACACATCTAAGCCCGCCTACCGAACGCCAAGGTGGTCTCAGGTCAGACGGGTCCTACGCTAAACCTACCTAAGCCGTTGGGCTTCTATGTTCAGGAGCGCAGACGCCGCACATATGGTGTGCTGCTCCTAGTAACCTCCATGTGCATCAAGCAACCAATGGGAGGAGGAGCAAGCACAGCCACATGTACCACCTAATTAAGGCGCTCTATTGGATAGGGGAGGGGGGCAAAAGTGCAGAGGAATGCTACTCCCAAGATAATAGGTGCGCATTCACACTTGAAGGTGCCACTCCCTCAAGCAAATACTACATAGACAAAAAAATCACAGAAAAAACTAAGATAAAAACATCCTGCACGATATGATACAAATGTGCGGATGCAAGCACTATATATGGACAAAGTCCTCACTCTGATATGATAATATCTGAGACACTTAGTCAATATATTTTGATCAAAACACATCTAAACCCGCCTACCAAATGCCAAGGTGGTCTAAGGTCAACGGCTTAGGTAGGTTTAGCGTAGGACCCGCCTGACCTGAGACCACCTTGGCGTTCGGTAGGCGGGCTTAGATGTGTTTTGATCAAAATATATTGACTAAGTGTCTCAGATATTATCATATCAGAGTGAGGACTTTGTCCATATATAGTGCTTGCATCTACTTTACTAAGTGCATTATTATCTTATTTCTGTGGTTTTCTTCAATAATATGGCCAGGGACATCCGCACATTTGTATCATATCGTGCAGGATGTTTTTATCTTAGCTTTTTCTGTGATTTTTTTATGTAGTAACAACATGCGTTCACTCATCCAACAGCGCAGAAGCTGAATGTGCTCCTGGCCAAGATGCAGGTACTGCAGTCCTTCCCTTTCCAAGTGGTAGACTCTGCACCTTTCAGAGAACTGATGTGCCGAGCCGAGGTGGAGAGTCCCAAGCCGTCATTTCTTTGCTAAAAAAGAGGTACCAGCTCTGCACACATATGTAGAACAGAAGATGGGCCAGTCCTTGAGCCTGTCGGTGTCTCCCAAAGGGTCACGGCAGTGCCGACGTGTTAAGCTGTAACTACAGTCAAGGACAATATATGTCCTTTATGGCCCACTGGGTAAATGTAGTTCCTGCCCAGCCAAACCAGCAACTTGGCCAGGTGACACCACTTCCACCTTCATGTTCTCACATCGTTGGTCCTGCAACAATGTCCACCTCTGCCTCCTCATCCTCCACTTTGTCCTTAGCCCCCACTGCAGAGACAATTCACCAGGAGTGCCCCACCAGGACACCACATGTGTAGGGCACAGTGGTGTCACTCTGTTCTGCACCTTGTTTGCCTGGGCGAACTGAGTTACACAGGGGAGGAACTTCTCTGCGTCCTTCATCAAGAAATCTAATCCTGGCTTTCTCCGCGACAACTCAAAATCGGAACTATGGTGACCGACAACGGGAAGAGCATGGTGTCAGCGTTGCTCCTCATGCTGCTGCCACCTCCACATTATGTCACCTTGCCACTAGAGATGTCGCGAACATAAAGTTTTCGTTCGCGAACAGCGAGCGTGAATTTTCACAAATGTTCGCGAACGGGCGAACCGGGCGAACAGCCATTGACTACAATGGGCAGGCAAATTTTAAAACCCACAGGGACTCTTTCTGGCCACAATAGTGATGGAAAAGTTGTTTCAAGGGGACTAAGACCTGGACTGTGGCATGCCGGAGGGGGATCCATGGCAAAACTCCCATGGAAAATTATATAGTTGACGCAGAGTTGGATTTTAATCCATAAAGGGCATAAATCACCTAACAATCCAATTTTTTTTTGAACAACATGGTTTAAAACATCCAGTGCGTGTATACGATCAGGTATGATGTTGTATCAATCAGGTAGTGTAAGGGTTACGCCCGCTTCACAGACGTTGACAGACCAAACTCCCCTTTTAATGCACCGCAAACCACCGCAAACAGTCCATTTGCCCAACCGCAAACTTCCCATTTGCACAAGGTTGGATACCAAGCTAGCCATGTCCCGTTGATGTCATTGAAGGTTTCTTCCTCCACCCAGCCACGTACAACACCAAGGGTCCCGGAAAGGTGAATTGAATAGATTTTTCGAATGGGGAGATGGTTAAAAAAACGCTGGCTCCCTCCCATTTGAATCCACGGTCACTGCATCTGTGCCGTGCAATTTACTGTCCCACCCGATATGAGTGCTATTTTCTATAGTTCTCTCTTCTCATCAGTTTAATCCCTGTTACATCCCCAATCTGGGGTCCATTTATTAAATAGATTTTTCGAACGGTGAGATGGTTAAAAAATTCGCCACACGCTTATATCTCTCACTCATGCTCTTTAAATTATCCTGAATCTTTTGCCAAATAGATGACAAAGACTAGGAGAATCTGTCCTCATCAGTTAAACCAGAAGACCCCTCTCCCGAGAATGTCCCAAACTGCGGATGAAACCCATATGCACCAAAAAATGGTGACTTATCAGAGGACTCCTGACGACGGTTATTTAAAGCAAACTCAGCAAGAGACAAAAAAGAACACCAATCCTCCTGATTCTCCGCCACAAAACAGCGCAGATATGTCTCCAGATTCTGATAAACGCGCTCTGTCTGGCCATTCGACTGCGGGTGGAAAGCAGAAGAGAATGACAACCGAACCCCCAGGCGAGAACAGAAAGCCTTCCAGAATCTGGAAACAAACTGCGTGCCCCTATCAGAGACTATGTCTGAAGGAATACCATGCATGTGACAATGTGATCAATAAATGCCTGTGCCAGCGTCTTAGCATTGGGCAAGCCAGGAAAAGGGATGAAATGCACCATTTTGCTAAAATGGTCCACCACCACCAGAATCACAGTCTTCCCCGAGGAACGAGGCAGGTCCGTAATGAAGTCCATGGACAGATGTGTCCAAGGACGGGAAGGAATGGGTAAGGGAAGGAGAGGACCTGATGGCCGTGAATGAGGGACTTTGGCACAAGCGCAGGTCTCGCAGGCTGCCACAAAACCGACTTACGAAGCGCCGGCCACCAGAATCTCCGAACGATGAGATCCACTGTGGCTTTTGCCCCTGGGTGCCCAGCAAGGACAGTATCGTGGTGTTCCTTAAAAATCTTGTGTCTTAAAGCGAGAGGCACAAACAACCTCCCAGGAGGACAAAGATCAGGAGCCTCTGACTGGGCTACCTGAACCTCTGCCTCTAATTCAGGATAAAGAGCAGAAACCACCACACCTTCAGCCAAAATGGGACCCGGGTCTTCAAAATTCCCGCCTCCCGGAAAACAACGTGACAGGGCATCCGCCTTCACATTCTTAACCCCAGGGCGGAACGTGACAACAAAATTAAACCTGGAAAAGAACAAAGACCATCTGGCCTGTCTCGGGTTCAGACGCTTGGCTGACTCCAAGTAGGCCAGATTCTTATGGTCAGTAAACACGGTAATAGGGTGTCTGACTCCCTCTAGCCAATGGCGCCATTCCTCAAAAGCCAATTTGATGGCCAACAACTCCCTATCTCCCACATCGTAATTTCTCTCTGCGGAGGAGAGTTTCTTCGAGAAAAAGGCATATGGTTGCCATTTGGCAGGAGAGGGACCCTGAGACAAGACCGCACCCACACCCACCTCAGAAGCATCAACCTCAACTATGAAGGGTAGAGAAATATCAGGTTGTACCAAGATGGGAGCGGAAGCAAAACTCTCCTTGATATTAGAAAAGGCCTTACGTGCCTCCACCGACCAGGAGGAAAACTCTACCCCCTTTCTATTCATATCAGTGAGTGGTTTAACAACAGAGGAATAATTCAAAATAAACTTCCCGTAATAATTGGCAAAGCCCAAAAAACGCATCATCGCCTTCTGATTCACAGGAAGCTCCCACTCAAGCACAGCGCGGACCTTCTCGGGGCCCATGCGAAAACCAGAAGCGGAGAGAAGAAACCCCAGAAATTGAATTTCTGGAACCGCAAACACACATTTCTTCAGTTTAGCGTACAATTTATTCTCCCACAGGATGAACAAGACCTGACGTAAGTGTTCCCTATGAGTTTTGAAATCAGGAGAAAAAAATCAAAATGTCATCCAGATACACTAAAAGAAATTTCCCCATTAAATGATAAAAAATGCTGTTCACAAAATGCTGAAAGACGGCTGGAGCATTCATCAAACCAAAAGGCATAACCAAATTCTCAAAATGGCCCTCAGGGGTATTGAAGGCCGTCTTCCATTCATCTCCTTCTCTGACCCTGACCAGGTTGTATGCCCCTCTTAGATCCAACTTGGAAAAAACTTTAGCCCCAACAATCTGGTTAAACAGGTCCGGGATCAAAGGAAGCGGATAAGGGTCACGAATTGTGATACTGTTCAGCTCCCTGAAATCCAGACATGGTCTTAAAGAACCATCTTTTTTCTTAACAAAGAAAAAGCCAGCGGCAACAGGTGACTTCGAGGGTCGTATGTGTCCCTTTCTCAGACTCTCAGAGATATAAGCACGCATAGCGACCCTTTCAGGTTGGGAGAGATTGTATAAACAAGATTTAGGCAGCTTGGCGCCTGGGATAAGATTAATAGGGCAATCGTACTCCCTGTGCGGGGGCAAATCCTGAACACCACTCTCAGAGAAGACATCCAAAAATTCAGAGAGAAAAGATGGTACAGTCTTAGTAGAAACCTCAGAAACAGATGTCGTGAGGCAATTCTCTCTGCAAAAGTCACTCTAACCATTTATTTGCCTCGCTTGCCAATCAATGGTGGGGTTATGTTTAGTGAGCCAGGGTAGCCCCAACACTAGAGGAGTAGGCAACCCGCTAAGGACGAAACATGACACATCCTCAACATGAGCATCACTCACAATCAAACGGATATTGTGAACTATGCCCTTTAATGATTTCTGAGAAAGTGGAGCAGAATCAATAGCAAAAACAGGTATATCCTTTCCCAAAGTGCATACCTGGAAACCATGAGTTATAGCAAATTGATTATCAATGAGATTGACAGCTGCTCCACTATCTACAAAAATCTCACAAAAAATGTTCTTACTCTCTAGCGCCACCCTGGCAGGTAGGACAAAACGGGAACTACAAGCAAACGGAAAACCTTCAATGTCCGCATCAACCCTGCCAATGGTAACAGATGGAACATTTTTAAAGGATTTTTTCCTTTTTGTTTCTTTATTACTCTCAAAAAACTGCCTGAATCTCCTAGAGGGACAAATATTTGCCAAATGATTTATACCTCCACAACAGAAACAAACCTTCCCATGAGGGCTGAATCTTCTATTGTTAGAGGCAATCAAACCCAGCTGCATGGGCTCCTGCTCAGAAGGGGTTGACAGCGACTGAGACCCCTGTGCACAGAATGAGACCGCCGCACTGTCCTGGGATTGAGTATGACAGGAAGGAGTGATCTCTCCTCTCTCTCTAAGACGCCTGTCAATACGAACGGCCCGAGACATGGCAGAGTCCAAGGAGGTAGGCCTCTCATGAAAGGCAAATGCATCTTTCAATCCCTCTGAAAGACCATGGCAAAATTGACTTCGGAGTGCAGCATCATTCCAACCAGTATCAGCTGCCCATCTCCGTAATTCTGAACAGTATATCTCTGCGGATTGTTTACCCTGACATAAAAGACGTAGTCTAGACTCAGCCAGAGCAACACGATCCGGATCATCATATATCTGACCCAGGGCTAAAAATAATTCATCCACTGAACGGAGGGGCCGTGCCCCCACCGGCAGCGAAAAGGCCCAGGACTGAGCGTTATCCCTGAGCAGCGATATGATGATCCCCACCCTCCGTTCCTCATCACCAGAGGAATGGGGAAGTAGGCGAAAATGGAGTTTGCAAGCCTCTCTAAAACGCACAAAATTCTCACTACCCCCGGAGAACGTATCCGGGAGCGAGATCTTAGGCTCAGAACAAGCTCCATGAAAGCAAGCTGAACCGGTCACTTGAAACTGAGAAAGAGTCTTACGGAGATCTGCTACCTCCAATGAAAGAGCCTGCATGCGTTCAGTCAAAAGTGAAACCGGATCCATGCTTGAGACGGTTTTGTTGGGCGGTTTATAATGTCACAGGAAGGTGTGCAGGAAACTAGAAAACACAAAATAAATATACGACTGACTGGATCCAAAACTAAGGAACAAAAAGGGAGAGCCCTGCATCAGACCTGGCTCTCTCCCTGACTGCTCAGCCTATGCGAAAATCCCAATAGTAGATGATCTCATATCCTCGTACCTCGACTGTATAACACCTGAACACCCTATAATAGTGAGGGGACACGACCACCGGCTCCCTACACTAGATACGGAGGGAGTCAGGGTCACCTGGGATCCAGCAAACAGAAAAACACAAATAAATGAACAAAACTTATCTTGTAGAAGACTCAGAAGTAGGAACAGCATGCACACACTCCAGGAAGTTGTATAAACCGCAAAGTGATGCACTATGGGAAAAAGATTTAAAGGGATGCAATTAGTGCAACTACATGACAGCTGAGAGAGGCTAACGAGATGAGAAAATGAAAGCAAAACAAAGGAAACTCAAGGAGAAGGTTCTAGACGTCTGTCAGAGCTTCTCAGATGTCTGGTGGTGACATGGTGACCACAACTCTTCCTTTTCCTCTTCCCGCTCATCTACAGCCTGATCCAGCACTCTTCGCAGGGCACGCTCCAGGAAGAAAACAAATGGGATGAGGTCGCTGATGGTGCCTTTGGTGCGACTGACTAGGTTTGTCACCTCCTCAAAAGGACGCATGGGCCTACAGGCATTGCGCATGAGCGTCCAGTAACGTGGCAAAAAAAATTCCCAGCTCCGCAGAGGCTGTCCTAGCACCCTGGTCATACAAATACTCATTGACGGCTTTTTCTTGTTGGAGCAGGCGGTCGAACATTAGGAGTGTTGAATTCCAACGTGTCGGGCTGTCGCAAATCAAGCGCCTCACTGGCATGTTTTTTCGGCGCAGAATGTCTGCAAAGTGCGCCATGGCCGTGTAGGAACGCCTGAAATGGCCACACACCTTCCTGGCCTGCTTGAGGACGTCCTGTAAGCCTGGGTACTTAGACACAAAGCGTTGTACGATGAGATTCAACACATGTGCCATGCACGGCACATGTGACAACTTGCCCAAATTCAATGCCGCCAACAAATTGCTTCCATTGTCACACACCACTTTGCAGATCTCCAGTTGGTGCGGGGTCAGCCACTGATCCACCTGTGTGTTCAGGGCAGACAGGAGTGCTGGTCCGGTGTGGCTCTCTGCTTATAGGCAAGTCAACCCCAAGACAGCGTGACACTGTCGTATTCGGGATGTGGAATAGCCCTTGGGGAGCTGGGGGGTTCAGTTAATGTGCAGCCAGATGCCGCAGCAGAAGAGGACTCAGCTGAGGAGGTTATGGAAGAGGATGGAGTAGGAGGAGTAGAGGAGGTGGCAGTAGGCCTGCCTGCAAGTCGTGGCGGTGTCACCAACTCCGCTGCACAGCCACGCATTTCATGCTTGGCAGCCGTCAGCAGGTTGACCCAATGCGTACTGTTAGTGATATACCTTCCCTGACCGTGCTTTGCAGACCAGGTGGTCAGATGGACCCTTGCCCCAACACTGTATGCCAGAAATGCCATGACTTCCTTTTCAATCACCGAGTAGAGGTTTGGGATTGCCTTATTAGAAAAGAAAATTCATCCGGGTACCTTCCACTGTGGTGTCCCAATAGCGACAAATTTTTTGAAGGCCTTAGACTCCACCAGCTTGTATGGTAAAAGCTTGCGGGCTAAGAGTTCCGTCAAGCCAGCTGTCAGATGCTGGGCAAGGGGGTGAATCTGTGACATTGGCTTCTTACGCTCAAACATTTCTTTAACAGACACCTGACTGTGGGCAGATGAGATGGAACTGCTCAAGGTGAGAGGCGGAGTGGCGGGTGGTTGAGAGGGGGCAAGGAGGACAGCAGTGGTTGACGTGGCTTAAGATGCTGGACCAGGAGGAGGATGGTGTCTTTGAGCTTGTGTGCTGCTTCTACTCGTCATCATGTGTTGATCCCATAGGCATTTGTGATGTGCGATCATGTGCCTTCACAAAGCAGTTGTACCTAGGTGGGTGTTGGATTTCCCACGACTCAGTTTCTTTTGGCACAGGTTGAAAATGGCATTGTTGTTGTCAGAGGCAGACACACAAGAAAAATGCCACACTGCTGAGCTTTGCAATGACGGCATTCTGGTGGTGTCAACAGCATGCGTTGATTGGCGTGCTGTCTGGTTGAGCCCGGGTGCCGATACATGGTGTCTGACTGTGCCACTAGCTCCTTGCGACGACCTCGCCCTGCTTCCAACTCGTCTCCTCCTTCTCTCTGTCTCCCCTTCTGAACGTTCACCCTCTTCTCTTCGAGCAGGCACCCACGTGGCATCCATGGACACATCGTCATCATCAACTGCTTCACTTGTATCTGACACCTCAGCAAAGGAAGCAGCAGCGGGTACAACATCATCGTCATCATACCACAGTACGTCCGTGTTTAATGCTGCCTGACTGAGACATATCCCTGTTATCTACACCCCCTGGCAATAATGGTTGCGCATCGCTAATTTCATCCAACTGATGTGTAAATAACTCCTCTGAGGGATCAAGTGAAGCAGCTGTGGTGGTAGTGGTGGTGGTGGCGGCGGGCGGGAGAGTGGTGACCAAAGCTGAGCTGGAGGAGGATGGTGCGTCAAGGTTCTTAGTGGAAGCTGTTGAAGATTGGGTGTCCTGTGTAAGCCAGTCAACTATTTTCTCAGAATTTTTTGGGTTCAGGGTACGTGGCTTCTGAACACTGGGCATTATTCCAGGGCCAGTGGAAATCACAGCACCACGAACACGACGGCCCCTGCGGCGTGGCCTGCCTCTGCCTGTCATTTTTTATTAGATAAGTGTTACTATGCGTGCAAGGTACTGTGCCACTCTATATGTGGTGGGCAGTGGGCACAGTACAGTCTGTGTGGGCCTGGCTGACACACATGGGCTTGCAAATGTGATTAGATCACAGTTAAATTTAAAATAGATTTTTTTTTTCTGAAAGGTATTTGGGTGACTGACACCCTGTAACGGTATTAGTGCAGGCCTAGCCACTAGCCAGTGGACACAATACAGTATGTGTGGGGGCCTGACACACATGGGCTTGCTAATGTGATTAGATCACAGTTACATTTTAAATAGATTTTTTTTTCTGCAAGGTATTTGACTGAATGACACCCTGTCACGGTATAAGTGCAGGCCTAGCCAGCCACTAGCCAGTGGCCACAATACAGTATGTGTGGGCGCCTGACACACATGGGCTTGCAAATGTGATTAGATCACAGAAAAATATTAAATATAATTTTTTTCTATCTGCAAGGTATTTTCTGTCACACCCTGTATGAATGGTGTGCACTGTGCACACAGTGCTGTCTATGACTGAGCCTGCAGCTTCTCACACACGGGCAGCCAGGCAACTGCAATATATATATATGAAAAAAAAAAAAGCAGACTGAAGTACCAGCCCTAAAAAGGGCTTTTTGGGGTGCTGTCTGGATGCTGTCCTTACAGCAGATGAGTCTGTGGACACAGAACAATGCCCTAGCTAACGCTTTCCCTATTGAATCAGCAGCAGCTACACTCTCCCTCCTCTCTCTGTGAAAGCAGATTCCGAATAAATCCAAAATGGATGCTGTCCTGGAGGTGGAAGGGTCTGTTGCTGATTGGCTGGAATGTGTCTGCTGACTGTGAGGTAGAGGGTCAAAGTTTACTCAATGATGATGTATAGGGGGCGGACCGAACATCGCATATGTTCGCTCGCAGCAGCGAACGCGAACAAGCTATGTTCACCAGGAACTATTCGCCGGCGAATAGTTCGGGACATCACTACTTGCCACTCTGTGGTCTCCTCATGCTGCTGCCACTTCCATACTATGTCACCTTGCCACTCTGTGGTCTCCTGACGCTGCTGCCCCTCCACACTATGTCACCTTGCCACTCTGTGGTCTACTGATGCTGCTGCCACCTCCACACTATGTCACCATGTCACTCTGTGGATTTCTCATGCTGTTCCCACCCTCCCCACTTCATGACTGGGCCACTATTTTGCCTTTTTGGCCTGGTTGACGTCATCATTTATTTGACCCTTTTTATGATCTGTCAGAAGAAAGGAAAAATGAGACACACAACTGAACCTGTCTGTGTAACAGCTGTAAGGCCTGTATGGTCCCATCAAAACTGGCTTATAATTTGGTAGCCAAAAGCAGGAGTGGGTACAAAACACAGAAGACATGCAAATATTCAATTCATGTATAAACTCTGTTTTGGATCCACTCCTGCTTTCTTTTTGGCATTAGCAATACTGATGGATTGCTGCCCAAATGCTGACCGAGTGAAGGCAGATGCTAAACAGACAGTATATTTATTTTTTGGGGGGGTTTTCTGTTCTCATGGATCAGAAGAACGGCAAAATAATCAGTGACGTCAACACAAACTTACTACTGACACCCACTCCATTTTGTCAGGGGGGCTCTACTTGTATACTTGTATAAGCATTTAATAGAACAGGTTCTGTAGACATCTTTGTGGAATCAGCTGCTGACGGTGTAAAAGAAGTGCGCTCTTTCACACTATAGTAGGATCTTGGGCCTCTACATGGTTCTTTATACCTGACGCTAACATCAACGTTAAGGCTGAGTTCACACTTGAGTTATTTGGTCAGTTTTGGCCTTGTAACTACCAAAATAAGTGAAGTGTGCAGTGAAGTGTGCTGTCATCTGCGTGTTATACTGACTCACAGTAGTGTTTCACTACCACAGCAGACTCCCTATGCGTGTTGCTGCAAGGCACAGTGTTCTACACCACTATACAGGCTCTCAGCAGCCAGGAAATAGCAGTTTTTTAACGTAATTCGCCACAAATTAATTAAGATCCAATCAAATCTTTTCGGAAAATTCGGCGAAACAACCAAATTGAATTTTTGAGAAATTCACTTATATCTACATGTAACTATTGAATAACCAAATGCATTCATTGTTTATTACAGAGCTGTATATTTTTTTAATATTACTCATTTCTACACTTACAATTCCCTCACCAAAATACCAGTTCCCTTTCTTTTAGTCATGTTTGTCCAAGCACTAAAATTACAGCCTTCTTGATTTGTGATTAATCTTGTAAGTAAAGCTCAAGTGGCTTGTATCATATTAATATGCTACAGCAGAGAGCTGTTATCTCAGCAAAAAAAAAAAAAAAAGAAGAAAAACCTTTACTACTCATCTTTTAATGACTTCTGGCTCGATTTATGACAGACACGGGCAATAACAAAGTAGGGAAAGAACATGAGTACAGCATCAAAAACTAGTTTCTCCATTTATATTTCTTGATAATTTGCACAATTTTTACATGTAATTTTGTAGTACATAAATTCTGATCCTTAGGAGAGGCAAGACTAGATTATTGGAAGTTACATACCCCTTAACACCTAAATATGAAACCAAAGTCAGACTGAGGTGCCTAGGGCCCACCAGTAAAATATATTCTGGGGGCCCACTGTACAACTACATGCAAATATTACTGGAACCACATTTGCAAATCCCACCAATTGCACCAACATACATTTGTGTTCAGTACTAGCAAGCTGCCAAGCCTGCGCCTCATACTTTTCTGTCCTGGAGACCTGGCTTGGACTATGACCCTCGCAGCTACGTGAGCCTGGACTACATGCTCGGACAGCAGTAGGCAGCAGCAATATACTATAAGATGATCCATTATGGGGGTTTCTACAGTAACTTTGAGAGAATACTGGTTGGCCTGCCTCTGTGGCTAGAAGTCTTATCAACCACCTCATGCATCTATAATAATACATTGGTTAGTTGGTTACCAGAGTATTTCCATCTTAGACATTGATGGCATATCACTGGGATATGCCATCAATGTCAGATATGTGTGGGTGCTTCCTCTGTGGCCTACTCTTTTCTCTAGAACGTGCTCCTAAAGTGAAGGAGAGCACACCAAGCAAGTGTGGTCACCCTCTACAGGGAGTGCAGAATTATTAGGCAAGTTGTATTTTTGAGGATTAATTTTATTATTGAACAACAACCTTTGCCATGAAAATGTACTTAATACCAAAAAAAACCTTCCACTGCATTTCATTGCTGTCATTAAAGGACCTGCTGAGATCACTTCAGTAATCGTCTTGTTAACTCAGGTGAGAATGTTGACGAGCACAAGGCTGGAGATCATTATGTCAGGCTGATTGGGTTAAAATGGCAGACTTGACCTGTTAAAAGGAGGGTGATGCTTGAAATCATTGTTCTTCCATTGTTAACCATGGTGACCTGCAAAGAAACGTTTGCAGCCATCATTGTGTTGCATAAAAATGGCTTCACGGGCAAGGATATTGTGGCTACTAAGATTGCACCTCAATCAACAATTTATAGGATCATCAAGAACTTTAAGGAAAGAGGTTCAATTCTTGTTAAGAAGGCTTCAGGGCATCCAAGAAAGTCCAGCAAGCGCCAGGATCATCTCCTAAAGAGGATTCAGCTGCGGGATCAGAGTGCCACCAGTGCAGAGCTTGCCCAGGAATGGCAGCAGGCAGGTGTGAGCGCATCTGCACGCACAGTGAGGCGAAGACTTTTTTGGAAGATGGCCTGGTGTCAAGAAGGGCAGCAAAGAAGCCACTTCTCTCCCCAAAAAAAAACATCAGGGACAGAAAATATGGTGAATGGACTGCTGAGGACTGTGGCAAAGTCATATTCTCTGATGAAGCCTCTTTCCGATTGTTTGGGGCATCAGGAAAAAGGCTTGTCCAGAGAAGAAAAGGTGAGCGCTACCATCAGTCCTGTGTCATGCCAACAGTAAAGCATCCTGAGACCATTCATGTGTAGGGTTGCTTCTCATCCAAGGGAGTGGGCTCACTTACAATTTTGCCCCAAAACACAGCCATGAATAAAGAATGGTACCAAAACACCCTCCAACAGCAACTTCTTTCAACAATCCAACAACAGTTTGGTGAAGAACAATGCATTTTCCAGCACGATGGAGCACAGTGTCATAAGGCAAAAGTGATAACTAGGTGGCTCGGGGGACCAAAACGTTGACATTTTGGGTCCATGGCCTGGAAACTCCCCAGATCTAAATCCCATTGAGAACTTGTAGTCAATCCTCAAGAGGCGGGTGGACAAACAAAAACCCACTAATTCTGACAAACTCCAAGAAGTGATTATGAAAGAATGGTTTGCTATCAGTCAGGAATTGGCCCAGAAGTTGATTGAGAGCATGCCCAGTCGAATTGCAGAGGTCCTGAAAAAGAAGGGCCAACACTGCAAATACTGACTCTTTGCATAAATGTCATGTAATTGTCGATAAAAGCCTTTGAAACGTATGAAGTGCGTGTAATTATATTTCACTACATCACAGAAACAACTGAAACAAAGATCTAAAAGCTGTTTAGCAGCAAACTTTGTGAAAACTTATATTTGTGTCATTCTGAAAACTTTTGGCCACGACTGTACTATCCTTGTCCGTAATGCGGACAATAATAGGACATGTTCTATCTTTTTGCGGAACAAAAATACAGACATACAGAAACTGAATGCACACGGAGTACCTTCCTGTGAAATCAATGGTTCCGTATACGGTCCGCAAAAAAACTGAACGGAGAGGGAATGAAAATACGTTCATGTGCATGAGGCCTTACATAGAAAAATAATGCAGCAGATGAAAAAGCTATCATTCCAGTAGATCACAGCTCAGCCACCAGCAGAACATAGCTGTTCCTATTCACATTGCATAAAAAAGAGCTACAAGCTCCAGGTACAGTGGGGTATTAGGACTTGTCCACACATAATAGAATTCCTGTAGATTTCCCTTCATAATTGTGGATAAAAATCCACAGTGGATTAAAATACCAGCAAAGTGAATGAAATTTGTAGAAATATTATCCACATGCTACATGTGGAAATTGACCTGCAGTGGTTTTTTAACAGAATTGTCAGGGATTTTGCATATATTTTCTCCTTATGACAATAGGCATGTGACAAAAAATCTGCATTGTTTTCTGAATCAAGTCGGCTAGCAAATTGGCACAATTTGATTTCAATTTGCCACTGTAGATTTCCTTTGAAGAACTGAAAAATCCACAGTACATCCACTATTTGTGGACATACCATTACTGATAAATTATGCCCTGGAAAAGGTTTGGACCAGAGATAACCCATTCCTCCCCAGATAGATGAATGGAAGTCTCTGTCTCAGGCCCACATACAAACAACAGGGAATATAACAAACACAAACAAACGCGACACTTAACTTCTGCAGAGACGGATGAGCAGGAACACCAGAGACAAACTCACACCAGCTCAGCCAAACCCAAATGAAGCTATCGACCGCATAGTCAGAAGGGTGGGGTCAGACTACAAAGGGTAGAAGTGATGACCACTGAGCAACAGCTGAGAAAAGGGAAGTGGTCATTAACCCTATCTACACTGAATCAAGAGAAACCAATCTCCTTGATTTCCTGACATCAGTCACTTGAGGAAACGTGACACTGGCAGAGTGTCTAGGTGCTGTGTGTGATCAAGAGGGAGGTGGAACCAAAGTTCAGTAACAATTGGGGGAGTTTTAGGAGTGTACACCAGAGTTCCTGAGTTGAAGCAGACAGTGAGGTTTTTGTGTGGTCTAGACTGCGGGATGGCAGAAACAGAGCTGTCTGCAGACTTAATGGGAAAAGCTGGACCCCAAGTATGAGTTGCGAAATTCAGAGATGAAGAGCTATGCAATAGGCTGTAAGAGAAAGATCCAGTGCCGAGCAGAGGAGAAGCTGTATACCAGCCCCAGAACCAGAGAATGCGTGACCTCTGCACAAGTACTGGATTACTACTCACAGTTAGTCTAAATCATCAAGTATAAATGGCATCTGGTGTAAGAACTGTGTAACTGCATCCTAAAGAGAATATTTACTGACTCACGTTGCTGCAGTTACCCCTGACAACAGAATAGTTTGCGGTCGTTTCGCTGCGAACTTTGCATGTTTGCGATTCGCCAAACATGCGAACATATGGAGATATTCGCGCCTGCCATATTCTTTTACATTGTGAACAACTTTGACCCATGACACATCCATCGGGTGGTACAGGACAGCTTATTGAGACTTTTCAGCACATGGACATACCCCCTACCTTAGAAATAAATCCTATCTGGCCGCCATTTTACATTCAGTCAGGCTGTTAGGGACAGGCTGTTAGGGACACCAAACGCTAGCTAATAGGGCCACAAAAGTCCTTTTAAGGACTGGTATAGGTGTGCTATCGATAGGTGTGATACACAGAGGGGTGTGATACACTCAAAATATACTTTTATAATGAGTCAAAAACACATAGATCTATATAGTGATCACCTGGAAGTCAGGGACCTAGGGGCTTACTAGGGCCATTTTTATATAGGGTAAGGTTCAGGACGGGGTCGCTCTTATCAGGGCGGGTGGTCTGTGGTTAGGCTATTAGGGCCAGAATAGCACCCCCCTGTAGGGCAATATCAGGGACAGTACTTTGCCCACCCTGTCCTTCAATAACACATCATCATCTAGCCCAGGGATAGATGTTTTTTGCTTTCCCTCCGGGATTCATGGATGTTCACTGGAACCCCCCAGATTGTGGAAGGACATATGGTTTCTGATTTAGTGCCGCCGAGCACTTGTTATTGCCTACCACATCTATGCTTTTTGCTTAACCTTAATCATTTAATTTATTTTCATTTTGAGGGATATCTTTTCTATTCACACATCTGCAAAATGGGTCCGCATCCGTTCCGCAATTTTGCGGAACGGGTGCAGACCCATTCATTTTCAATGGGGCCGGAATGTGCTGTCCGCATCCTCATTTGCGGATCCGCACTTCCGCATCCGTGCTTCTGTTTCCGCCAAAAAATAGAACATGTCCTATTCTTGTCCGCAATTGCAGACAAGATTAGGCATTTTCTATTATAGTGCCGGCGATGTGCGGTCCGCAAATTGCAGAATGTCGGTGTCTGTGTTTTGCGGATCCGCAAAACACTTATGGACACGTGAATGGACCCTCATAGTAACATAATAAAGGTTACTTTTATCTTTATGTATATTCTAATGGATTGCCTTCCTTGTAAAATGTTATAATATACTTTCTATGTTAGAAAGTATATTATAGTGCATTTGTATTGTGCGGTACTGCTGCGATACTGCAGGTATATAGAGGGACAAGCGTTATTGGAACAAATAATTTCTACTGGTGTGATATACCAGTCCCCCCCAAAAAAAAATTATTGAAGCGGGGTGTTATATACCAATATACTTTATTTATAGTGCATTTGGGTACTGCATAGTGCATTTGCGCATGCGCGTAGGCGAAAATTATATTGCAGATATTTTGCATTGAAAAAAATAAATGACGATCGCAAATTCGAATAATACATCTGGTATGTCACTGTCCATGTTGTGGGACTATTTGTGCACTTCTAATAATTATTTATTGGCTGCAAATATGAGCTGAAGATTTTTCAGGTTCGCCTGCCATTAAAATGAATATGACCCAACGCGGTTCGCAAACATTTGATTGCGTTCACGAACCGTCCTGGCAGATGTTCGTCCATCACTATCCAGCACATCCCAGTTCTAATGGTATATTTGGATGGATATTACATTCACCACTACTAAACATCCAGGAGAATACAGCACCACATACCTGTTACTTCCAGTGACATCTCCTCTAATGTAGATATTTTCTTTTTTCTCATCTCCTCCATTTGGTGCAGACCACAATAACAACATCTTTCAGCCATGTCTCGTATTTGCAGGCTTCTACCTTACAGGTTTTTTTTTTTTTTTTTCATTCCTCTGGATCAACTTGCAGGCTCACAGGCTGAACTGGATGGATACATGTCTTTTTTCAGTCTTATAAACATTGTTACTACGTTACCAAACAGACATCTTAGTTCTTTCCCGTAATGCACTCATAACTAATATTGCCCCCTACAGTGATCCCTGAAAGTGCCTGTTAGTTATAGTGCCCTCCATATTATGCCCAATAATGACACCTCACGCTGTATCAGCAGTAGTAATAATGCCCCCAGTAGTAAGGCCCCTCTACAATATAGCTCCCCAGTACAAACCGGATTCCAAAAAAGTTGGGACACTAAACAAATTGTGAATAAAAACTGAATGCAATGATGTGGAGATGGCAAATGTCAATATTTTATTTGTAATAGAACGTAGATGACAGATTAAACGTTTAATCCGAGTAAATGTATAATTTTAAAGGAAAAATACGTTGATTCAAATTTTCACGGTGTCAACAAATCCCCAAAAAGTTGGGACAACTAGCAATAAGAGGCTGGAAAAAGTAAATTTGAGCATAACGAAGAGCTGGAAGACCAATTAACACTACAGTAATTAGGTCAATTGGCAACATTATTGGGTATAAAAAGAGCTTCTCAGAGTGGCAGTGTCTCTCAGAAGCCAAGATGGGTAGACGATCACCAATTCCCACAATGTTGCGCAGAAAGATAGTGGAGCAATATCAGAAAGGTGTTACCCAGCGAAAAATGGCAAAGACTTTGCATCTATCATCAACTGTGCATAACATCATCCGAAGATTCAGAGAATCTGGAACAATCTCTGTGCGTAAGGGTCAAGGCCGTAAAACCATACTGGATGCCCGTGATCTCCGGGCCCTTAAACGACACTGCACCACAAACAGGAATGCTACTGTAAAGGAAATCACAGAATAGGCTCAGGAATACTTCCAGAAACCATTGTCAGTGAACACAATCCACCGTGCCATCCGCCGTTGCCAGCTGAAACTCTACAGTGCAAAGAAGAAGCCATTTCTAAGCAAGATCCACAAGCTCAGGCGTTTTCACTGGGCCAGGGATCATTTAAAATGGAGTGTGGCAAAATGGAAGACTGTTTTGTGGTCAGACGAGTCACAATTCGAAGATCTTTTTGGAAACCTGGGACGCCATGTCATCCGGACCAAAAAGGACAAGGACAACCCAAGTTGTTATCAACGCTCAGTTCAGAAGCCTGCATCTCTGATAGTATGGGGTTGCATGAGTGCATGTGGCATGGGCAGCTTGCATGTCTGGAAAGGCACCATCAATGCAGAAAAATATATTCAGGTTCTAGAACAACATATGCTCCCATCCAGACGTCATCTCTTTCAGGGAAGACCCTGCATTTTTCAACAAGATAATGCCAGACCACATTCTGCATCAATCACAACATCATGGCTGCGTAGGAGAAGGATCCGGGTACTGAAATGGCCAGTCTGCAGTCCAGATCTTTCACCTATAGAGAACATTTGGCGCATCCTAAAGAGGAAGGTGCAACAAAGAAGGCCCAAGACGATTGAACAGTTAGAGGCCTGTATTAGACAAGAATGGGAGAGCATTCCTATTTCTAAACTTGAGAAACTGGTCTCCTCGGTCCCCAGACGTCTGTTGAGTGTTGTAAGAAGAAGGGGAGATGCCACACAGTGGTGAAAATGGCCTTGTCCCAACTTTTTGGGGATTTGTTGACACCATGAAATTCTGATTCAACATATTTTTCCCTTAAAATGGTTTTCTCAGTTTAAACTTTTGTTCCGTGATTTATGTTCTATTCTGAATAAAATATTAGAAGTTGGCACCTCCACATCATTGCATTCAGTTTTTATTCACGATTTGTATAGTGTCCCAACTTTTTTGGAATCCGGTTTGTACTTAACCCTTTCATGACCAAAGGTCATTGATGCCCCAGTGTCCAGGTCAAAATTTACAAATCTGACATGCGTCACTTTAAGTGGTAATAGCTTTGGAACACTTTTACTTATCCACGCCATTCTGAGATTGTTTTCTCGTGACACATTGTACTTCATGACAGTCATAAATTTGAGTCAATATATATCTCCTTTTTTGGGAAAAAATCCCAAATTTACCAAAAATTTTTAAAAATTAGCAATTTTCTAAATTTCAATGTCTCTGCTTCTAAAACAGAAAGTGTTACCTCATAAAAAATTTATTACATAACATTCCCCACATGTCTACTTTATGTTGGCATCATTTTGGAAACGTTATTTAAATTTTTTAGGACATTACAAGGTTTAGAAGTTTAGAAGCAATTCTTAACATTTTTAAGAAAATTTCCAAAACCCACTTTTTAAGGACCAGTGCAGGTCTGAAGTCACTTTGTGGGGGCTTACATAGTGGAAACCCCCCATAAATGACCCCATTGTAGAAACTACACCCCTCAAGTTACTTAAAACCAATTTTACAAACGTTATTAATCCTTTAGGTGTTCCACAAGAATTAAAGGAAAATGGAGATGAAATTTCTAAATCTCACTTTTTTAGCAGATTTTCTATTTTATTACATTTTTTTCTTTAACACATTAAGGGTTAACAGCCAAACAAAACTCAATATTTATTACTCTGATTCTGCGGTTTACAGACACACCCCACATGTGGTCGTAAACTGATGTAAGGGCACACGGCAGGGCGCAGAAGGAAAGGAACACTGTATGGTTTTTGGAAGGCAGATTTTGCTGGATTGGTTTTCTGAACGCCATATGTTTTTTATTTTTATACCGATCGTCTTGTGCAGTGGCTCATTTTTTGCAGAAAGAGTTGAAGTTTTTATTGGTACCATTTTTGGGTACATAGGATATTTTGATCATTCATTATTACACTTTATGGGACAAGGTGGCCAAAAAATTGGCTGTATTGGAACAGTTTTTTTTTTTTACAGCGTTCATCTGAGGGGTTAGGTCATGTGACAGTTTTATAGAGCAGATCGTTACGGACGTGGCAATACCCAATATGTATACTTTTTCTTATTTATTTAAGTTTTACACAATAATAGCATTTCTGAAGCCAAAAAAATGATGTTTTAGTGTCTCCATAGTCTGAGAGCCATAGCTTTTTTATTTTTTGGGCGATTGTCTTAAATATGGGCTCATTTTTTGCGGGATGAGGTAACGGTTTGATTGGTACTATTTTGGGGTATAGTCGCCTTTTTTGATCGCTTGGTGTTGCACTTTTTGTGATGTAAGGTGACAAAAATGGCTTATTTTTTACACCGTTTTTATTTTTTATTTTTTATGGTGTTTATTGGACGGGGTTGATGATGTGATATATTTATAGAGATGGTCGTTACGGACGCGGTGACACCTAATATGTGTGGTTTTTTTTTTTTTTTTTTTAATAGGAAAAGTAAATTTATTTTTTACATTTTTATTTTTTATTTTTTTACTTTTATTATTTTCACTTTTTTTTTTTATCAGTTCCCTCTTGGATCTTGAAGATCCATTGAGGCTGATGGTTGCATTGCAAAGTATAATACAATCAGATGCCTGTAGGTGGCAGCACTGGACACCTATACCATGGCAACCGGACGCCTTTGCAAAGCGTCCGGTTGCCATGGCAACCATCGGGCGCTGCGATCGCAGCAGCCCTGATGGTTGAGAGAGAGGGAGCCCCCTCCCTCTATTAACCTCATGGATGCCGCTACTGCGGCATCTATGGGGTTACAGCAGTGTCAGCATAGAGCTGACACATGCTGCTGATGGCGGCGGCTCAGGAATTGAGCCGCCGCCATCACACACACAAGGGGGACCGCATCGGGGGCAGGGGACAGCGGAGAGCGCTGGAAACGGGGATAGGGGGACAGCATTTTACTTACAGATGGGGGCAGGAGGGGGCGGACCGCATCGGGGGGGGGGGGTCAGCATAAGAATATTGACAAGAAGGGGGCACAGATCGGGGCAGAAGGGGCGGACCGCATCGGGGGGCAGATCAAGAACAAGGAGCACAGATCGGGGGCTTCAAGGGGGCACAGATCGGGGGCTTCAGGACACATTACCGATTTCAGGCTCTGATCTGCAGAGCGCAGATCAGAGCCTGAAACCGGCATTTTAACACTGACGCGATCCGATTGGTTAGTCTGCACAGACTAACCAATCGGATCGATTGCCGGCAAGGGACCACTCTGATTGGTCCCTTGCCGGCATTTCTGCACTGTATGCTGTCCGTGACGGCAGCAGGGCAGTAGCAGAAGCTTTAATCCAAGCGCTTTGCAGCGCTTGGATTAAAGAGCTGCCAGAACGTTTATATACGTGGTAGCTGCACGGGGTATGTGCAGCTATCACGTATATATACAGATTGCAGACGTGAAGGGGTTAATATAGGCACTTCTATAGTGCCCCAGTACTTAATAGAGGCCCCTCTATAGTGCTGTAGTACTTAAAAAAGGCCATTCTATGAAATTACTATGGTGCCCCAGTAGTTATCTTAGGCCTCTCTATTGTGCCCCAATACTTATAGGCCCCTCTATAGTGGCATAATGGCGACAGTGGCATGATGACAGCCATATAGAACATGATGGTAGGCAGGCAGGCAGACAACAATGGCAAGAAGTGGCACCATCAGCAAGGCTAGATCTGTTCATCTGCCTCAGCTGGAGGATAGTGAAAATTTTCCAAAATCCAGGCTTAGTTCATTTTGACAAAGGTGATGTTTTGTACACTGGCAAAGGACAACTTGGTCCATATGGATCTCACCCCAACTCCTGCGGTGCTGAGAATCAGACAGAGAGCATACTGGGCCAGTTTTGGTGACTGTTCCAGTCTGTCTGCCCAGAAGTCCATGGGGTTAGGGATCAAGGTATGTGCCTGTCATGCTCTAGTGTGGGAGGGAAACCCCACACCGAACAAAGGAGGGAAAGGAAATAAGGCCTGAAAACTAGGGAAGGAAGATGGACACATCCTAGTGAAAACCGTAACCAAAGCCCTGACTGACTACCAGTATGAACAGACCCCAGAGGTAGGTGACTCCATACACAGGAATACCTAAAGTCCTATCTAACCCTAAAGGACCCTGGTACTCAGGGGAGCACCCAGGAATCTTGTCTAGGAGGGGTCCTGGTGGAAAAATGCTGCCACATGCTGCCACAAAAAAAAATGAAGCCGCGCCTATTATTATAAGCCACTCCCACCATACAGCTGAAATTATATAACTGTTCTTACAGCAGGGTTAACAGAACAACCTGTTACGTATTTTATGGCTAGACACTTTATCAGGTTATAATTACAATCTTGTTGCCTGTATAGAGCAACATTATAATAATCCTGCTCTATACAGGCAACGCAATTGTAATCTGAACCTGATGAAGTGTCTAACTTTTAAGTGGTTGTCCCCTTGAGCTATCAGCTTGATATAAATCTAGCAGAGCAATGAATGTAGAGATCTCTTCATCCATGTGAGGTACAGGGCTGGTCCTAGCTTGGTTAAAAAGAAGTTGTCATCAGGCCCTGTGCTATAATAAGGCAGACCAAGTGGCTGCCTTAGGGCACAGAGACAAGGGGGGCGGAAAAATGAAACAACTTTTTAATAAATCACTTGTGCTGCCGGCCGCCCGGCCTCAGAGAGCAGTTACGCCGCCCCACCACCCCCAGCCCTGCCTCCACCCATCCGGGCCCGGCGCTGCTTTCTTGCTGTGATCTCGCGCTGGGTCTCGCGGGATCACGCGACGCACACCGGAAGATGGGATTGTGGGAGGCTGCGAGAGAGAGCAAGACAGCGGGAGGGGAGCAGTCTCACTCTTAGAGCGATGTATTTTTTTTTCTTAAATGTGCACACCGCTGCCTGGCTTCATAACTCACACAGGGGGGCACTGCACCTGGCATGGCACTATGTGGCAGGCACCAGCAAATCCTTCACAGGGGCCTGGCGCCAGGGGCAAAATCTATGGCACTGGCAATGAGTAAACAAAGCAAAATATATATATAATAGATACAGAGGGGGCAAAAAATTGAATATATACACAGGGGACAAATGATTATGGAATATATACAGAGGGGGCAAATTGATTTAAACAGGGCCCCTGTATATATATCCATTTGCCTCCTCTGTATATATTCCATTTTGCCCCATATATATATATATCCATTTGCCTCCTCTGTATATATTCCATTTTGCCCATATATATATATATATATATATATATATATCCATTTGCCCCCTCTGTATATATTCCATTTTGCCCCCTCTGTGTATATATATATATATATATATATATATCAATTTTCCCCTCTGTATATATTCCATTTTGCCCCCTGTATATATATCCATTTGCCCCCTCTGTATATATTCAATTTTGCCCTTAAATATATATATATATATATATATATATATACACACACACATATGCCCCCTCTGTATATATTCAATTTTTCCCCCTGTATATATATATCCATGGGATGCTGGTGTTAAGGGGAGTTCTGGGTGGGGGAGGTGGGGGGCGCCAAAATGTAGCTTCGCTTGTGTTGGCCCTGGTTGTCATTTTCATGTTGCCTGATTATTATTTTTTTTATACATGTTTTGTTTCCAATAATAAAAAAATATATATATATATACATACAAGGAATGTGCATTGTGATACTTTCTTTTTTTATTTTATTTAATTTTATTTTAATTTTTTACATTAGCCATGGGATAACCCCTTTAAGACACAAAACATGTTCTAAAAATAAAACTTAAATTCTTGTTCATTGTGAAGTTCCAAGTGTCCTCATTTTGTCAGCACTACTAACCACCCAACGTTTTTAAAGGTCCTGAGTGGTCGTAGAACGTACATCTCATATATCTAATGGATTCCACCAGTGGATGTTGGAAGCAGATCAGCAGCAGCTAAAGAGGTGCAAACATCACTTTTGAGAGTGGAGCCAATCACTCTGTCTGTACCATTCTCATAGATATATATTTTATTCCCATGACAATATTTCACAGGCTGTGCCCATTTTTTTCTTTGTTTGCTATTGTTCAGCTATGCCATCATGATGTATATCTTCCACTAGGTTAAACCACACAAAGTAGCATAAAAAAGCATACATTTGTAAAACAGGAAACAGTATGTATTCATCAATCATATGTAAGCTATAGTTCAATATGTCTTTACTTGATAAAGAGACGATGCCCGTCAAATAGAAAATGAAAAATAAGTTGTATCGTAATTTAACGGCAAGCACGAACTTCATGCTGCCCTTTCTGAAGGCATTTTAAAGCAGTGGCACAGTCCCTGGATTAAATGAGGTATAGCTTAGGGCTGGTTCGCATTCGCAATTCTGTTATAGTTTCTTTGTGGAATTTAACGTTTTTCTAGGACGGAACGCAAAAGGGAAGGGGCATTCTGTTTTGCTCTGTTCTAATACGTGTCTATGAGCACATAACAGTTCAGTTTGAACCTATAACAGAATTTAATGCAAATGTGAACCAGCCCTTATTCACATAGGTGCAATTGTTTTCATAAAATAAGCCTCTCTGCCAAGTGTGTAGTCATGAATATTCATAAGAGTGAGCCCAGTAGTCCTCGATATTCATAAGCTTATCTCGACTCCTTCCACCTGCCTGACAAATGTTTTCCAGCTGTCAATCAGTGGCTGGTGGGTGGGGAAGAGACAAACTTATGCATATCTAGGACTAGTGAGTACATGGATGGTAAGGATCATTTTATAACTGCTGGCTAGACAACAAAGAGTGATAGCGTGCTGGATTCAGGGACTCTGTCAATACCTTACTGCCCTCAGATTGGGCTACATGAAATTGTTGACAGTTTATCTTTGCAGACCTTGACAGCTGTCAGCAGTGTTTCAATAGCAGACAAGTAGGTAATCTGTGAAGGGAAAGCAAAGCATCATGAGTAGAGTTGAGCGAACACCTGGATGTTCGGGTTCGAGAAGTTCGGCCGAACATCCCGGAAATGTTCGGGTTCGGGATCCGAACCCGATCCGAACTTCGTCCCGAACCCGAACCCCATTGAAGTCAATGGGGACCCAAACTTTTCGGCACTAAAAAGGCTGTAAAACAGCCCAGGAAAGGGCTAGAGGGCTGCAAAAGGCAGCAACATGTAGGTAAATCCCCTGCAAACAAATGTGGATAGGGAAATGAATTAAAATAAAAATTAAATAAATAAAAATTAACCAAAATCAATTGGAGAGAGGTTCCATAGCAGAGAATCTGGCTTCCCGTCACCCACCACTGGAACAGTCCATTCTCAGATATTTAGGCCCCGGCACCCAGGCAGAGGAGAGAGGTCCCGTAACAGAGAATCTGTCTTCATGTCAGCAGAGAATTAGTCTGCATGTCATAGCAGAGAATGAGGCTTCACGTCAGCCACCACTGCAACAGTCCATTGGCATATATTTAGGCCCAGCACCCAGGCAGAGGAGGGAGGTCCCGTAACAGAGAATCTGTCTTCATGTCAGCAGAGAATTAGTCTGCATGTCATAGCAGAGAATGAGGCTTCACGTCAGCCACCACTGCAACAGTCCATTGGCATATATTTAGGCCCAGCACCCAGGCAGAGGAGGGAGGTCCCGTAACAGAGAATCTGTCTTCATGTCAGCAGAGAATTAGTCTGCATGTCATAGCAGAGAATGAGGCTTCACGTCAGCCACCACTGCAACAGTCCATTGGCATATATTTAGGCCCAGCACACACACAGGCAGAGGAGAGAGGTCCCGTAACAGAGAATCTGGCTTCATGTCAGCAGAGAATCAGTCTGCATGTCATAGCAGAGAATGAGGCTTCACGTCAGCCACCACTGCAACAGTCCATTGGCATATATTTAGGCCCAGCACACACACAGGCAGAGGAGAGAGGTCCCGTAACAGAGAATCTGGCTTCATGTCAGCAGAGAATCAGTCTGCATGTCATAGCAGAGAATGAGGCTTCACGTCAGCCACCACTGCAACAGTCCATTGGCATATATTTAGGCCCAGCACACACACAGGCAGAGGAGAGAGGTCCCGTAACAGAGAATCTGTCTTCATGTCAGCAGAGAATTAGTCTGCATGTCATAGCAGAGAATGAGGCTTCACGTCAGCCACCACTGCAACAGTCCATTGGCATATATTTAGGCCCAGCACCCAGGCAGAGGAGGGAGGTCCCGTAACAGAGAATCTGTCTTCATGTCAGCAGAGAATCAGTCTGCATGTCATAGCAGAGAATGAGGCTTCACGTCAGCCACCACTGCAACAGTCCATTGGCATATATTTAGGCCCAGCACACACACAGGCAGAGGAGAGAGGTCCCGTAACAGAGAATCTGTCTTCATGTCAGCAGAGAATTAGTCTGCATGTCATAGCAGAGAATGAGGCTTCACGTCAGCCACCACTGCAACAGTCCATTGGCATATATTTAGGCCCAGCACCCAGGCAGAGGAGGGAGGTCCCGTAACAGAGAATCTGTCTTCATGTCAGCAGAGAATTAGTCTGCATGTCATAGCAGAGAATGAGGCTTCACGTCAGCCACCACTGCAACAGTCCATTGGCATATATTTAGGCCTAGCACACAGGCAGAGCAGAGAGGTCCCGTAACAGACAATCTGGCTTCATGTCAGCAGAGAATCAGTCTGCATGTCATAGCAGAGAATCAGGCTTCATGTCAGCCACCACTGCAACAGTCCATTGGCATATATTTAGGCCTAGCACACAGGCAGAGGAGAGGTTCATTCAACTTTGGGTAGCCTCGCAATATAATGGTAAAATGAAAAAAAAAATAGGATTGAATGAGGAAGTGCCCTGGAGTCCAATAATATATGGTTATGGGGAGGTAGTTAATGTCTAATCTGGACAAGGGACGGACAGGTCCTGTGGGATCCATGCCTGGTTCATTTTTATGAACGTCAGCTTGTCCACATTGGCTGTAGACAGGCGGCTGCGTTTGTCTGTAATGACGCCCCCTGCCGTGCTGAATACACGTTCAGACAAAACGCTGGCTGCCGGGCAGGCCAGCACCTCCAAGGCATAAAAGGCTAGCTCTGGCCACGTGGACAATTTAGAGACCCAGAAGTTGAATGGGGCCGAACCATCAGTCAGTACGTGGAGGGGTGTGCACACGTACTGTTCCACCATGTTAGTGAAATGTTGCCTCCTGCTAACACGTTGCGTATCAGGTGGTGGTGCAGTTAGCTGTGGCGTGTTGACAAAAGTTTTCCACATCTCTGCCATGCTAACCCTGCCCTCAGAGGAGCTGGCCGTGACACAGCTGCCTTGGCGACCTCTTGCTCCTCCTCTGCCTTGGCCTTGGGCTTCCACTTGTTCCCCTGTGACATTTGGGAATGCTCTCAGTAGCGCGTCTACCAACGTGCGCTTGTACTCGCGCATCTTCCTATCACGCTCCAGTGCAGGAAGTAAGGTGGGCACATTGTCTTTGTAGCGTGGATCCAGCAGCGTGGCAACCCAGTAGTCCGCACAGGTTAAAATGTGGGCAACTCTGCTGTCGTTGCGCAGGCACTGCAGCATGTAGTCGCTCATGTGTGCCAGGCTGCCCAGGGGTAAGGACAAGCTGTCCTCTGTGGGAGGCGTATCGTCATCGTCCTGCCTTTCCCCCCAGCCACGCACCAGTGATGGACCCGAGCTGCGTTGGGTGCCACCCCGCTGTGACCATGCTTCATCCTCATCCTCCTCCACCTCCTCCTCATCCTCGTCCTCCTCGTCCTCCAGTAGTGGGCCCTGGCTGGCCACATTTGTACCTGGCCTCTGCTGTTGCCAAAAACCTCCCTCTGAGTCACTTCGAAGAGACTGGCCTGAAAGTGCTAAAAATGACCCCTCTTCCTCCTCCTCCTCCTCCTCCTGGGCCACCTCCTCTTCCATCATCGCCCTAAGTGTTTTCTCAAGGAGACATAGAAGTGGTATTGTAACGCTGATAACGGTGTCATCGCCACTGGCCATGTTGGTGGAGTACTCGAAACAGCGCAACAGGGCACACAGGTCTCGCATGGAGGCCCAGTCATTGGTGGTGAAGTGGTGCTGTTCTGTAGTGCGACTGACCCGTGCGTGCTGCAGCTGAAACTCCACTATGGCCTGCTGCTGCTCGCACAGTCTGTCCAGCATGTGCAAGGTGGAGTTCCACCTGGTGGGCACGTCGCATATGAGGCGGTGAGCGGGAAGGCCGAAGTTACGCTGTAGCGCAGACAGGCGAGCAGCAGCAGGATGTGAACGCCGGAAGCGCGAACAGACGGCCCGCACTTTATGCAGCAGCTCTGACATGTCGGGGTAGTTGTGAATGAACTTCTGCACCACCAAATTCAGCACATGCGCCAAGCAAGGGATGTGCGTCAAATTGGCTAGTCCCAGAGCTGCAACGAGATTTCGCCCATTATCACACACCACCAGGCCGGGCTTGAGGCTCACCGGCAGCAACCACTCGTCGGTCTGTTGTTCAATACCCCGCCACAACTCCTGTGCGGTGTGGGGCCTGTCCCCCAAACATATGAGTTTCAGAATGGCCTGCTGACGTTTACCCCGGGCTGTGCTGAAGTTGGTGGTGAAGGTGTGTGGCTGACTGGATGAGCAGGTGGAAGAAGAGGAGGAGGAAGCCGAGAAGGAGGAGGTGGCAACAGGAGGCAAAGAATGTTGCCCTGCGATCCTTGGCGGCGGAAGGACGTGCGCCAAACAGCTCTCCGCCTGGGGCCCAGCTGCCACTACATTTACCCAGTGTGCAGTTAGGGAGATATAGCGTCCCTGGCCGTGCTTACTGGTCCACGTATCTGTGGTTAGGTGGACCTTGCTACAGATGGCGTTGCGCAGTGCACACTTGATTTTATGGGATACTTGGTTGTGCAGGGAAGGCACGGCTCTCTTGGAGAAGTAGTGCCGGCTGGGAACAACATACTGTGGGACAGCAAGCGACATGAGCTGTTTGAAGCTGTCTGTGTCCACCAGCCTAAATGACAGCATTTCATAGGCCAGTAGTTTAGAAATGCTGGCATTCAGGGCCAGGGATCGAGGGTGGCTAGGTGGGAATTTACGCTTTCTATCAAATGTTTGTGAGATGGAGAGCTGAACGCTGGCGTGTGACATGGTTGAGACGCTTGGTGACGGAGGTGGTGGTGGTGGTGTTGGTGGTACATCCCCTGTTTGCTGGGCGGCAGGTGCCAACGTTCCTCCAGAGGCGGAGGAAGAGGCCGAGGCGGCAGCAGCAGAATAGGCCGAGGCGGCAGCAGCAGAAGAGGTAGCAGGGGGAGCCTGAGTGACTTCCTTGGTTTTAAGGTGTTTACTCCACTGCAGTTCATGCTTTGCATGCAGGTGCCTGGTCATGCAGGTTGTGCTCAGGTTCAGAACGTTAATGCCTCGCTTCAGGCTCTGATGGCACAGCGTGCAAACCACTCGGGTCTTGTCGTCAGCACATTGTTTGAAGAAGTGCCATGCCAGGGAACTCCTTGAAGCTGCCTTTGGGGTGCTCGGTCCCAGATGGCGGCGGTCAGTAGCAGGCGGAGTCTCTTGGCGGCGGGTGTTCTGCTTTTGCCCACTGCTCCCTCTTTTGCTACGCTGTTGGCTCGGTCTCACCACTGCCTCTTCCTCCGAACTGTGAAAGTCAGTGGCACGACCTTCATTCCATGTGGGGTCTAGGACCTCATCGTCCCCTGCATCGTCTTCCACCCAGTCTTGATCCCTGACCTCCTGTTCAGTCTGCACACTGCAGAAAGACGCAGCAGTTGGCACCTGTGTTTCGTCATCATCAGAGACATGCTGAGGTGGTATTCCCATGTCCTCATCATCAGGAAACATAAGTGGTTGTGCGTCAGTGCATTCTATGTCTTTCACCGCTGGGGAAGGGCTAGGTGGATGCCCTTGGGAAACCCTGCCAGCGGAGTCTTCAAACAGCATAAGAGACTGCTGCATAACTTGAGGCTGAGACAGTTTCCCTGGTATGCATGGGGGTGATGTGACAGACTGATGGGGTTGGTTTTCAGGCGCCATCTGTGCGCTTTCTGCAGAAGACTGGGTGGGAGATAATGTGAACGTGCTGGATCCACTGTCGGCCACCCAATTGACTAATGCCTGTACCTGCTCAGGCCTTACCATCCTTAGAACGGCATTGGGCCCCACCATATATCGCTGTAAATTCTGGCGGCTACTGGGACCTGAGGTAGTTGGTACACTAGGACGTGTGGATGTGGCAGAACGGCCACGTCCTCTCCCAGCACCAGAGGGTCCACTAACACCACCACGACCATGTCCACGTCCGCGTCCCTTACTAGATGTTTTTCTCATTGTTATGGTTCACCACAACAACAAATATATTATTTGGCCCAATGTATTGTATTCAAATTCAGCGGGATATAAATTTGAGGCCTAGTATTTAGGCGCTGGGTGACCGGTATGGATTTAGTGACAGAATTAGACTTGGAAATGCACAGAAGCGTGTGTGTGTGAAGTTATTCTGAATGACCCAATGTGCACCTTGAATATTATATACCCTTTTAGGGATAGATTTCAAATAGCTCTGATATAGCAGAAACCACTAAATTATGAAATTGTTAAATTGGGAATTGTATTTCAACCCAGAACAAAAAATGTGCTTTGACGGACACTAAATAACTTTCCCAGCCACAACAGGACAGCGTTAACGAGAGATTTAGCAGGATATAAATTTGAGGCCTAGTATTTAGGCGCTGGGTGACAGGTATGGGTTTAGTGACAGAATTAGACTTGGAAATACACAGTAGCGGGTGTGTGTGAAGTTATTCTGAATGACCCAATGTGCACCTTGAATATTATATACCCTTTTAGGGATAGATTTCAAATAGCTCTGATATAGCAGAAACCACTAAATTATGAAATTGCTAAATTGGGAATTGTATTTCAACCCAGAACAAAAAATGTGCTTTGACGGACACTAAATAACTTTCCCAGCCACAACAGGACAGCGTTAACGAGAGATTTAGCAGGATATAAATTTGAGGCCTAGTATTTAGGCGCTGGGTGACAGGTATGGGTTTAGTGACAGAATTAGACTTAGAAATACACAGTAGCGGGTGTGTGTGAAGTTATTCTGAATGACCCAATGTGCACCTTGAATATTATATACCCTTTTAGGGATAGATTTCAAATAGCTCTGATATAGCAGAAACCACTAAATTATGAAATTGCTAAATTGGGAATTGTATTTCAACCCAGAACAAAAAATGTGCTTTGACGGACACTAAATAACTTTCCCAGCCACAACAGGACAGCGTTAACGAGAGATTTAGCAGGATATAAATTTGAGGCCTAGTATTTAGGCGCTGGGTGACAGGTATGGGTTTAGTGACAGAATTAGACTTGGAAATACACAGTAGCGGGTGTGTGTGAAGTTATTCTGAATGACCCAATGTGCACCTTGAATATTATATACCCTTTTAGGGATAGATTTCAAATAGCTCTGATATAGCAGAAACCACTAAATTATGAAATTGCTAAATTGGGAATTGTATTTCAACCCAGAACAAGAAATGTGCTTGAACGGACACTAAATAACTCACCCAGCTACAGCACTAAGGACAGATTTAGCTGGATATAAATTTGAGGCCTAGTATTTAGGCGCTGGGTGATAGGTATGGGTTTAGTGACAGAATTAGACTTGGAAATGCACAGTAGCGGGTGTGTGAAGTTATTCTGAATGTCCCTATGTGCACCTTCAATATGATCTACCCTTTTAGGGATAGATTTCAAATAGCTCTGATATAGCAGAAACCACTAAATTATGAAATTGCTAAATTGGGAATTGTATTTCAACCCAGAACAAAAAATGTGCTTTGACGGACACTAAATAACTTTCCCAGCCACAACAGGACAGCGTTAACGAGAGATTTAGCAGGATATAAATTTGAGGCCTAGTATTTAGGCGCTGGGTGACAGGTATGGGTTTAGTGACAGAATTAGACTTGGAAATACACAGTAGCGGGTGTGTGTGAAGTTATTCTGAATGACCCAATGTGCACCTTGAATATTATATACCCTTTTAGGGATAGATTTCAAATAGCTCTGATATAGCAGAAACCACTAAATTATGAAATTGCTAAATTGGGAATTGTATTTCAACCCAGAACAAAAAATGTGCTTTGACGGACACTAAATAACTTTCCCAGCCACAACAGGACAGCGTTAACGAGAGATTTAGCAGGATATAAATTTGAGGCCTAGTATTTAGGCGCTGGGTGACAGGTATGGGTTTAGTGACAGAATTAGACTTGGAAATACACAGTAGCGGGTGTGTGTGAAGTTATTCTGAATGACCCAATGTGCACCTTGAATATTATATACCCTTTTAGGGATAGATTTCAAATAGCTCTGATATAGCAGAAACCACTAAATTATGAAATTGCTAAATTGGGAATTGTATTTCAACCCAGAACAAAAAATGTGCTTTGACGGACACTAAATAACTTTCCCAGCCACAACAGGACAGCGTTAACGAGAGATTTAGCAGGATATAAATTTGAGGCCTAGTATTTAGGCGCTGGGTGACAGGTATGGGTTTAGTGACAGAATTAGACTTGGAAATACACAGTAGCGGGTGTGTGTGAAGTTATTCTGAATGACCCAATGTGCACCTTGAATATTATATACCCTTTTAGGGATAGATTTCAAATAGCTCTGATATAGCAGAAACCACTAAATTATGAAATTGCTAAATTGGGAATTGTATTTCAACCCAGAACAAGAAATGTGCTTGAACGGACACTAAATAACTCGCCCAGCTACAGCACTAAGGACAGATTTAGCTGGATATAAATTTGAGGCCTAGTATTTAGGCGCTGGGTGACAGGTATGGGTTTAGTGACAGAATTAGACTTGGAAATGCACAGTAGCGGGTGTGTGAAGTTATTCTGAATGTCCCTATGTGCACCTTCAATATGATCTACCCTTTTAGGGATAGATTTCAAATAGCTCTGATATAGCAGAAACCACTAAATTATGAAATTGCTAAATTGGGAATTGTATTTCAACCCAGAACAAAAAATGTGCTTTGACGGACACTAAATAACTTTCCCAGCCACAACAGGACAGCGTTAACGAGAGATTTAGCAGGATATAAATTTGAGGCCTAGTATTTAGGCGCTGGGTGACAGGTATGGGTTTAGTGACAGAATTAGACTTGGAAATACACAGTAGCGGGTGTGTGTGAAGTTATTCTGAATGACCCAATGTGCACCTTGAATATTATATACCCTTTTAGGGATAGATTTCAAATAGCTCTGATATAGCAGAAACCACTAAATTATGAAATTGCTAAATTGGGAATTGTATTTCAACCCAGAACAAAAAATGTGCTTTGACGGACACTAAATAACTTTCCCAGCCACAACAGGACAGCGTTAACGAGAGATTTAGCAGGATATAAATTTGAGGCCTAGTATTTAGGCGCTGGGTGACAGGTATGGGTTTAGTGACAGAATTAGACTTGGAAATACACAGTAGCGGGTGTGTGTGAAGTTATTCTGAATGACCCAATGTGCACCTTGAATATTATATACCCTTTTAGGGATAGATTTCAAATAGCTCTGATATAGCAGAAACCACTAAATTATGAAATTGCTAAATTGGGAATTGTATTTCAACCCAGAACAAGAAATGTGCTTGAACGGACACTAAATAACTCGCCCAGCTACAGCACTAAGGACAGATTTAGCTGGATATAAATTTGAGGCCTAGTATTTAGGCGCTGGGTGACAGGTATGGGTTTAGTGACAGAATTAGACTTGGAAATGCACAGTAGCGGGTGTGTGAAGTTATTCTGAATGTCCCTATGTGCACCTTCAATATGATCTACCCTTTTAGGGATAGATTTCAAATAGCTCTGATATAGCAGAAACCACTAAATTATGAAATTGCTAAATTGGGAATTGTATTTCAACCCAGAACAAGAAATGTGCTTGAACGGACACTAAATAACTCACCCAGCTACAGCACTAAGGACAGATTTAGCTGGATATAAATTTGAGGCCTAGTATTTAGGCGCTGGGTGATAGGTATGGGTTTAGTGACAGAATTAGACTTGGAAATGCACAGTAGCGGGTGTGTGAAGTTATTCTGAATGTCCCTATGTGCACCTTCAATATGATCTACCCTTTTAGGGATAGATTTCAAATAGCTCTGATATAGCAGAAACCACTAAATTATGAAATTGCTAAATTGGGAATTGTATTTCAACCCAGAACAAAAAATGTGCTTTGACGGACACTAAATAACTTTCCCAGCCACAACAGGACAGCGTTAACGAGAGATTTAGCAGGATATAAATTTGAGGCCTAGTATTTAGGCGCTGGGTGACAGGTATGGGTTTAGTGACAGAATTAGACTTGGAAATACACAGTAGCGGGTGTGTGTGAAGTTATTCTGAATGACCCAATGTGCACCTTGAATATTATATACCCTTTTAGGGATAGATTTCAAATAGCTCTGATATAGCAGAAACCACTAAATTATGAAATTGCTAAATTGGGAATTGTATTTCAACCCAGAACAAAAAATGTGCTTTGACGGACACTAAATAACTTTCCCAGCCACAACAGGACAGCGTTAACGAGAGATTTAGCAGGATATAAATTTGAGGCCTAGTATTTAGGCGCTGGGTGACAGGTATGGGTTTAGTGACAGAATTAGACTTGGAAATACACAGTAGCGGGTGTGTGTGAAGTTATTCTGAATGACCCAATGTGCACCTTGAATATTATATACCCTTTTAGGGATAGATTTCAAATAGCTCTGATATAGCAGAAACCACTAAATTATGAAATTGCTAAATTGGGAATTGTATTTCAACCCAGAACAAAAAATGTGCTTTGACGGACACTAAATAACTTTCCCAGCCACAACAGGACAGCGTTAACGAGAGATTTAGCAGGATATAAATTTGAGGCCTAGTATTTAGGCGCTGGGTGACAGGTATGGGTTTAGTGACAGAATTAGACTTGGAAATACACAGTAGCGGGTGTGTGTGAAGTTATTCTGAATGACCCAATGTGCACCTTGAATATTATATACCCTTTTAGGGATAGATTTCAAATAGCTCTGATATAGCAGAAACCACTAAATTATGAAATTGCTAAATTGGGAATTGTATTTCAACCCAGAACAAGAAATGTGCTTGAACGGACACTAAATAACTCGCCCAGCTACAGCACTAAGGACAGATTTAGCTGGATATAAATTTGAGGCCTAGTATTTAGGCGCTGGGTGACAGGTATGGGTTTAGTGACAGAATTAGACTTGGAAATGCACAGTAGCGGGTGTGTGAAGTTATTCTGAATGTCCCTATGTGCACCTTCAATATGATCTACCCTTTTAGGGATAGATTTCAAATAGCTCTGATATAGCAGAAACCACTAAATTATGAAATTGCTAAATTGGGAATTGTATTTCAACCCAGAACAAAAAATGTGCTTTGACGGACACTAAATAACTTTCCCAGCCACAACAGGACAGCGTTAACGAGAGATTTAGCAGGATATAAATTTGAGGCCTAGTATTTAGGCGCTGGGTGACAGGTATGGGTTTAGTGACAGAATTAGACTTGGAAATACACAGTAGCGGGTGTGTGTGAAGTTATTCTGAATGACCCAATGTGCACCTTGAATATTATATACCCTTTTAGGGATAGATTTCAAATAGCTCTGATATAGCAGAAACCACTAAATTATGAAATTGCTAAATTGGGAATTGTATTTCAACCCAGAACAAAAAATGTGCTTTGACGGACACTAAATAACTTTCCCAGCCACAACAGGACAGCGTTAACGAGAGATTTAGCAGGATATAAATTTGAGGCCTAGTATTTAGGCGCTGGGTGACAGGTATGGGTTTAGTGACAGAATTAGACTTGGAAATACACAGTAGCGGGTGTGTGTGAAGTTATTCTGAATGACCCAATGTGCACCTTGAATATTATATACCCTTTTAGGGATAGATTTCAAATAGCTCTGATATAGCAGAAACCACTAAATTATGAAATTGCTAAATTGGGAATTGTATTTCAACCCAGAACAAGAAATGTGCTTGAACGGACACTAAATAACTCGCCCAGCTACAGCACTAAGGACAGATTTAGCTGGATATAAATTTGAGGCCTAGTATTTAGGCGCTGGGTGACAGGTATGGGTTTAGTGACAGAATTAGACTTCGAAATGCACAGTAGCGGGTGTGTGAAGTTATTCTGAATGTCCCTATGTGCACCTTCAATATGATCTACCCTTTTAGGGATAGATTTCAAATAGCTCTGATATAGCAGAAACCACTAAATTATGAAATTGCTAAATTGGGAATTGTATTTCAACCCAGAACAAGAAATGTGCTTGAACGGACACTAAATAACTCGCCCAGCTACAGCACTAAGGACAGATTTAGCTGGATATAAATTTGAGGCCTAGTATTTAGGCGCTGGGTGACAGGTATGGGTTTAGTGACAGAATTAGACTTGGAAATACACAGTAGCGGGTGTGTGTGAAGTTATTCTGAATGACCCAATGTGCACCTTGAATATTATATACCCTTTTAGGGATAGATTTCAAATAGCTCTGATATAGCAGAAACCACTAAATTATGAAATTGCTAAATTGGGAATTGTATTTCAACCCAGAACAAGAAATGTGCTTGAACGGACACTAAATAACTCGCCCAGCTACAGCACTAAGGACAGATTTAGCTGGATATAAATTTGAGGCCTAGTATTTAGGCGCTGGGTGACAGGTATGGGTTTAGTGACAGAATTAGACTTGGAAATGCACAGTAGCGGGTGTGTGAAGTTATTCTGAATGTCCCTATGTGCACCTTCAATATGATCTACCCTTTTAGGGATAGATTTCAAATAGCTCTGATATAGCAGAAACCACTAAATTATGAAATTGCTAAATTGGGAATTGTATTTCAACCCAGAACAAGAAATGTGCTTGAACGGACACTAAATAACTCGCCCAGCTACAGCACTAAGGACAGATTTAGCTGGATATAAATTTGAGGCCTAGTATTTAGGCGCTGGGTGACAGGTATGGGTTTAGTGACAGAATTAGACTTGGAAATGCACAGTAGCGGGTGTGTGAAGTTATTCTGAATGTCCCTATGTGCACCTTCAATATGATCTACCCTTTTAGGGATAGATTTCAAATAGCTCTGATATAGCAGAAACCACTAAATTATGAAATTGCTAAATTGGGAATTGTATTTCAACCCAGAACAAGAAATGTGCTTGAACGGACACTAAATAACTCGCCCAGCTACAGCACTAACGACAGATTTAGCTGGATATGAATTTGAGGCCTAGTATTTAGGCGCTGGGTGACAGGTATGGGTTTAGTGACAGAATTAGACTTGGAAATGCACAGTAGCGGGTGTGTGAAGTTATTCTGAATGACCCTATGTGCACCTTGAATATTATATACCCTTTTAGGGATAGATTTCAAATAGCTCTGATACAGCAGAAACCACGAAATTTTTAAAATGCTAAATTGGGAATTGTATTTCAACCCAGAACAAAAAATGTGCTTTGACGGACACTAAATAACTTTCCCAGCCACAACAGGACAGCGGTAACGAGAGATTTAGCGGGATATAAATTTGAGGCCTAGTATTTAGGCGCTGGGTGACCGGTATGGATTTAGTGACAGAATTAGACTGGGATATGGCCAAAAAATAACCACACTATTGCTGGTTAAATGCACTTGGTGATGGGCGCAGCTTGCCCCTGATGTAGTATATGGCCAAAAAATGAACAGACTATTGCTGGTTAAATGCACTTGGTGTCACAGCTTGACCAACCACACTACTGAGGGTTAAATGCACTTGGTGACGGGCGCAGCTTGCCCCTGATGTAGTATATGGCCAAAAAATGAACAGACTATTGCTGGTTAAATGCACTTGGTGACGGGCGCAGCTTGCCCCTGATTTAGTATATGGCCAAAAAATGAACAGACTATTGCTGGTTAAATGCACTTGGTGTGATAGCTTGACCAACCACACTACTGAGGGTTAAATGCACTTGGTGACGGGCGCAGCTTGCCCCTGATGTAGTATATGGCCAAAAAATGAACAGACTATTGCTGGTTAAATGCACTTGGTGACGGGCGCAGCTTGCCCCTGATTTAGTATATGGCCAAAAAATGAACAGACTATTGCTGGTTAAATGCACTTGGTGTGATAGCTTGACCAACCACACTACTGAGGGTTAAATGCACTTGGTGACGGGCGCAGCTTGCCCCTGATGTAGTATATGGCCAAAAAATAAACAGACTATTGCTGGTTAAATGCACTTGGTGTGACAGCTTCACCCTGATGTAGGCTTTAGCCAAAAAACAACCACACCATTGAGGGTTAAATGCACTTGGTCGCAGCTTGTGCTGGCGCACCACAAGACACAAAATGGCCGCCGATCACCCCAGAAAAATGTGACTGACAAACGGTCTGGGCAGCCTAAAAACAGTGAGCAATTGAGGATCAGCAGCTCAATGATCCACAGCTGCAGATCGATCAGTTAATCAAGTCCTTTGGAGGAGTTAATCTGCCTAATCTCGCCCTACTGTCGCAGCCGCAACCTCTCCCTACGCTAATCAGAGCAGAGTGACGGGCGGCGCTATGTGACTCCAGCTTAAATAGAGGCTGGGTCACATGGTGCTCTGGCCAATCACAGCCATGCCAATAGTAGGCATGGCTGTGATGGCCTCTTGGGGCAAGTAGTATGACGCTTGTTGATTGGCTGCTTTGCAGCCTTTCAAAAAGCGCCAAGAAAGCGTCACAAAAGCGCGAAGAAAGCGACGAACACCGAACCCGAACCCGGACTTTTACGAAAATGTCCGGGTTCGGGTCCGTGTCACGGACACCCCAAAATTCGGTACGAACCCGAACTATACAGTTCGAGTTCGCTCATCCCTAATCATGAGCATCAAGTCCAAACAAAACGCAGAAAAACCACAAGAGGCACCTCCAATACATTTGCCTACCTTGCTGAACACTGTCTAGCTTTCATCTACAGTCCCGATTGGTCCTGCTGGGCTGCAGTGCAACTCTGGCAGGCAACAAAAATGGTGGATGCAGGTCTTTAATAGCAGGTTGGCAGCAGTGTTTCCACAAAGCAGACTGGGCTACATCTTCACAATGGTCAAAAAAAAATCTGCATTTATTAACTCCTTTACATCATTTGGGGGGGTCATCCAAAATATTGGTGCTTCAATGGGACCAAGAAGAGACATTGGTGGCGCCTGTGGTCTTCCAGCCATTGGGCTTCAAGCAACAGAGGCGGATGGCCAGCAGATATTTAAAGCTATTCAATCTTCTACAGGTGATTGCAGCCAAAATTAAATTAGTTCTGCAAACAAAAGCAAAAACACCATAGCATCCGGTTATAGTGGAAAACAATGTCTTAACTGGAGTTTGTAAACCCAAAACACAACCCAAAAGGGAGAAATTTAAAAATACACAAATTTGTTGTTTTTTTATTAGCATAAAGGACTATCTCCAATAACTCAACAGTAATGCAATACACATACAGACTAGCTTAAACCACAGTTATAATCCATATATAGCTGATAGTCCTAAATACAAATGAAGCACTGGCTACAAAAAATTTACAGAATACGTTATCAAAGACCACTATCAAATTTTTGTAGGTTAATAATGTTTCTTCTAATACCAGTATATTTAATTGGACTCACTCAGCAAGTGGCATTTTTCATGTAGAGAAAGTTAATACAAGGCACTTAATATATTATTATCCACATTGCCTCCTTTGCTGGCTTTATTAATTTTTCCATCACATTATATACTGCTTGTTTCCATACTTACGACCACCTGCAATCCATCAGTGGTTACCGTGCTTGAGCAATATAGGAAAACGCATAGACCTTCCTGGTGTACAAGACCGTGGGAGTGCACATAGGCTAGTGATTGTTCCTATAGAGCAGCGGTCCCCAACCGCCGGGCCGCGGCCCAGGACCGGGCCGCGGAGGATTGTTAGCCGGGCCGCGGCGATCATGGCAGTCTTTAACTCTGTACTAATGAAGCGCTTCCATTATGGAAGCGCTTCATTAGTACAGAAGGACCAGGAAGCGGTGAAGGATCTGTACTCACCACTTCCTGGTCCACGGCTCGGCTATCGGCTGTGCAGGGCTGCGCACAGCGTGAGGTCTCTCTGTGACCTCACGCTGTGCGCCGCTATACACAGCCGACAGCAGAATGAAGAGGATCGCGATGGTGACCAGGAGCAGGAGAGGTAAGAGATTTTTTTATTTTATTTTATTTGCGCTAGGGGCTGATATGAGGGACATGGGGCTGACATGAAGGACATGGGGCTGACATGAAGGACATGGGGCTGACATGAAGGACATGGGGCTGACATGAAGGACATGGGGCTGACATGAAGGACATGGGGCTGACATGAAGGACATGGGCTGACATGAGGGACATGGGGCTGACATGAGGGACATGAGGGACATGGGGCTGACATGAGGGACATGGGGCTGACATGAGGGACATGGGGCTGACATGAGGGACATGGGGCTGACATGAGGGGCTAATGGGGGCTGATGGCTGACCTGGGGGACATGGGGCTGACATAAGGGGCTAATGTGGGGCTAATGGCTGACATGTGGGGCTAATGGCTGACATGTGGGGCTAATGGCTGACATGAGGGGCTAATGGCTGACATGAGGGGCTAATGGCTGACATGAGGGGCTAATGGCTGACATGGGGGGCTAATGGGGGGCTTATGGCTGACATGAGGGGCTAATGGGGGGCTTATGGCTGACATGAGGGGCTAATGGGGGGCTTATGGCTGACATGAGGAGGTAATGGGGGGCTTATGGCTGACATGAGGGGGCAATGGGGAGCTTATGGCTGACGAGGGGCTAATAGGGGGCTTATGGCTGACATTGGGGGCTTATGGCTGACATTGGGGGGGGTTTATGGCTGACATTGGGGGGGGTTTATGGCTGACATTGGGGGGGTTTATGGCTGACATTGGGGGCTGATAGATAGCTAAAGGTTTGGGGGTCTGATCTGAGGTGTAATTAATTTTTTCTTTTCTTATTGTTCTCCTCTAAAACTAGGTGCATCTTATAGGGCGAAAAATATGGTACAGTGCAGCAGAGACCAGTGCAGCAGAGACCAGTGCAGCAGAGACCAGTGCAGCAGAGACCATAGTCAGTTTATATAGTCATTATATAGTGTTATATATTTTAATATGCACCTTGTGTTTTGTTATGTGCGTGAATCAGTCAGCCCCGCCCACCCCCTAAGCCCCGCCCCAGAACCCCCGCCCCCTTTCTCCCCCCACCCGGTCCCTGGGAAAATTGTCTCGCATGAAACCGGTCCTTGGTGCAAAAAAGGTTGGGGACCACTGCTATAGAGTGTAGGCGCAGGCCGCAGCCACTGACTTTTATTGATCAGGGTGGTTGACCCGTAACCATGGAAATGAGCAGTGCATACTGTGATGGAAAAAAAATTAATCCGGCCAGTAAAGGAAGCAATATGGACAATCCCAAGACATTAGCTAGTGGCTTGTATTGACTTTCTCTGCATAATAAATTATATTTGCTGAAGTGAGACAACCCCTTTAACATTAAAGGTAGGTCGACTCTCTCATATTAAGATCTCTGTGTATTAAAGGCATGCTTATAATGCAGGTCAATTTACTGACTGACCGTACAAGATTATTTGTGTTATACGAGGCTGTGGAGCTGACACGTATAAAACTTTCTAATTCATAACTTTCTAATACATAGATGACATATCAGTCATACTTTAACTTACCTTAAAGAACAAAATTCAACCGTCTAGGTTTCTTTATCAGCTCTTGAAGGACTTCCTCACAAGAAACACTTAGGTGGCGGTGGATGTTCAGTAAAGCAAGGCCGTTAAGTCGTTCATTTCCCATGGCATTTTTTAAGTAGGATTTTAGCCTCTTCATAGCAGAAAATGTACTTGTACTAGTTGTTACAGGCAAAGTAATAAAGATCTTGAACAAGTCCTTAATATGCGTGTAGAACAGCAAATCACAGCAGGTCTTGTAAGCCTCCAACACTGAAGAAAAAGACTGACTGTTCACAGTATTCATCCAGAGCCCATATTCTGATAATAATACACTTTCATCTGTAGAGAAATTGCTATTGGACTGTGCATACAATTTGGATAACTGCAGGAAAGCCTCTTCACTCTGGTCTTCTTTGCAAGCCATTAAACATGAAAACTTGTTTAATATATCAAAATGCTTGGTAAATCTTAATTTAATTTGTGACTGCATACTTGCCAAGAAGGGAAGAAATATAGATCTTCTGTAATACTCTTCAGGGTTTTCAGCAGGAATGTTACAACGGTATTGTGACCTTTTATGGGAAGAACATCTGGGAATTTTTATTTCTCCACCGAGCTCAGACACCTTCTTAAAAACTTTGTCATAAATAGCTTTAAATTCATTATCTGCAGAAAGACTGTAGTCTTGAAGAACTTGTAGAACACTATTCACATGTTTTAAAGCCTTCTGTAAATTCATACAGTCAGGTCCATAAATATTGGGACATCGACACAATTCAAACATTTTGGGCTCTATACACCACAAAAATATTTGACAAATACACTATAAGGCTAGGGTTACACCGGTGGTATTCCTAGCGGAAATCTGTTACGTTTTCACTTGGCTATAAGCATCAATTTAGTGCTGCAATAACCGCAGATATCAATCTTTGCATTGCAACCATAGAAAGCAATAAGCCATTTTTCAACAACTATTGAAATTTTTAAGAATAAAAATCTTCAGCACAAGTAACTTCTGCTATGTGATTTGTGGGTTATATTAGTATAACCTTCTGTATATTGCAGTAGGTTATCCGCCAGTGATTTTGCAGTGATTAACCAGATGCAAATCCATCTGGCCCTGACCTTACATTACAGTTACTGCCTATGACTTTCATGTCACAGCTTCTCACTTGATTTAAAAACTATCACTTAACATACCTGATATATCAAAGGGGAAATATATAGCTGATCAAAGATGTTCTTATGTCGGGGTAAAGGTGATTCAGCTCCGGCGGGAATCTTCCTAATAAGAACCCCTTTAGGGCTTTAACAATACAAAGTGAGGTAACCAGGAAGGTTATGTAGTCAGTCACTCAATACTCTGCTTCTTTTACTTCCCTGGGCATCTCCTTTCTGTAATACGGCAAGGAGATGCCCAGCCAAGAAAAAGAAGCAGAGTATTGAGTGACTGACTACATGACCTTCCAGGTTACCTCACTTTGTATTGATAAAGCCCTTAAGGGGTCCCCTTCCCCAAGAAAAAACTTTACAGCAAGAATAATACACAGATGCCTAACTAAGAAACTGACCTAAGCATTCAAGAAGTCGCCACAAAACAAAAAAAAATTAGAGAGGAGATCATGCCATGCTGCCCAGGCCAAGCCAAGAATAAGAAGAGAGCGGATCAGAGGACAGAGATTTACTTGACTAGTCTGTGCATGAAGATGGCGCCGCATCCAGCCATCCACCACCTCGCTCCTCATCTTACCGCGCTTCTGAGCGCTCTTCCGACAGGGAGAAAGAAGGAGGCACCAGAAGCGTGTGAAATCGTGTGGGCGGAGCCTGCATGCACAGGAAGATGGTGCCCGCATCCACCACCTCGCTCTTTATACAGCGCTTCCGGCGGGGATAAGAAGGAGGCCGGGAAAAGGAGGAGGCAGCAGCAGCAGAAGTGAGCGAAATCCGGTAGGCGGTGCCAGAGCAGCGTGGTCAGAGGCTGAGCTGAGAACAGGGGGATGGGAAATTTATCCTGTGAACGAATGCTGCTGATGGGAAGGAGCAAAACTTATAATTATTGAAAAAAAAAATCTATAAAATTAAAATGAACATATCTAGGAGGGGTCCAAACCCGTTGGACCACCACTGTGGGTGCGCCACTGCTGGTACTAATAACAGGAATGAGACATCTTGTTCCTCCAAAAGGAAGGATGAACGGGAGTCTCCCTAAGGCCTAATACAAAACAACAAGGAAATGCAACACACAGAAAAGTCAAACTACAAAGGGAAAGGTAACACTTAACTTCCAATAAACTATGGCAGCACAAGGAACTCAGCCGAGATGCAAACACCAGCTATCCACAGGTCCAACTAAAGCTATAAACCACACAGCATTGTGGGAAAAACAACTATAAATAGGGAAAATTAAGTTACCTCAATAGCAACACCTGGAGGTTAAGGGTGTGGCCAGTACCAGAAACAACACAGACGCCTCTTGATCCACAAGGTAAACATGTTAAATCAAACCACATGTTGCCAGTCTCAAAGATCTCCTGCCACTCACTGTCGCAGGGACGTCCGTATGTCTCGGTACGTCCATGACAGAGAGAGGCCAGAGTTTAGGTAGGACTGAACCTGGGCATTGAGGTGGAGATCTTGGCTTGTTGATTTGCTTCAGCCCATGAAAAAACTGTTTCATCATATTGAGGAGACTGAACTGGAGGCTTCTGCTGCCGCTCTTGCTGTATGTGGCGCTAAGAGGGGAGTGACTCTGGAAGGGGTGGAGAGGGGCCTCCCTGAAGCTGCATACACAGTGTTTCCTTGTAATAACGTAATTTTGCCTCTCTTTTGACAGGAAAAAACATTCCCACATTTTGCTTTGATAGAGAGAGTATGGCTATCCAGTAATCATTGCCTGTTCTTCCAATGTCATCCCTGGCTGCATGAGCGTAAGCGTTGTTCTAAGATAAATATGAGGGGGATGAGATTGTCCATGCTGCAGTTGTCCCTACTGACAAATTTTGTGGCTTCTTTAAAGGGCTTCATCCTGACAGATTTCTCTAATGAGCTTATTCACAGCTTTATGCATGGAGACGCTTGTGTACTGTTTACATGTGACAGTAGGGAAGGGGAGAGGGAGCGACACTCGGCCCTGCTGCTGTTGGAGACAGAGGATAACCATAGAGGATGAGGTGGAAGAGGCGGATAAACACCTAGTATGGGAACCAGACCGACACAAATGGCCTGTGAAATACATATACTGTCCCTGTCTGTAACTGGTCCTACACCTTGCCACACAGTGAAAATTGCAATTTTAAACAAATGTTTTGAAAAAAATAGACGGCTGGGCAGAAAAATAAATAAACTGCAGCATCACCATTACTGCTAAGTGGTACCACAGCAACTGCACTTCCAGCAATATGGCTAGGTGAGGGTTCAGCTTGTAGACAAGCTAATAATAGATTTTATGGCCACACATTTCGTTATAGATGTCTCACGATGGAGGAGTGTGAGCAGGTGAAGAAGCTGATTATGATGACAAGGGCACTTTATTGCTTGGGGATGCTGGCTGGCTGCTACAGAAGATTGTCCAGTACTATTTTTCCCAAAGGACCCAGTGATGCCATCTCATGTACTGCAATTTAGAGCTCTGGTACCTATGTTTGTGTTTGAGAGCTCAAGGTTTATTTTAATACTACAGATCTTACATACAGCTATGGTTATGTGTGCTAGCCTTGTATAGAAAAAAACGTCATACAGGAGTTGCTTGCTCAGAGCTTGCGAAACCCAGGCTTGGGGTAGATATGGAAGTTTTTGAGCCTGTCCCCACAGTATTAGCAGCATCACATATTCCTGAGTGGACCACAATATAAGCAGATCTGGCACACGCAGTTCTGGAAGTTTTGGCCGTATAATGCCTTTACTTTTTATTGTCACCATGGCTACCACCTTTCTTTTCAGATGTCTCTTTCTTCTCTTCGGCACCGCTATTCGCTTCCCAGGTTCTGGCCAACACACAATCATCATTGGAGTCCTTACCCTCCTCACCACTTTTATCAAAATGCGATATCTCATGGTGGGCTCCTTACCTACCCTCCCAATTCTCTGCTCTGTATTTACCCTGACTGCCACTGTCCCTACCACTGCCCCACTACCAATGCCATGGCTATGGGTGCTACTATTACCACCACCACAGCTATGCATGGGTTCCCTTGCCTTACCCTGAACCTCCTACTGAGGGCAGTCTAGAAGCTGACTGCTCACATACAAGTCATCAACAGGGAGACTCTCTTGACTATCTCTGAGTGAGTGGTGGGTTTTTGTTGTCTCTTCTTAGGAAAAAAGAAGATGCCTTACCAGGATGGGGCAGTGAAGACAGGGAGGATGACACTGAAAGCCTTCTCTGGGGCTGCAAGGAGAAGAAGAAGGAGGAATGCTGTGACCCTTGGCTCCAATGCACAGTGTCAGACTCAGAAATCACCTCCACATCATCCTGCTGTGACTGAGAGGAGGAGTGAGCCATCCAGGCCACAATCTCATCCTCTTTGCCCTTAGTAATAATGTTGAGTCTTTCGGAAGCAAGGGAGAACTGTGGCCTACTACTACAGTACTGGATGGTTGCTGCTGCTACCCTCATTCTGGCTCTGAGAGGACAAGGCCTGGTCCTGGACCTTTCAAAAAACAAAGTAAGGAACAGTTTGCAAGACAAAGGGATGCAACTAAATGTCCTTCCTTTTCTACAAACACACTGATGACACTGCTATTGGTAATTTACTTTGGGAATAATGCGGTATTGGCACCTGTGACAGTTTCAGGCCTAATGTCTTAGGCTACTTTCACACTTGCGCTTGATCGGATCCGTTCTGAACGGATCCTATCATATTAATGCAGACGGAGGCTCCGTTCAGTACGGATCCGTCTGCATTAATAACTTTAAAAAATTTCGCAACTGCGCAAGTGCGCAAGTAGCCTGCGCGGATCCGTTTAGACTTTCAATGTAAAGTCAATGGGGGACGGATCCGCTTGAAGATTGAGCCATATGGTGACATCTTCAAGTGGATCCGTTCCCATTGACTTACATTGTAAGTCTGAACGGATCCGCACGCCTCCGCACGGCCAGGCGGACACCCGAACGCTGCAAGCAGCGTTCAGCTGTCCGCCTGTCCGTGCGGAGGCGAGCGGAGCGGAGGCTGAACGCCGCCAGACTGATGCAGTCTGAGCGGATCCGCATCCATTCAGACTGCATCAGGGCTGGACGGAGGCGTTCGGGTCCGCTCGTGAGCTCCTTCAAACGGAGCTCACGAGCGGACCGACGAACGCTAGTGTGAAAGTAGCCTTATGTGCATTCAAATACACAGCAGAAAAAAGCTTTCTCTAGTGTAAACCACAAGTGGTCAACCTACTATGAGATTATTCCCCCCACACCAGCACTGCCTGGAGATCTCCTGTCACAGATTTCAGACTACTATTTTATTTTATTTTTTTCACTCAGAGATTTAAAATAGTACTCTCTGGATTGTAAAACACAAGTTGCACCCTTGTATTGCAATTTTTGTACTACATACCAACACTTGAACTGTCTGGAGATGCTCTGTTACAGATTTCAGACTATTATTTCAGGTGTTTTTGCTCAAATATTTAAAACGGTATTCTTTTGTCACGAGGGTGTCAAGACCTACGCCTGACTCCGTTATACCCGGGGTCAGGAAGTCGCAGCGGTTGGCTGCGCGCTCTATGTAAGATAGGGCGGTTTCCTTATGGTAGCTTTCTGGGTTTGCTTTGCAACCCTTTTTGGCTCACTCAGGGATCCGTAGCTCCTTCTCCTCAGCTGTTCCTTGTACAGCACTCCAAACCTCCTTATATTCCCCTCTCACACTTCTCTGGTTGCCAGATATAGAGCTTCCTGCCTGGACTTCTATACTGACCCACTGGAGCTGTGTTGCTGCGTTCTCTGGTTGTTGGTCCAGAACGTTTCCCTCCGGATCCCTGTTGGACCTTTGTGGTCTGCTGTGGTCGCCCACCTGGGTTTATATGTTTGTCTGTATTGTCTGTCCTCTCCCTGGTGTTTCCCTCTTAGTGTCAGTGGTGCGGACTAGCGATCCCACCCGCCCGTTCACTATCTAGGGCTCAGTTTAGGGAAAGCCAGGGTTTAGGCACGTGATCACCGCACGGGTGAGGAACCCGTCTAGGGACGTCAGGGCAGTCAGGTGCCAGCCGCAAGGTGAGTCAGGGGTCACCACCTTTCCCTCTCCCTTGGGCAGGGCTTTCCCTTTTTCCCTCCCTGTGCGTGACGCCGGTCATTACATTATATCTGGCCCTTATTTTGTGTAGGTAAAAAAATAATTTTTTTTTTTTACCTACTTAGAATCCAGTATGGATCCAATTGCTGCTCTGTCCAAACAATTTCATGGCCTGTCTTTGGAGGTGGCAGGATTGAAGGCGTTGGTCCTCCAGCAACAGCAGCAATTACAACTGACCGCAAGCCCAGCGGTTGCTACTGGTAACCAGGTTGTTGCGGAACCCAAGGTCCCTCTCCCTGACAGATTTTCTGGGGGAAGGGACAAGTTTTTGACATTCCGTGAGGCCTGTAAATTATATTTTAAACTGCGCCCTTACTCCTCTGGTAATGAAGAACAGCGGTTGGGGGTTGTTATTTCCCTGCTGCAGGGGGACCCGCAGTCCTGGGCGTTCTCTTTACCCACTGATTCCCAGGCTCTTCGGTCAGTGGATGAGTTTTTCGGGGCCTTGGGTCTCATATATGACGACCCTGACCGAGTCGCACTGGCTGAATCAAGATTACGGAGACTCCTACAAGGACAGCGGCCGGTAGAGGAGTATTGCTCTGACTTCCGTAGGTGGGCTACGGATACCCAATGGAACGACTCGGCTCTCAGGAGTCAGTTCTGCTCTGGGTTATCCGAAAGGGTTAAGGACGCACTTGCATTATATGAGACCCCCTTTTCCCTTAATGCGGTTATGTCCCTTTCTATCCGAATAGATAGACGCCTTAGGGACAGGTTGAAAAAACCGGAGCAATTGGTAACCCCTCCCAAGCAGCAGTTAGTCTGTACGGACTTAGACGAGCCTATGCAGCTAGGAGGAACCACTCGTCAGGTCCGTCCTCCTGAGGTTCGCCATAGGCGTGTTTTTTTTTTTTTGTGGGAAGAGGGGTCATTTCATTAATGTCTGTCCTTCTTTCCTCAGAAACAAAAAGACCGTCGGAAAACTACTAACCCCAGGCTGTGTGGAGGATGTCAGCCAGGGGGTATATGTTTCCTCCATAGGTACATCGCAATTTGTGTTGCCAGCGGTTATTGTTTTTGGTGTTAAGACGGAGACTATTTCTTTCTTTCTAGACAGTGGAGCAGGGGTAAATTTGATAGATGCCCATTTTGCCCACACTATGGGTTTGTCTCTCTGTACGCTACAGAGACCTTTTCCCATATTCGCTATTGATTCTGCTCCTCTGTCTCAGAGAAACCTCACCCACATTGTTCATAATTTACACCTTCGGGTGTTATGTTCTGGAGGGGCTTCCCACTCCGGTAGTGCTGGGCCTTCCCTGGTTGGTAGCGCACAATCCAGTGGTTGATTGGCAGGCCAGGGAGATATCTGAGTGGAGTGAGCATTGCAGAGAAAATTGCTTAAATAGCAATTGCTTAGTCGCCTCCATAACTACCCTACCTACATTTATTTCAGATTTTGAGGACGTTTTTTCTGAAAAAGGTTGTCAGAAGTTACCACCTCACCGTCCTTATGATTGCCCGGTTAACCTTATTCCCGGCGCAAAATTACCCAAGACCAGGTTATATAATCTTTCGGGTCCATAGAGACAAGCCATGAAAGATTATATCTCCGAGAGCTTGGCTAAGGGACACATCAGACCCTCTTCTTCACCCGTGGCTGCAGGGTTTTTCTTCGTTAAAAAGAAAGATGGGGGTCTGCGTCCTTGCCTAGATTTTCGCGAATTAAATCGGATAACCATCCGAGACCCATACCTTCTTCCTCTCATTCCTGACCTGTTTAACCAGATTGCAGGGGCTAGGTGGTTCTCCAAACTTGATCTTAGGGGGGCCTACAATCTGATTCGTATCAAGGAGGGGGATGAGTGGAAGACAGCTTTTAACACCCCTGAGGGGCATTATGAAAATCTAGTTATGCATTTCGGTCTGACCAATGCTCCTGCCGTCTTTCAAACAACAGACCCTCCCCCTTTACAGATACAAACAATCATGCAATACAATATCCATGATCAATTAAAATAACATTAACAACCACAGTGTATAATGACATAAGGCATACCAGGTGTTCGTACGAAGGCTCCCATCCTGCCATGGGCCCGTGGTGGTCGGCGTCTTCCGCATGTAACTGCAGTTGCGCGAGTGTCCAAACGAGATTCACATGGATCACATGTCCGGCACAGCGGTCACATGATCGGTAACACCCTGATTGGTCTCATGACAAGTGACGCAACTAAGCGTCTGGTCAGTGTCATGGTAACCACAGGTCCTGCAAAAATAATACATCGTACTGCATGGACCTCTTCAACTAGTGCTAAATTCGATGCGTGTATCTAAATGCTCAGACGCCGATCCCCACGGGTACAATGCTGGACTGGTAAAATTAATTAATAATCAAAATATAATTTCATTCAACAGTGGCGAAGGAACCATTCCCTGCAGGGTATCAAGAACAACTGAATCTTATTAGCATTATGGTTAAGTTATTTTATTTTATATACATGAAGTGGAAGTACCCGATATTGTATCGTGATTATTAATAAATTTTCTTTCTCCTTTTCTTTCTTTTATCACTAACAGATATGGCTGCCACGTGAGGTTTGGGCGAAGGATGGACCACATTTTTCGGAAACAGTGACCCAGGAACAGACTAGCAGGATGATTATGTTATCATACTGATTGTATGTTAGGTTTGGATTCCATATACTGGATATACGTTGCGGATGTGGACCAAATGTACAATGGGGGGATTTGCCAATTCCTGACCCTATACCTGGGGAGCTGCTCTATATATGTGGATTATATTGAGGCTTAATGGCATGGGGTGCTATTCATACAAAGTATGATAAGACTACTCTATATTCACAGGAGACAATGGGGATAAGCAGGGTAGGGGTCTTCTACTACGTAGTTGGGCCCAGAACAGGCAAGGGCTGACATCTGTGGCCTCCTTTTGATTGAGGGCGGCGATGGTTGTGGCCCTAGTATTCCCAGTCCCAATTTATTTATTTTTCTAGGTGTGTCACACCGATATATCCCTCAGTTATTCACTTGTGGGGAGTAGGTGATTGGCTACCTAATATCGTGATATACACATGATCTCACCCTATGTGCCACTCTGGAACAATTCCTCTTGAGATCATATCGTTTACATTTTTGGAGCAGCTCCTAGGTTTTATAAAAGGGTTTATCTTAAGATTATCATATGGTGCTACACATTCCCGCTATACGTGTACCCAGCGGGGAACTTAACCATAATGCTAATAAGATTGAGTTGTTCTTGATACCCTGCAGGGAATGGTTTCTTCGCCACTGTTGAATGAAATTATATTTTGATTAATTAATTTTACCAGTCCAGCATTGTACCCGTGGGGATCGGCGTCCGAGCATTTAGATACACGCATCGAATTTAGCACTAGTTGAAGAGGTCCATGCAGTACGATGTATTATTTTTGCAGGACCTGTGGTTACCATGACACTGACCGGACGCTTAGTTGCGTCACTTGTCATGAGACCAATGAGGGTGTTACCGATCATGTGACCGCTGTGCCGGACATGTGATCCATGTGAATCTCGTTTGGACACTCGCGCAACCGCAGTTACATGCGGAAGACGCCGACCACCACGGGCCCATGGCAGGATGGGAGCCTTCGTACGAACACCTGGTATGCCTTATGTCATTATACACTGTGGTTGTTAATGTTATTTTAATTGATCGTGGATATTGTATTGCATGATTGTTTGTATCTGTAAAGGGGGAAGGTCTGTTGTTTGGAGCACACCCACTAATTGATTGGTATGGATACACACCCCTATAAAATGTAGTGTGAGTCACCTGTAAACTTTTATGTAGCTTGATAAAGACTTTATTGTCGAAACGTTGCTGCTGTATATTTTGGTGTAATAAAGAACACTGAACCTGGAAGCTATTGGAGTGCCGTGACCTTCTTCATTTCTTCATGGTATTTTTGGGGGTCTCTGAGGCCGAGACCTGATGCCACGAGCACCGCCGCAAGCCTTTGAGTTGATTCAAGTAAGTGGTGCTGTCCTACCATATACATTCTTCTGTCCTGCCGTCTTTCAACATTTCGTTAATGACATTTTTAGTCATCTAATCGGCAGGTTTGTGGTAATATACCTAGATGATATTTTAATTTATTCATCTGATCTGAGAACACATGAGGCGCATGTTAGACAAGTACTGCAAGTCCTACGGACGAATAAATTATATGCTAAAATTGAAAAATGTGTCTTCGCCGTTCAGGAGATATGGATCCTAGGAAGGTCCAGGCAATTTTAGATTGGGATCTTCCTGAGAACCTCAAATCACTGCAACGGTTCTTGGGCTTCGCGAATTTCTATAGGAAATTCATTAAAAATTATTCAGTTATTGTAAAACCCCTTACTGACATGACTAGGAAGGGGACTGATTTTTCTAAATGGTCTGACGCCGCTAAAGTTGCTTTTTCCTCTCTAAAAGAGAGGTTTACCTCGGCACCTGTATTAGTCCAACCTGATGTCTCTCAGCCTTTTATTGTCGAAGTCGATGCGTCAGAGGTGGGAGTGGGGGCGGTGCTGTCTCAGGGTCCGTCTCCTGGCAAATGGCGTCCTTGTGCTTTCTTCTCTAAAAAACTATCTGCAGCAGAAAAGAATTACGATATTGGCAATAGGGAACTATTAGCTATTAAACTAGCGTTTGAAGAATGGCGTCACTTTTTAAAGGGGGCAGTCCACCCTGTCACTGTGATTACGGACCACAAAAATCTTCTGTACCTCGAATCAGCTAAGTGTCTCACTCCTAGACAAGCTAGGTGGTCGCTATTTTTTACCAGGTTTAACTTTGTTATCACCTATCGTCCTGGGGCAAAAAATACCAAGGCTGATGCACTATCTCGTTGTTTCCCTGGGGGGGGTAATGTGAGTGATCCAGTACCCATTCTTCAAAGAGGAGTGGTTGTTTCTGCGGTACACTCTGCTCTGGAGGGGAAGGTGTTAGAGGCCCAGGGGGACGCCCAGGTCTCTTGCCCCTCAGAGAAATTGTTTGTACCGTTGAACCTGTGTTTCGAATTATTAAAGGAACATCATAATTCGGCACTTGCTGGGCACCCGGGTAGTAAAGCAACCTTGGAGCTATTGTCTCGTCGTTTTTGGTGGCCAAGGTTGCAGATGTATTGGATTTTGTGTCTTCTTGTTCTACCTGTGCGCGCGCAAAAGTTTTGCATACACGTCCTGCAGGGTCTCTATTACCACTCGTCATTCCCAATAGACCATGGACACATCTGTCAATGGATTTTATCACTGACTTACCTTTGTCTGCGGGTAAAACTGTTATTTTGGTAGTAGTGAACAGGTTTAGCAAAATGGTACACTTCATTGCGTTACCAGCACTACCTAATGCTAAGACTCTTGCTCAGGTATTCATCAGTGAAATTGTGAAGCTTCACGGGGTCCCTTCCGGTGTTGTTTCGATCGGGGTACCCAGTTTATTTCAAAATTTTGGAAAGCTTTTTGTTCCCGTTTGGGGGTACACTTGTCGTTTTCCTCAGCTTTCCATCCTCAGTCGAATGGACAGACTGAGCGTACCAACCAAAACCTTGAGACATATCTAAGATGTTTTGTGTCTGAAAACCAAGAGTTGTGGTCATCATATTTACCGTTAGCTGAGTTTGCCATTTCTTGGTGCATATGGATTTCATCCCCAATTCTGTACTTTCAAAGAGGGGGGGTCTTCTGGGGTTCCCGAAGAGGAACGGTTTTCGTCATCTCTTTCATCGGTATGGCAGAAGGTGCAAGCTAACTTGAAAAATATGGGAGGTAAATACAAATGCATGGCTGATAAGAGACGGTTGCCAGGTCCGGACCTAGGAGTGAATGACTATGTGTGGTTGTCTACTAGGAATATTAAATTAAAGGTTCCCTCTTGGAAACTGGGTCCTAGGTTCATTGGCCCTTAGAAAATTGTAGCCATCATCAACCCCGTGGCTTTTCGCCTGGAGCTACCCCAGACTTTTAAAATCTATAACGTCTTTCATAAGTCGTTACTCAAAAAATATGTTCCACCTCTAGAACCGTCACCGCTGCCACCCCCTCCTGTTGTTGTGGATGGTAATCTAGAGTTTCAGATATCCAAAATTGTTAATTCTCGTCGGGTCTGCCGCTCTCTTCAATATCTGGTGCATTGGAGAGGTTACGGTCCCGAGGAAAGAATGTGGGTTCCTGCGTCTGAGGTAAACGCCGACAGGCTAGTTCGGGCTTTTCATGCCTCTCATCCTGAGAGACCTGGTCCTGAGTGTCCGGAGGCCCCTCGTAGAGAGGGGGGTACTGTCACGAGGGTGTCAAGACCCACGCGTGACTCAGTTATACCCGGGGTCAGGAAGTCGCAGCGGTTGGCTGCGCGCTCTATGTAAGATAGGGCTGTTTCCTTATGGTAGCTTTCTGGGTTTGCTTTGCAACCGTTTTTGGCTCACTCAGGGATTCGTAGCTCCTTCTCCTCAGCTGTTCCTTGTCCAGCACTCCCAACCTCCTTATATTCCCCTCTCACACTCTGGTTGCCAGATATAGAGCTTCCTGCCTGGACTTCTGTACTGACCCACTGGAGCTGTGTTGCTGCGTTCTCTGGTTGTTGGTCCAGAACGTTTCCCTCCGGATCCCTGTTGGACCTTTGTGGTCTGCTGTAGTCGCCCACCTGGGTTTATATGTTTGTCTGTATTGTCTGTCCTCTCCCTGGTGTTTCCCTCTTAGTGTCAGTGGTGCAGACTAGCGATCCCACCGGCCCGTTCACTATCTAGGGCTCAGTTTAGGGAAAGCCAGGGTTTAGGCACGTTATCACCGCACGGGTGAGGAACCTGTCTAGGGACATCAGGGCAGTCAGGTGCCAGCCGCAAGGTGAGTCAGGGGTCACCACCTTTCCCTCTCCCTTGGGCAGGGCTTTCCCTTTTCCCTCCCTGTGCGTGACGTCGGTCATTACATCTTTAGATTGTAGGACACTTACAACCAAAACAAGCTCTACGAGCGTTCGTTAGGTAGGGGAACACAAATTGATACCCTCCCACCCCCCCACCCCCCCCCCCCCCCCCCCCTAGCTAACATTCTAAATTAACAACAGGAAAAAACTGGTGTCCAGGAAGGTGCATGAAAGAATACAAGAATATCACGCTTTTAGAATTCCTTGGGAGTTGGAAACATGTATTTTGGGGAGGATGAATGAGATAGAGTATGCTAAGCATCGAGAGATAGCATCTAAACTTTTATTCCAAGCCAGGAGGTGTATCGTAGCACATTGGGGTTAGAGAGTGGGAGAACCAGGCTAGAGTCTCGCTTACCAGAGAGAAATTCCATCTAGTATCTAGGGGAAAAAAAGCTAGATTTGATGGGCTCTGGCAGAAATGGCTAAGATGACTTGGGATGAGAGGTTGGGGGGGCAAGGGCGGGGAGGAGGGAGAGATTCCTTTTTTTTTCCTGGAACAAGCAGTGGGGAGGGGTGGGAATATATATTTATGTATAATTGTGGATATGCTGTTACATAATGTAAAGCAAATTATATTGTTTATTGTATTATAATTGTAAAAAACAATAAATATTAAATATATTAAAATAAAATAAAAAGATTGTAGGACACTTGTATTGTGGTTAATCCCCCCCCCCCCCCCCCCCCACACACACACACACACCTACCGACACTTGAATTGTGAAGTGAAGATGATTTGTAGGGTGCAATATTAGTTCAAATTTGCTGGTAGTAAAGCAGATCTATTGCTTTTGCTACAATGCAACACATTTAAAAACAACACAAATATGATGCACTGAAAATAAAATTGCTCAGCATCAGATGGCATTATTGTCATAAAATGCTTCTACTATAATGCAACATGTTTAGCACAGACAGTTATGATGCCCTGAAAAAATGTACACTAATTACTCAGCAGTGCAGCATAATGCTACTGGGTATAAGCTGACAATAAGCATATAGAAATTTCAGGGGAAAAAAACGCAGCTGTTCAAATGAGAAAAAAAATGTATGCTCTTTCTTGCAGGTGGCTCCCTTTGAGGTTCTACAGCAGCCCCCATTTCCTCTCAGGGACATGTGAGCATCCTTCTTTCTCCCTCATGGGTTTTCCCACTGACACATGCAATAAAATAGGGTTTTAATTGATTCATCCAAAGCAAACTTGAAAAGCTTCTTGCACACGACCGTATGGCTTTTTCAGTATTTTGCGGTCCGCAAAAAAACTGAACCGCAAAAAATACAGATGACGTCCGTGTGCATTCAGTTTTTTGTGGAAGGGAACAGCTGGCCTCTGATAGAATAGTACTATCCTTGTCCGTTATGCGGACAATAATAGGACATGTTCTATCTTTGAACGGAACGGAAATACGGAAACGGAAGGCATACGGAGTAGCTTCCGTTTTCTTTGCAGATCCATTGAAATGAATGGTTCCATATACGGAACACATAAAACAGAACGTAAACGGTAAAAAAAAGTTAGTGTGCAAGAGGCCTAAGTTTGTAACAAATCTAGTTTGTAACTAACTGGTTCGCTCATCTCTAGTAAAAAAGTTCTCCAGCTTTGTAATGTATCATGTTTTAAAAATGTCTGCTTGGCATCAGTGAATGTACATTGTCTTGTTTACATCCAGGGGCTGGATATTCCTTCTGACCTAGTCCTACACACACAGTGAAGTTTGTTCCAGTGTATTATAGGTGAGACAGATATCACCAGGATAGGAGATAATTTTGCTGAGAGCTGATTATCTGGATTATCTGATACATTGTAAAAAAAAAAAAACATCTGCTATAGCTGCTACTATCACATTGTGGCAATGTGAGAAGCATTAGGGTTTTAGTGTCTTGATGTAGTCCATGAACATTCCTATTTACTGACAACAAGCAGAGATCTTGACAAGGGTGAGGAATGGAAACAGAACTATTAGAATTTTTATGGTAAAATGAGGAATCCATTTACTTGGCGTAGAAAACACATTTAGACCTTTTTTTTCCTTTACATTCCATTTTTTGCGTTCTGTATATGGTCCGTATACGGAACCATTCATTTCAACGGGTCCGCCAAAAAACTTGAATGTACTCTGTATGCATTCCGTTTCCATTTTCGGTTCCGTTCAAAGATAGAACATGTTCTATTATTGTCCGCATAATGGACAAGGATAGTACTGTTCTATTAGGGGCCAGATGTTCTGTTCCGCAAAAAAACGGAATGCACATGGATTTCATCCGTATTCTTTGCGGACCGCAAAATACTGAAAAAGCCATACGGTCGTGTGCAATAGGCCTTACCCTTTACCAGCAGCTTATTGATGTTCCTGTGTAAAATGTTAGGTTTGTGATCACATTTGATTTACGTTGTCAGGGAAACAAAACTGTTCAGTTCAACCAAGTCTGAAATATGAATGAACCCTGATAAACCCTAGTTATGAGAACAGTCACCTTCGTCCACACCGCACAGAAAGGCTTCTGTTTGGCTTCCATATCTTGAGATAACAATGCCCTGGAGAATCCCTTGACATGCTCAACCGCATTTATATTTCATAGAATGTATGAAAAATAAAGCTACAGTAAATTTATGGAAGAAGACGATGGATGGTTTAAAGGGAACCTGTCACCAGGATTTTGTGTATAGAGCTGAGGACATGGGTGGCTAGATGGCTGCTAGCACATCCGCAATACCCAGTCCCCATAGCTCTGTGTGCTTTTATTGTGTAAATAAAACGATTCGATACATATGCAAATTAACCTGAGATGAGTCCTGCATGTGAGATGAGTCAGGGACAGGACTCATCTCAGGTTAATTTGCATATGTATCAAATCGTTTTATTTACACAATAAAAGCACACAGAGCTATGGGGACTGGATATTGCGGATGTGCTAGCAGCCATCTAGCAACCCATGTCCTCAGCTCTATACACAAAATTCTGGTGACAGGTTCCCTTTAAACCATCCATCGTCTTCTTCCATAAATTTACTGTAGCTTTATTTTTCATACATTCTATGAAATATAAATGCGGTTGAGCATGTCAAGGGATTCTCCAGGGCATTGTTATCTCAAGATATGGAAGCCAAACAGAAGCCTTTCTGTGCGGTGTGGACGAAGGTGACTGTTCTCATAACTAGGGTGAGATGAGTCAGGGCAGGAGTCATCTCAGGTTAATTTGCATATGTATCAAATCGTTTTATTTACACAATAAAAGCACACAGAGCTATGGGGACTGGATATTGCGGATGTGCTAGCAGCCATCTAGCAACCCATGTCCTCAGCTCTATACACAAAATTCTGGCGACAGGTTCCCTTTAAGCTAAGCGCAGGTCACGGAAAGAAAGATATATTGCACTTAATCAGCTACGTATGTGACTGGAGGGAGCACGGATTTCATGTGTAATGAATGTGTATATGGTAAATACATTAATAAAGATAAGAAAAGAAATGTAAAATTATACTTCAAACATAGCAGAATATTTCATGCAGATTGTGGCGCAGGTTTTGAAAAATTCCACAACAAATCAGTGACATAAAGGGCATGCTATGGATCTAAAACATCTGCAGCATGCCGTAATACCATCTGTACCTTCTTTTTTCAGTTAAAGTATCTGGAAAATCTAGTTTTTAACCGATATGCCCTTTATTACAGCCCTCATTAGGGCTGTCAACCACATTTTCCGTAGTCCCAATTTTTGGGAAGATACCGGTATTATTCTTGGCAAATGTCAGGTGGGAGTTATAGATTTTGCATTGGTGCCCTGGAGTTTCAAGTTATGTGTTTCATGCAGTAGAGCATTTTGTTCCCATTTTGTTCCCATTTTGCTTAGATAACTTCTATTCTTACCAAAATTTTGGTTGAGAAATTTAGGGAATTTCGTGTGTCGTATAGGAAGGTACAGTATGGGCCCCAAAGATTTCACTTGGTGTTTTATAAAAGGTCAGTACAACCCAGAAGCTTAATACAGCCATATGCACAAAACTAAGAAAATTTTCATTTTAAAGGGGCAAGCAACTGCTGGAGAATGCAGAGTGGCTGATGCTCCGTAACTCCCATAGCAGTGAACTGGAGGTACGCATACAGGATAGATTTCTGTGCTAACTGTGGTTATTCTTTGGTCACGAAAGGCCAAGATGGGATGACCCTTTTAAGGGTGGTATCAGAAATAGTCTTTTTAAGTGTTAGTTAGCTATATTAGCTTTTTGATGGTTTTTTTTACCTGCATTTTTTGCTGCATGTATTAGAGGAAAAAAATGCCAGCTCCAGATGTTTGTGCTGAGTTTCTCCACTCTGCCCCTCCCACTAGAAGGTTCTAGTTCAGCTAGACATTGTATTTAAGAAAAGCAGTCAGAGCTCCTAGTGTTCTGCTATCAGGGATCACTGCTTAAAAGAAGAGACTCTGCCAGACTACTTGAGTGACTAGACTAGAGGAAGATGCAGAAATGGGGATACTTTGCTATATACCCTGGATCACCAGCCTTTGGCCAGGGTGCCAGCCTTCTGAGGGAGACAGGGACATCTAGCTCAGGCCTTTCCTCAACATGAACCCTTCTTCTGCCAGGGAGGAGACTGCAATTTAGTTCCTCTAGTAAAGAAACACACTGGTTTACTGCAGACCCTAACCCTCTGGACTAATTTCCCCTTCCAGAGAGCAGCAACACGTGATAAAACCTCATCAACGTCCAGGTTACCCAGCATAGCGTTGGGGCCACCTTAAACCCAGCAACTGTAAATGAAGATAAACAGCAATACCACAAACAACCTATGGACAGGTGTGGTGCTGTTTTTTTTAAAGAAAACAGCCATGTTGTTCTCATTTGCGATTTTATAAAATCTGGCTAATAACTAATTTGACTTCCACACTGGTCCAACAGGGACCACATCAGGTACATGAGGCAGCGAAGTTTGAGTGAATTTACAAGACAATAATATACGGCCATCACGCGCATGTTTTCAGAATCAAATAAAGTCAATAGGGCTTTCACATGGTCATTTTTTAATGGCTAGCCATCAAAAGAATGGGACATGTCCTTTTTTGGCTATTTTCACAGCCAGGCAGACCCTATTGAAATTAATGTGGCAGAACGGGGGACATTATAGATACTGGGGGCACAAAATGGTCCATAATATATACTGGGGGCACTGTGGGGGCCAATATATGCCCTAAGCGCACTTCAGAGGGGCATAATATACACTACTCACAAAAAGTTACGGATATTTGGCTTGTGGGTGAAATTTCAGGATGACTCTTAAACGCACAACTTGCTGTTCTCTAACAAGGAGATTATTGGCAAAATTCAGAACAGGTGTTTGATCCATGAATCACCCAATAAATTTCCTGGTTCAATTTAAACAGTCCTGCTCATCATGCTGTTCACATTTTGACATCATGACACCAAGACAACACCTAACAATTGATCAACAGTACCTCACCATTGCAAGGCTTCAAGCAGGATGTTTTCAGATGGAAGTGGCCACTAAGCTTAGAGTGTCATAGAGTGTCATCATCAGATTGCAACAGAGATTCAGAGAGACTGGAGGAGTCACAGAAATGCATAGAAGTGGACTTCCTTTGGCCACAGTCCACACTGATGACCGCTTCATTGTGAACAATGCCCTGTGGTACTGGATGATGAATGCCACACAACTCCAGGCACATTTAAGGAAGGTGAGAGGCACCCAAGTGTCACGTCAGACCACTCAAAACAGTTTACATCAGTGTGGTCTGCATGCTAGATCACCTGCAAGGGTGCTTGACCACACCACCAATCCCAGGCGTCATCATCTTGCATGAGCCAGGAAGCATCTACATTGGCTGAGGGACCAATGGGCCTCAGTGCTGTTCACTGATGAAAGTCGATTCACACTGAGCACAGATGGCCCCCAACTATGGAGATGTTGAAAACGTGAAGGATAGTGCTATGCATCAGCCACAGATGAGCCTTTGATGGTGGTGGTGTTACAGTGTGGGCAGGTGTGTCTAGTTAATACAGAACTGCCCTACACTTTGTGAATGGTACAGTGACAAGCCCATACTACTACATCATTAATTTAGTAATTGTGCCTCTGCATGAACAACACAGGCCTAATTTCATGTTCAAGGATGACACCCGCTTATCGAGGTCACATCATTAGGGAACAGCTGCTGGAGACTGGGGTACCTCAAATGGAGTGGCCTGCACTTTCTCCAGACCTGAATCCCATTGGAAACCTATGGGATCAGCAGAGTCGTCATGTAGAGGCTCATAACTCTGTACCCCAGGAACTCAATGACTTGAGGGCCGCCCTTCAAGAAGAGTGGGATGCCATTCCTCAGCAGACAATAAGTCGACTTGTGAACATGTAGCGGTCTGAGGAGGAAGAGACCGCAAGACAAGATTCAAATACAGTACAGCAGACAAGGAGGCTGAAGCATACACCGGCTTTATTAAAGAACAAAATGTAACTGCCAGAAAATCGAATTAGCAGTATAGTACCACCACACCAGAGGCACAATGGGCAAATGACAGAAATGGTATAAACAAGTTTACATAAATCGGCAAGAATGGTAATAGGACTTGGCATAAAAACAGAATGCTCTAAACAGTAAACACACGGCGTACAAGCTACTCTCCACTAATATTTTCCTATCTACCCCTGCTACCCAGGGTACACTTCTACAGTGCACTGACTAAATTCCTCTACTCTATGACCTATCACAGATTAGCACCAGTGCCACTCACAGTTCTGCAGATAGCTGTTTTCCTTGATCTGGGAAGTAACGAAAGGTGCAGTCTGGCTCCAGATCCGGTCGCTTGCTTGTCCCAGCGTGGTCTTTCCTTTTCTCTGGTTGGATTGCAGCAGGTGCAGGCATCCATCTAGTACAGCTCTGACAGGAGGACATTAGGTCTTCTGGTTGTTCTAGGTTCAATTCAATGATTTCCCAAGCAGCTCTCCAAAAAGCAACATGTACGGGGTGGTGGTGTTGATCAGATTATTGTAGGCCCAGACTAAATCCGGCAGGTAGTCAGGCCAGTGTGCCCTCTTGTCTTCCTCTAGCGCCCTCAGCATTTGAAGCAGTGTCCAGTTGAAGCGCTCACAGGCCTCATTTCCTTGGGGATGATAGGGGGTCGTCCTGGATTTTTCAATACCATACAGTCAGTGTAGCTACTCCACCACTTTCCCTTGAAAGCACGCCCCTTGATGTGAGTGGATCCGCTTTGGACACCCATAGACCCGGATGAAGTCCTGACAGATAGCGCGTGCTGCAGACTCAGCCGTCTGGTCCCGAGTTGGGGTGACTACTGCAAACTTGGAGAAGTGGTCAATCATGACCAGGCAGTACTGTGGACCCCTTGATGGTTGTCCCACGAGTAGGTAATCTATACTTCCAGCGGTTCTTTGGTCTGTATGGACTGTAGGGGTGCCCTCTGTTCCGTGCTTTTAGTGATTTCACACACTCGACACTGTCGGCAAACTTCCTCAACCGTGGCCTCCAGTCGCGGACAATATACATAACGCTGTAGCCACTGGTAGGTCTTGGCCCAAAGTGAGCTCCAAATTCATGGGCTTCTTTGGCTATCTCCTGTGCCACGCTTCTGGGTATTACCACTTGCCACCTCGCCTCTAGGTCATTGGGCTCTTGCCACTTGCGGTACAAAACAGCTCCGTGCACTTTGAGTCTGTCCCATTAATGTAGAACGGACTTCATCTTGGCATCCAGATCAGTCCTTACTTCTCTGTTGGGTTTCCTTTGCTGGGTTACCCAGCTTTTCATCTGCCGCAGTCCAACATCTTCATCCTGTAATCGGCCCCAGTCCTCATTAGTTCTCCCCAATGCCTTTGGTAACCCACGGGCCTCCCCACTTGTCTGGGCCGCGACTGCGGGAGGAGCGAACTTGCGGAAGTCTGGAGTTTCATCATCTTCCTTTTGTTCATCGATATCCTCTACTGGGGTATCAAAAGTAGACCATCAGTATTAGTGTTCTCTATAGCAGAACGGTAGCGAATTGAGAAGTCATACTTTGCAAGGCGAACTGCCCAGCGTTGCTCCAGGGCTCCCAACTTGGCAGTATCCAGATGGGCCAAGGGATTGTTATCGGTCCATACGAAGATTTTAGCCCCTGCCAGATAGCCCGCAAATTTCTCTGTCATAGCACACACCATGGGAAGGAGTTCCAGCTGGAAGGAACTGTAGTTGTGGGGGGTTTCGCTCTGTGTCTCGCAAGGATCTACTGGCATAGGTGATCACTCTTTCATGTCCATCTTGTACCTGTGACAGGACTGCCCCAAGTCCGTAGAGGACGCCATCAGTAGATAATAGAAATGGTTTATCGAAGTCAGCATAAGCCAAGATGGGGGACGATGTCAGGGCTTTTCTGGAAGGCCTCCTTCTGCTTCTGTCCCCAGGAAATACTTTGGCCCTTGGGCCTCCAAGCCATTCCTCTCAACAACTCATTCAGAAGCCCGTTATCTTTGTGTAGTCTTTGATGAACCGCCAGTAGTACCCGGTCAGTCCAAGAAAGGCCTTCAACTTCCGCAGCGTATTGGGCACTAGCCATTGTCGTATTGCAGCCACTTTGTCTTGGGACGGCAGCACTCCACCATGGGACAGTGCTCAATCTCCCTCTTGAAGAGATGACACTTCTTTGGCTTTAACCTTCTGGCAATGGGATCGCAGTCGCTCGAGTACATGCCCTAGCCAATTCAGGTGTTCTTGAAAAGTAGCGGAGTATATGATTATATCGTCCAGGTATATCAGGGTGGCTTCAAAATTCTGGTCTCCCTGGCATCTCTCCATCAGCCGCTGGAAGGTCCCCGGGGCATTAGTCAGCCCGAATGGCATCCTGTTTAATTCAAATAGTCCCATGGGGAGTATGAATGCTGTCTTTGCATTGTCTTGCTCAGCCACTGGTACTTGCCAGTACCTGCTTGCTAGGTCCAGGGTGGAAAAGTATTTGGCTCATCCTAGAGCAGTCAGAGACTGCTCGATGCATGGCAGAGGATATGAGTCTCGCGCGGTGCATGCATTCAACCGCCGGTAATGCATACAAAATTGAATAGCGCCATCCTTCTTGACAAGCACCACTGGGGCTGCCCAAGGGCTCTGGCTACCCCACACCACTCCGAAATCTATCATCTGTTTCAACACCATTTTCACTTCCTGGTACAACTTGGGTGGAATCTGCCGATATCTCTCCTTCATTGGTGGAGTGTCACCCGTCGGTATCTCATGTGTAATAGCATCCGTACAGCCAAAGTCATCGGTGTGATGGGCAAATGCAGCCCGATTCTCCCATAGCATGGTTTCAGCTGCTTTCCGTTGGTCTGAACTGAGAGCCTTCATATCTACAGTATTTCCATCTGGTCCAAGATGGTTCTCCCATTCCATTCTGGGGTCGCCGCCTCTTCTACCCTGGCAGTAACTGCCAGGGTCCAGACAGCATCATCTACCGGAGCTAGAGTCACTTCTCTCCAGCTCAGTACTTCTCCCCAATGTAGGTACACTCCTGGCTCCAAGTAAACTTCTAGATGTCCCATATTCACAGCTCTTATGGGTACTCATCTATTCTTGACCACTACCAGTGTCCAGGCCACCAGGACATCCAGACCCAACTCTCCTAGGGCCGTCGTGCTCGATGAACACATCTATACTAAAGTTGAGCGAACACCTGGATGTTCGGGTTCGAGAAGTTTGGCCGAACTTCCCGGAAATGTTCGGGTTCGGGATCCGAACCGAACTTCGTCCCGAACCCGAACCCCATTGAAGTCAATGGGGACCCGAACTTTTCAGCACTAAAAAGGCTGTAAAACAGCCCAGGAAAGGGCTAGAGGGCTGCAAAAGGCAGCAACATGTAGGTAAATCCCCTGCAAACAAATGTGGATGGGGAAATGAATAAAAATAAAAATAAAATGAATAAAAATTAACCAATATCAATTGGAGAGAGGTCCCATAGCAGAGAATCTGGCTTCACGTCACCCACCACTGTAACAGTCCATTGTCATATATTTAGGCCCCGGCACCCAGGCAGAGGAGAGAGGTCCTATAACAGAGAATCTGGCTTCATGTCAGCAGAGAATCAGTCTTCTTGTCATAGCAGAGAATCATGCTTCACGTCACCCAACACTGGAACAGTCCATTGTCAGATATTTAGGCCCAGGCACCCAGGCAGAGGAGAGAGGTCCCGTAACAGAGAATCTGGCTTCATGTCAGCAGAGAATCAGTCTTCATATCATAGCAGAGAATCATGCTTCACGTCACCCAACACTGGAACAGTCCATTGTCAGATATTTAGGCCCAGGCACCCAGGCAGAGGAGAGGTTCATTCAACTTTGGGTTACCCTGCAATATAATGGTAAAATGAAAATAAAAATAGGATTGAATGAGGAAGTGCCCTGGAGTACAATAATATATTGTTAAGGGGAGGTAGTTAATGTCTAATCTGCACAAGGGATGGGCAGGTCCTGTGGGATCCATGCCTGGTTCATTTGTATGAACATCAGCTTGTCCACATTGGCTGTAGACAGGCGGCTGCGTTTGTCTGTAATGACGCCCCCTGCCGTGCTGAATACACGTTCAGACAAAACTCTGGCCGCCGGGCAGGCCAGCACCTCCAAGGCATAAAAGGCTAGCTCTGGCCACGTGGACAATTTAGAGACCCAGAAGATGAATGGGGCCGAGCCATCAGTCAGTACGTGGAGGGGTGTGCACACGTACTGTTCCACCATGTTAGTGAAATGTTGCCTCCTGCTAACACGTTGCGTATCAGGTGGTGGTGCAGTTAGCTGTGGCGTGTTGACAAAACTTTTCCACATCTCTGCCATGCTAACCCTGCCCTCAGAGGAGCTGGCCGTGACACAGCTGCCTTGGCGACCTCTTGCTCCTCTTCTGCCTTGGCCTTGGGCTTCCACTTGTTCCCCTGTGACATTTGGGAATGCTCTCAGTAGCGCGTCTACCAACGTGCGCTTGTACTCGCGCATCTTCCTATCACGCTCCAGTGCAGGAAGTAAGGTGGGCACATTGTCTTTGTACCGTGGATCCAGCAGGGTGGCAACCCAGTAGTCCGCACACGTTAAAATGTGGGCAACTCTGCTGTCGTTGCGCAGGCACTGCAGCATGTACTCTCTGGCGTAATGTCCGTAATTTCCACATCGCCAACACTGTGCCCCTTGACGGCCTTCTCTTTGTCTGCGTATGGGGGGGTGCCCTTAGGTCTCAAGTGACTTGCCTCAGTGGAGGATATTGAGGAGCTTGGTGAGAATGTTCTGATGTAGGTACCCACAGGGTCGCCTGATAGGTTTGTTGTCGGGCCGGATAGGCAGCCTCAGGGATATAGCACGACTCCATCCATTTTTCCAGGTGCGTAAACTTTTTGTGCATAGCACTCAGGGAGCTCTGTAAGTCTTGTACCACTCTGACTGGGACCTCTTCATTCTTTATAACCTTAAGTGGTGTGACGGTCTGGGTCCGTATCACTCCGGAAGCATAACTTTCTTCTTTGCTCGGTGCCACAGCCTCTGCTAATATTTGTCGAAAGGTTAGTGTAGGGTCCACCCTGACTCTTTCCTGCAGGGCCTGTTTCAGTGAAGTGCTGTAGAGTCCCAGAATAAATTGTTCCCGCAGTATCCAGTCTACAGTTCCCATGGCGGTTACTCCATCTGCCTCTTTTTTCTGTACCTTGGCCAATACTTTCTGTAGTGCCGTCACATATTGTGAGACTCCTTCGTCCTACCGCTGAAACTGGTAAAATAACTTTGCCTGGAGGTGCCCTGCACCAGCTGTTTCACCATATATTTCTTCCAGGAATCCCACGCTCTCCTTCAAAGTATTGCGCTTTGCTTCCGGTTGTAGTAGAACATTTCTTCGGGCCTCGCCCTCTAGAGCGGCCAAAGCGATTTCTACTTGTAGTTCTGGGCTAACATTGTAAATCCTAGCAGTGCTCTGTAACCTTGTCACCCAGTCCGACAGTGACATGTTCTGGCCATCAAATTTGGGTAGCAAGTTAAACAACGTGCCAATAGGTAGGGCCCTTGTAGGGGTTCCACCATTGTTTGAGGTACTCACATTAACATCATGCACATTGCCTTCAGCCACCTCCATCTCTGTGACTGTACCCTGCTCGCAGCGCCAGTTGTAGCGGTGCGAGGAGGAAGAGACCGCAAGGCAGGATTCAAATAGAGTACAGTAGACAAGGAGGCTGAAGCATACACCGGCTTTATTAAAGAACAAAATGTAACTGCTGGAAAATCGGATTAACAGTATAGTACCACCGCACCAGAGGCACAATGGGCAAATGACAGAAATTGTTTAAACAGGTTTACATAAATCGGCAAGAATGGTAATAAGACTTGGAATAAAAACAGAATGCGCTAAACAGTAAACACACGGCGTACAAGCTACTCTCCACTAATATTTTCCTATCTACCCCTGCTACCCAGGGTACACTTCTACAGCGCACTGACTAAATTCCCCTACTCTATGACCTATCACTAGGGATGAGCGAACTCGAACTGTATAGTTCGGGTTCGTACCGAATTTTGGGGTGTCCGTGACACGGACCCGAACCCGGACATTTTCGTAAAAGTCCGGGTTCGGGTTCGGTGTTCGTCGCTTTCTTCGCGCTTTTGTGACGCTTTCTTGGCGCTTTTTGAAAGGCTGCAAAGCAGCCAATCAACAAGCGTCATACTACTTGCCCCAAGAGGCCATCACAGCCATGCCTACTATTGGCATGGCTGTGATTGGCCAGAGCACCATGTGACCCAGCCTCTATTTAAGCTGGAGTCACATAGCGCCGCCCGTCACTCTGCTCTGATTAGCGTAGGGAGAGGTTGCGGCTGCGACAGTAGGGCGAGATTAGGCAGATTAACTCCTCCAAAGGACTTGATTAACTGATCGATCTGCAGCTGTGGATCATTGAGCTGCTGATCCTCAATTGCTCACTGTTTTTAGGCTGCACAGACCGTTTGTCAGTCTCATTTTTCTGGGGTGATCGGCGGCCATTTTGTGTCTTGTGGTGCGCCAGCACAAGCTGCGACCAAGTGCATTTAACCCTCAATGGTGTGGTTGTTTTTTGGCTAAAGCCTACATCAGGGTGAAGCTGTCACACCAAGTGCATTTAACCAGCAATAGTCTGTTCATTTTTTGGCCATATCCCAGTCTAATTCTGTCACTAAATCCATACCGGTCACCCAGCGCCTAAATACTAGGCCTCAAATTTATATCCAGCTAAATCTGTCCCTAGTGCTGTAGCTGGGCGAGTTATTTAGTGTCCGTTCAAGCACATTTCTTGTTCTGGGTTGAAATACAATTCCCAATTTAGCAATTTCATAATTTAGTGGTTCCTGCTATATCAGAGCTCTTTGAAATCTATCCCAAAAAGGGTATATAATATTGAAGGTGCACATAGGGTCATTCAGAGTAACTTCACACACACCCGCTACTGTGTATTTCCAAGTCTAATTCTGTCACTAAATCCATACCGGTGACCCAGCGCCTAAATACTAGGCCTCAAATTTAATTCCCTCTAAATCTCTCGTTACCCACCGCTGTACTGTTGTTGCTGGGCAAGATATTTAGTGTCCGTCAAAGCACATTTTTTGTTCTGGGTTGAAGTACAATTCCCAATTTAGCAATTTCATAATTTAGTGGTTTCTGCTATATCAGAGCTATTTGAAATCTATCCCAAAAAGGGTATATAATATTGAAGGTGCACATAGGGTCATTCAGAATAACTTCACACACACCCGCTACTGTGTATTTCCAAGTCTAATTCTGTCACTAAACCCATACCTGTCACCCAGCGCCTAAATACTAGGCCTCAAATTTAAATCCCTCTAAATCTCTCGTTACCGTTGTCCTGTTGTAGCTGGGAAAGTTATTTAGTGCCCGTCAAAGCACATTTTTTGTTCTGGGTTGAAGTACAATTCCCAATTTAGCAATTTCATAATTTAGTGGTTCCTGCTATATCAGAGCTATTTGAAATCTATCCCAAAAAGGGTATATAATATTGAAGGTGCACATAGGGTCATTCAGAATACCTTCACACACACCCGCTACTGTGTATTTCCAAGTCTAATTCTGTCACTAAATCCATACCGGTGACCCAGCGCCTAAATACTAGGCCTCAAATTTAATTCCCTCTAAATCTCTCGTTACCCACCGCTGTACTGTTGTTGCTGGGCAAGATATTTAGTGTCCGTCAAAGCACATTTTTTGTTCTGGGTTGAAGTACAATTCCCAATTTAGCAATTTCATAATTTAGTGGTTTCTGCTATATCAGAGCTATTTGAAATCTATCCCAAAAAGGGTATATAATATTGAAGGTGCACATAGGGTCATTCAGAATAACTTCACACACACCCGCTACTGTGTATTTCCAAGTCTAATTCTGTCACTAAACCCATACCTGTCACCCAGCGCCTAAATACTAGGCCTCAAATTTAAATCCCTCTAAATCTCTCGTTACCGTTGTCCTGTTGTAGCTGGGAAAGTTATTTAGTGCCCGTCAAAGCACATTTTTTGTTCTGGGTTGAAGTACAATTCCCAATTTAGCAATTTCATAATTTAGTGGTTCCTGCTATATCAGAGCTATTTGAAATCTATCCCAAAAAGGGTATATAATATTGAAGGTGCACATAGGGTCATTCAGAATAACTTCACACACACCCGCTACTGTGTATTTCCAAGTCTAATTCTGTCACTAAATCCATACCGGTGACCCAGCGCCTAAATACTAGGCCTCAAATTTAATTCCCTCTAAATCTCTCGTTACCCACCGGTGTACTGTTGTTGCTGGGCAAGATATTTAGTGTCCGTCAAAGCACATTTTTTGTTCTGGGTTGAAGTACAATTCCCAATTTAGCAATTTCATAATTTAGTGGTTTCTGCTATATCAGAGCTATTTGAAATCTATCCCTAAAAGGGTATATAATATTGAAGGTGCACATAGGGTCATTCAGAATAACTTCACACACACCCGCTACTGTGTATTTCCAAGTCTAATTCTGTCACTAAACCCATACCTGTCACCCAGCGCCTAAATACTAGGCCTCAAATTTAAATCCCTCTAAATCTCTCGTTACCGTTGTCCTGTTGTAGCTGGGAAAGTTATTTAGTGCCCGTCAAAGCACATTTTTTGTTCTGGGTTGAAGTACAATTCCCAATTTAGCAATTTCATAATTTAGTGGTTCCTGCTATATCAGAGCTATTTGAAATCTATCCCAAAAAGGGTATATAATATTGAAGGTGCACATTGGGTCATTCAGAATAACTTCACACACACGCTTCTGTGCATTTCCAAGTCTAATTCTGTCACTAAATCCATACCGGTGACCCAGCGCCTAAATACTAGGCCTCAAATTTAATTCCCTCTAAATCTCTCGTTACCCACCGCTGTACTGTTGTTGCTGGGCAAGATATTTAGTGTCCGTCAAAGCACATTTTTTGTTCTGGGTTGAAGTACAATTCCCAATTTAGCAATTTCATAATTTAGTGGTTTCTGCTATATCAGAGCTATTTGAAATCTATCCCTAAAAGGGTATATAATATTGAAGGTGCACATAGGGTCATTCAGAATAACTTCACACACACCCGCTACTGTGTATTTCCAAGTCTAATTCTGTCACTAAATCCATACCGGTGACCCAGCGCCTAAATACTAGGCCTCAAATTTAATTCCCTCTAAATCTCTCGTTACCCACCGTTGTACTGTTGTTGCTGGGCAAGATATTTAGTGTCCGTCAAAGCACATTTTTTGTTCTGGGTTGAAGTACAATTCCCAATTTAGCAATTTCATAATTTAGTGGTTTCTGCTATATCAGAGCTATTTGAAATCTATCCCTAAAAGGGTATATAATATTCAAGGTGCACATTGGGTCATTCAGAATAACTTCACACACACACGCTTCTGTGCATTTCCAAGTCTAATTCTGTCACTAAATCCATACCGGTCACCCAGCGCCTAAATACTAGGCCTCAAATTTATATCCCGCTGAATTTGAATACAATACATTGGGCCAAATAATATATTTGTTGTTGTGGTGAACCATAACAATGAGAAAAACATCTAGTAAGGGACGCGGACGTGGACATGGTCGTGGTGGTGTTAGTGGACCCTCTGGTGCTGGGAGAGGACGTGGCCGTTCTGCCACATCCACACGTCCTAGTGTACCAACTACCTCAGGTCCCAGTAGCCGCCAGAATTTACAGCGATATATGGTGGGGCCCAATGCCGTTCTAAGGATGGTAAGGCCTGAGCAGGTACAGGCATTAGTCAATTGGGTGGCCGACAGTGGATCCAGCACGTTCACATTATCTCCCACCCAGTCTTCTGCAGAAAGCGCACAGATGGCGCCTGAAAACCAACCCCATCAGTCTGTCACATCACCCCCATGCATACCAGGGAAACTGTCTCAGCCTCAAGTTATGCAGCAGTCTCTTATGCTGTTTGAAGACTCCGCTGGCAGGGTTTCCCAAGGGCATCCACCTAGCCCTTCCCCAGCGGTGAAAGACATAGAATGCACTGACGCACAACCACTTATGTTTCCTGATGATGAGGACATGGGAATACCACCTCAGCATGTCTCTGATGATGACGAAACACAGGTGCCAACTGCTGCGTCTTTCTGCAGTGTGCAGACTGAACAGGAGGTCAGGGATCAAGACTGGGTGGAAGACGATGCAGGGGACGATGAGGTCCTAGACCCCACATGGAATGAAGGTCGTGCCACTGACTTTCACAGTTCGGAGGAAGAGGCAGTGGTGAGACCGAGCCAACAGCGTAGCAAAAGAGGGAGCAGTGGGCAAAAGCAGAACACCCGCCGCCAAGAGACTCCGCCTGCTACTGACCGCCGCCATCTGGGACCGAGCACCCCAAAGGCAGCTTCAAGGAGTTCCCTGGCATGGCACTTCTTCAAACAATGTGCTGACGACAAGACCCGAGTGGTTTGCACGCTGTGCCATCAGAGCCTGAAGCGAGGCATTAACGTTCTGAACCTGAGCACAACCTGCATGACCAGGCACCTGCATGCAAAGCATGAACTGCAGTGGAGTAAACACCTTAAAACCAAGGAAGTCACTCAGGCTCCCCCTGCTACCTCTTCTGCTGCTGCCGCCTCGGCCTATTCTGCTGCTGCCGCCTCGGCCTCTTCCTCCGCCTCTGGAGGAACGTTGGCACCTGCCGCCCAGCAAACAGGGGATGTACCACCAACACCACCACCACCACCTCCGTCACCAAGCGTCTCAACCATGTCACACGCCAGCGTTCAGCTCTCCATCTCACAAACATTTGATAGAAAGCGTAAATTCCCACCTAGCCACCCTCGATCCCTGGCCCTGAATGCCAGCATTTCTAAACTACTGGCCTATGAAATGCTGTCATTTAGGCTGGTGGACACAGACAGCTTCAAACAGCTCATGTCGCTTGCTGTCCCACAGTATGTTGTTCCCAGCCGGCACTACTTCTCCAAGAGAGCCGTGCCTTCCCTGCACAACCAAGTATCCGATAAAATCAAGTGTGCACTGCGCAACGCCATCTGTAGCAAGGTCCACCTAACCACAGATACGTGGACCAGTAAGCACGGCCAGGGACGCTATATCTCCCTAACTGCACACTGGGTAAATGTAGTGGCAGCTGGGCCCCAGGCGGAGAGCTGTTTGGCGCACGTCCTTCCGCCGCCAAGGATCGCAGGGCAACATTCTTTGCCTCCTGTTGCCACCTCCTCCTTCTCGGCTTCCTCCTCCTCTTCTTCCACCTGCTCATCCAGTCAGCCACACACCTTCACCACCAACTTCAGCACAGCCCGGGGTAAACGTCAGCAGGCCATTCTGAAACTCATATGTTTGGGGGACAGGCCCCACACCGCACAGGAGTTGTGGCGGGGTATAGAACAACAGACCGACGAGTGGTTGCTGCCGGTGAGCCTCAAGCCCGGCCTGGTGGTGTGTGATAATGGGCGAAATCTCGTTGCAGCTCTGGGACTAGCCAATTTGACGCACATCCCTTGCTTGGCGCATGTGCTGAATTTGGTGGTGCAGAAGTTCATTCACAACTACCCCGACATGTCAGAGCTGCTGCATAAAGTGCGGGCCGTCTGTTCGCGCTTCCGGCGTTCACATCCTGCTGCTGCTCGCCTGTCTGCGCTACAGCGTAACTTCGGCCTTCCCGCTCACCGCCTCATATGCGACGTGCCCACCAGGTGGAACTCCACCTTGCACATGCTGGACAGACTGTGCGAGCAGCAGCAGGCCATAGTGGAGTTTCAGCTGCAGCACGCACGGGTCAGTCGCACTACAGAACAGCACCACTTCACCACCAATGACTGGGCCTCCATGCGAGACCTGTGTGCCCTGTTGCGCTGTTTCGAGTACTCCACCAACATGGCCAGTGGCGATGACACCGTTATCAGCGTTACAATACCACTTCTATGTCTCCTTGAGAAAACACTTAGGGCGATGATGGAAGAGGAGGTGGCCCAGGAGGAGGAGGAGGAGGAGGAGGAAGAGGGGTCATTTTTAGCACTTTCAGGCCAGTCTCTTCGAAGTGACTCAGAGGGAGGTTTTTGGCAACAGCAGAGGCCAGGTACAAATGTGGCCAGCCAGGGCCCACTACTGGAGGACGAGGAGGACGAGGATGAGGAGGAGGTGGAGGAGGATGAGGATGAAGCATGGTCACAGCGGGGTGGCACCCAACGCAGCTCGGGTCCATCACTGGTGCGTGGCTGGGGGGAAAGGCAGGACGATGACGATACGCCTCCCACAGAGGACAGCTTGTCCTTATCCCTGGGCAGCCTGGCACACATGAGCGACTACATGCTGCAGTGCCTGCGCAACGACAGCAGAGTTGCCCACATTTTAACCTGTGCGGACTACTGGGTTGCCACCCTGCTGGATCCACGCTACAAAGACAATGTGCCCACCTTACTTCCTGCACTGGAGCGTGATAGGAAGATGCGCGAGTACAAGCGCACGTTGGTAGACACGCTACTGAGAGCATTCCCAAATGTCACAGGGGAACAAGTGGAAGCCCAAGGCCAAGGCAGAGGAGGAGCAAGAGGTCGCCAAGGCAGCTGTGTCACGGCCAGCTCCTCTGAGGGCAGGGTTAGCATGGCAGAGATGTGGAAAACTTTTGTCAACACGCCACAGCTAACTGCACCACCACCTGATACGCAACGTGTTAGCAGGAGGCAACATTTCACTAACATGGTGGAACAGTACGTGTGCACACCCCTCCACGTACTGACTGATGGTTCGGCCCCATTCAACTTCTGGGTCTCTAAATTGTCCACGTGGCCAGAGCTAGCCTTTTATGCCTTGGAGGTGCTGGCCTGCCCGGCAGCCAGCGTTTTGTCTGAACGTGTATTCAGCACGGCAGGGGGCGTCATTACAGACAAACGCAGCCGCCTGTCTACAGCCAATGTGGACAAGCTGACGTTCATAAAAATGAACCAGGCATGGATCCCACAGGACCTGTCCGTCCCTTGTCCAGATTAGACATTAACTACCTCCCCATAACCATATATTATTGGACTCCAGGGCACTTCCTCATTCAATCCTATTTTTATTTTCATTTTACCATTATATTGCGAGGCTACCCAAAGTTGAATGAACCTCTCCTCTGCCTGTGTGCTAGGCCTAAATATATGCCAAAGGACTGTTGCAGTGGTGGGTGACGTGAAGCCTCATTCTCTGCTATGACATGCAGACTGATTCTCTGCTGACATGAAGCCAGATCCTCTGTTACGGGAGCTCTCTCCTCTGCCTGGGTGCTGGGCCTAAATTTATGACAATTGACTGTTGCAGTGGTGGGTGACGTGAAGCCTGATTCTCTGCTATGATATGAAGACTGATTCTCTGCTGACATGAAGCCAGATTGTCTGTTACGGGACCTTTCTCCTCTGCCTGGGTTCTGGGCCTAAATTTATGAAAATTGACTGTTGCAGTGGTGGGTGACGTGAAGCCTGATTCTCTGCTATGATATGAAGACTGATTCTCTGCTGACATGAAGCCAGATTGTCTGTTACGGGACCTCTCTCCTCTGCCTGGGTGCTGGGCCTAAATTTATGAAAATTGACTCTTACAGTGGTGGGTGACGTGAAGCCTGATTCTCTGCTATGATATGAAGACTGATTCTCTGCTGACATGAAGCCAGATTCTCTGTTACGGGACCTCTCTCCTCTGCCTGGGTGCTGGGCCTAAATTTATGACAATGGACTGTTGCAGTGGTGGCTGACGTGAAGCCTGATTCTCTGCTATGACATGCAGACTGATTCTCTGCTGTCATGAAGCCAGATTGTCTGTTACGGGACCTCTCTGCTCTGCCTGTGTGCTAGGCCTAAATATATGCCAATGGACTGTTGCAGTGGTGGCTGACGTGAAGCCTCATTCTCTGCTATGACATGCAGACTGATTCTCTGCTGTCATGAAGCCAGATTGTCTGTTACGGGACCTCTCTGCTCTGCCTGTGTGCTAGGCCTAAATATATGCCAATGGACTGTTGCAGTGGTGGGTGACGTGAAGCCTCATTCTCTGCTATGACATGCAGACTGATTCTCTGCTGACATGAAGCCAGATTGTCTGTTACGGGACCTCTCTGCTCTGCCTGTGTGCTAGGCCTAAATATATGCCAATGGACTGTTGCAGTGGTGGGTGACGTGAAGCCTCATTCTCTGCTATGACATGCAGACTGATTCTCTGCTGACATGAAGCCAGATCCTCTGTTACGGGACCTCTCTGCTCTGCCTGTGTGCTAGGCCTAAATATATGCCAATGGACTGTTGCAGTGGTGGGTGACGTGAAGCCTCATTCTCTGCTATGACATGCAGACTGATTCTCTGCTGACATGAAGCCAGATTGTCTGTTACGGGACCTCTCTGCTCTGCCTGTGTGCTAGGCCTAAATATATGCCAATGGACTGTTGCAGTGGTGGGTGACGTGAAGCCTCATTCTCTGCTATGACATGCAGACTGATTCTCTGCTGACATGAAGCCAGATTGTCTGTTACGGGACCTCTCTGCTCTGCCTGTGTGCTAGGCCTAAATATATGCCAATGGACTGTTGCAGTGGTGGGTGACGTGAAGCCTCATTCTCTGCTATGACATGCAGACTGATTCTCTGCTGACATGAAGCCAGATTGTCTGTTACGGGACCTCTCTGCTCTGCCTGTGTGCTAGGCCTAAATATATGCCAATGGACTGTTGCAGTGGTGGGTGACGTGAAGCCTCATTCTCTGCTATGACATGCAGACTGATTCTCTGCTGACATGAAGCCAGATCCTCTGTTACGGGACCTCTCTGCTCTGCCTGTGTGCTAGGCCTAAATATATGCCAATGGACTGTTGCAGTGGTGGGTGACGTGAAGCCTCATTCTCTGCTATGACATGCAGACTGATTCTCTGCTGACATGAAGCCAGATTGTCTGTTACGGGACCTCTCTGCTCTGCCTGTGTGCTAGGCCTAAATATATGCCAATGGACTGTTGCAGTGGTGGGTGACGTGAAGCCTCATTCTCTGCTATGACATGCAGACTGATTCTCTGCTGACATGAAGCCAGATTGTCTGTTACGGGACCTCTCTGCTCTGCCTGTGTGCTAGGCCTAAATATATGCCAATGGACTGTTGCAGTGGTGGGTGACGTGAAGCCTCATTCTCTGCTATGACATGCAGACTGATTCTCTGCTGACATGAAGCCAGATCCTCTGTTACGGGAGCTCTCTCCTCTGCCTGGGTGCTGGGCCTAAATTTATGACAATTGACTGTTGCAGTGGTGGGTGACGTGAAGCCTGATTCTCTGCTATGATATGAAGACTGATTCTCTGCTGACATGAAGCCAGATTGTCTGTTACGGGACCTTTCTCCTCTGCCTGGGTTCTGGGCCTAAATTTATGAAAATTGACTCTTACAGTGGTGGGTGACGTGAAGCCTGATTCTCTGCTATGATATGAAGACTGATTCTCTGCTGACATGAAGCCAGATTCTCTGTTACGGGACCTCTCTCCTCTGCCTGGGTGCTGGGTAGTGTTGAGCGCGAATATTCGAAAAGCAAATTTTTTTCGCGAATATCGCAACTTCGCGATTTCGCGAATATTTCGAATATAGTGCTATATATTCGTAAAAACGAATATTCGTTTTTTGTTTCCCCCCCCCCCCCACAAAATTACAGTACACATATAATTGATTGTTTCCCAAAGGTCCAACAGCTCAGATCTTACTCACATTGCCTAGAAAGTGATTGAGGCGCGAATCTTCGTAAGGCGATTTTATTAGCGCACATGCGAATATCGGCACGTCCCAGAACAGAGGCAAAGGGCTTTGCATTCATACATTAGTGAATTGAGTTGCGAATCTTCGTAAGGCGATTTTATTAGCGCACATGCGAATATCTACACTTGTCCCAGAACAGAGGCAAAGGGCTTTGCATTCATACATTAGTGATTGAATTGAGCTGCGAATCTTCGTAAGGCGATTTTATTAACGCAAATGCAAATATCTACACTTGTCCCCAGAACAGAGAGGCAAAGGCCTGTGCATTCATATAGTATAGCACCATATTCGCGAATACGTAGAACTTCGTAAAATTCGATTTACGAATATTCGTATTTTTTATTTTACTTTCCACCTTACAGATTACATTGATCTGTACTCTGTCAACTACTGTCATCACCCCCCACTGTATCTCGATTGATTCCCAAAAGTCTCACATTCCCTAGAAAGTGATTGAGGTGCGAATCTTCGTAAGGCGATTTTATTAGCGCACATGCGAATATCTACACTTGTCCCAGAACAGAGGCAAAGGGCATTGCATTCATACATTAGTGATTGAATTGAGTTGCGAATCTTCGTAAGGCGATTTCATTAGCGCACATGTGAATTTTGCATAGCATATGTATTATGCGATAATTCGAATTATCGCATATGCGAAATAATAACGAATTTGAATAATCGCGAATATTTTACGAATATTCTTTCGAATATTCACAAAATTTCGCGAATTCGAATATGGGACATGCCGCTCAACACTAGTGCTGGGCCTAAATTTATGACAATGGACTGTTGCAGTGGTGGGTGACGTGAAGCCTGATTCTCTGCTATGACATGCAGACTGATTCTCTGCTGACATGAAGCCAGATTGTCTGTTACGGGACCTCTCTCCTCTGCCTGGGTGCTGGGCCTAAATATATGCCAATGGACTGTTGCAGTGGTGGCTGACGTGAAGCCTCATTCTCTGCTATGACATGCAGACTAATTCTCTGCTGACATGAAGACAGATTCTCTGTTACGGGACCTCTCTCCTCTGCCTGGGTGCCGGGGCCTAAATATCTGAGAATGGACTGTTCCAGTGGTGGCTGACGTGAAGCCTCATTCTCTGCTATGACATGCAGACTAATTCTCTGCTGACATGAAGACAGATTCTCTGTTACGGGACCTCCCTCCTCTGCCTGGGTGCTGGGCCTAAATATATGCCAATGGACTGTTGCAGTGGTGGCTGACGTGAAGCCTCATTCTCTGCTATGACATGCAGACTAATTCTCTGCTGACATGAAGACAGATTCTCTGTTACGGGACCTCCCTCCTCTGCCTGGGTGCTGGGCCTAAATATATGCCAATGGACTGTTGCAGTGGTGGCTGACGTGAAGCCTCATTCTCTGCTATGACATGCAGACTGATTCTCTGCTGACATGAAGCCAGATTCTCTGTTACGGGACCTCTCTCCTCTGCCTGTGTGTGTGCTGGGCCTAAATATATGCCAATGGACTGTTGCAGTGGTGGCTGACGTGAAGCCTCATTCTCTGCTATGACATGCAGACTGATTCTCTGCTGACATGAAGCCAGATTCTCTGTTACGGGACCTCTCTCCTCTGCCTGTGTGTGTGCTGGGCCTAAATATATGCCAATGGACTGTTGCAGTGGTGGCTGACGTGAAGCCTCATTCTCTGCTATGACATGCAGACTAATTCTCTGCTGACATGAAGACAGATTCTCTGTTACGGGACCTCCCTCCTCTGCCTGGGTGCTGGGCCTAAATATATGCCAATGGACTGTTGCAGTGGTGGCTGACGTGAAGCCTCATTCTCTGCTATGACATGCAGACTGATTCTCTGCTGACATGAAGCCAGATTCTCTGTTACGGGACCTCTCTCCTCTGCCTGTGTGTGTGCTGGGCCTAAATATATGCCAATGGACTGTTGCAGTGGTGGCTGACGTGAAGCCTCATTCTCTGCTATGACATGCAGACTGATTCTCTGCTGACATGAAGCCAGATTCTCTGTTACGGGACCTCTCTCCTCTGCCTGTGTGTGTGCTGGGCCTAAATATATGCCAATGGACTGTTGCAGTGGTGGCTGACGTGAAGCCTCATTCTCTGCTATGACATGCAGACTAATTCTCTGCTGACATGAAGACAGATTCTCTGTTACGGGACCTCCCTCCTCTGCCTGGGTGCTGGGCCTAAATATATGCCAATGGACTGTTGCAGTGGTGGCTGACGTGAAGCCTCATTCTCTGCTATGACATGCAGACTAATTCTCTGCTGACATGAAGACAGATTCTCTGTTACGGGACCTCTCTCCTCTGCCTGGGTGCCGGGGCCTAAATATCTGAGAATGGACTGTTCCAGTGGTGGGTGACGGGAAGCCAGATTCTCTGCTATGGAACCTCTCTCCAATTGATTTTGGTTAATTTTTATTTATTTAATTTTTATTTTAATTCATTTCCCTATCCACATTTGTTTGCAGGGGATTTACCTACATGTTGCTGCCTTTTGCAGCCCTCTAGCTCTTTCCTGGGCTGTTTTACAGCCTTTTTAGTGCCGAAAAGTTCGGGTCCCCATTGACTTCAATGGGGTTCGGGTTCGGGACGAAGTTCGGATCGGGTTCGGATCCCGAACCCGAACATTTCCGGGATGTTCGGCCGAACTTCTCGAACCCGAACATCCAGGTGTTCGCTCAACTCTACCTATCACAGATAAGCACCGGTGCCACTCACAGTTCTGCAGATAGCTTTTTTCCTTGGTCTGGTATGTGACGGAAGGTGCAGTCTGGTTCCAGATCCGGTTGCTTGCTTGTCCCAGCATGGTCTTTCCTTTTCTCTAGTTGGATTGCAGCAGGTGCAGTCATCCACCTAGTTCAGCTCTGACAGGAGGAATCCGTCTGGTCACTGGTCTCTGAATGGCACAATCTAACTCCTCTGGAACACACTTAGCAGTCTCTGATATTTTGTTCCACAGCTGACAGGAAGAAATCACTTTTTATATTCCCTTTCTGTTATATCTCCCAGCAGGCAGACTCAATCTCTCCAGACATATGCGTCCCCTCCAGCTCAACCTGGGAGAAACTTTTTTGTCTTACTTCAGCTTGTCCTTTTCCTTATTCCAAGACACAGTGGCCTCTTGTGGCTGGAGGAGGATATCACAGCTGACTCTTACAAACAGCTGGAGACTTCGTTGTCAAGCTGTAATTGATGCCCAAGTCCACATGACACGTTGTTGAGACATTTTTTGTGGGGGTATACCCACCACTGGTGTTGGCTTTTGTTTAAATAAATAGTTTGAGATGAGGGAATTACTTTCATGATATGATATCACTGTAGCATAACATTTTTACGTATTCCATAAATTTCACCTGAAATTATTATTTTTGAATAGTGTGTATACTGAGTGTCATTGGTGCACCTTGCATTTCTGTTGTTTGAGGTAAAAATTTAAATTGCGCAAAGCCCCCTTCCCCAATCCCCATCCGAAATTATCAACCTAATCTCTTACTTTCAAACATTGCATACTGCAATACAAAACATACCGGGTAATACAGTGACACATACCTTTTACATCTAGTGACGTCTCCTTTGATATAGATGTTCTCTTTCCTCATCTTCTCTTTTCAGACCAGAACACAAATTTCATTCAGTCATGTTTCGTCTATGCAGAGTTTGACAAAGACATCCACTACTTTTCCATCATCCTCCCACCTTCTTAACACCCCATTCAGCCACCCCCAATACTGTGCCAGCTGTGTTCCCCAGTACTACACTGCAGAAACAGTTCCCCTGAAAATACTTGTACCACTCAAATAGTGCCCCCTTCAATAATTATTGGCATGCAATTCCCTAAAAAATAACTGGGGTTGTCCCACCACAGTAATAGTGCTTCCAAAAGTCCCAACAATAGTAATAATTATCTGCCAGAGCGCACTTAGCAGTAATAGTGCCTCTAAAGTGTCAACAGTATTAATGTCCCCACTGTGCCCTGGTTAATAATGCTCCCATAGTGCCCATACTAGTAATCATGTTCCCCATAGTACCCCAGTTGTAATAAAGCTCACCGTAATGTCCCCAGTAGAGTTGGGCGGACACCTGGATGTTCGGGTTCGACGAGTTCGGCCAAACTTCACAAAAAAGTTTGAGTTCGGCACCCAAACTTGACCCCGAACCCCATTGAAGTCAACGGGGACCCGAACTTTTGAGCACTAAAATGGCTCTAAAAATGTCATGGAAAGGGCTAGAGAGCTGCAAATGCCAGCAAAATGTGGTTAAGAGCATGGCAAGTGCTCTGCAAACAAATGTGGATAGTGAAATGACTTTAAATAACAAAATACGTAAAAATAAAAATCTTGATCTAGGAGGACAAGGTCCATATGGAGTAGGAGGTTGAGGAGGCAGTGGATGTGGTGGTGTGGGTGGAAGCGGTGGGGGGAGGAGGAGGTAGGCTACACTGCTCTTTGGTTTTACATTTATTTTTATTTTTTTAAATTAGGGTACACCCTAAATCATTGGGAAATATAACCTGTGATAACCCCCTCCAGTTGTGCTAAACACATGTTCAGACAATACACTGGCTGCAGGGCAAGCCAGCACCTCCAAGGCGTGAAGGGCAAGCTCAGGCCATGTGCCCAATTTGGAGACCCAGAAGTTGCAGGGGGCAGACCTATCAGTCAGTTTGTGTAGGCGTGTGCAAACATACTGCCTCACTATGTTGCACGTCCCCGTGATGTTCACGATCCAATTGGATATTTGCTCTATCAACTTTCGATGTTCTTTTCTGCACCTACCATGTTGATTACGGCTCCACGCCGAAGAGGGAGCCTGAGAAAGAGAGACCACATCCAAGGGAGATCAATGGATGAAATTTAATTGTGATCGAACGGAAATATCGGAAAAGCTATTAAAATGGAAGAATTGAAGGAAAGGAGGGGGCGGTAGTGACGATAAATAACAATACAGGACTCTTAAGATGCCCTGTTATTGCAATGATTAATAAAAAAAAATTATAGGGAACGTCATTGGGGTATTTAGGATTTGGAAATGTTAGCCAGGAAAGGCCCCGCTGCCGCTTTGTTTCCTCTAGATAACTTCTGCCTGATTGCGCGTCCCTGTGACGTCCACGATCCATTTGGATATCTTCTCTATTAACTTTCGATGCTCTTTTCTGAGCCTACCATGTTGATCACGGTTATCGGCGAATCAGGGTTCCACACTGGAGAGGGAGGTGAGACCTCATCCAAGGGAGGTCAATGGCTGCAATGGGATGAGGCGGAAATGTGGGACAAGTTATTAAAGCAGAAGGATCGAATGAAAGGGCCAATTAAAGACGAATTTTAGAAATTTAAGTCCCTGTCACCTATGCAGAGCAGGGGGTTTTTCATCACCAAAAAAAGGGTTAATATCACCCACCAACGGTACTGATTATTTTAAAAAAAATTCAGTCCCTGTCACCTATGCAAAGCAGGGGTTTATTCACAGCAAAAATTGAAAAATGTCAACCCAAGAATATAACAGAAAAATTTGTGAAATTTATTAACTCTGTCTACTAGGTAGAGCAAGGGTCTATCACAGCCAAAAATTGTTGAATGTCACCCAAAAATATAACAGAAAAATTAGTGAAATTTATTAAGCTGTCGACTAGGTAGAGCAGGGGTATATCACAGCCAAAAATTGGTGAATTTCACCCGAAAATGTAACAGTCAAATAAGTGAATTTTTTTTAACCGGCTACTAGGTAGAGCAGTGGTATATCATACCCAAAAATTGGTGAATTTCACCCAAAAATGTAACAGACATATTAGTGAAATGATATAAAATAAAATACGTACAAATAAAAAATAAAAAATTAGATTTATGAGGTGGGGGTCCATATGGAGTAGGAGTTTGAGGAGGCGGTGGACGTAGCGATGTAGGTGGATTTGGTGGTGGAAGAGGATGAGGTAGCCAACACTGGTTTTTGGTTTGCATTTTTTTTTTTTTTATTATGGTACACTCCAAACGAGTGTAAAATATCCAAAAGACAAGAATGAGTAATTGTGCTGTAGTATAACAATGGCTGGTATAGGCCTGTATACATGTCTATTCTGCACAAGGTACAAACAAGTCCTGTGGGATCCATGCCTGGTTCATTTTAATGAATGTGAGCTTGTCCACATTGGCTGTGGACAGTCGGCTGCGCTTGTCTGTGATAACGCCCCCTGCCATGCTAAACACACGTTCAGATAATACACTGGCTGCAGGGCAGGCCAGCACCTACAAGGCGTAAAGGGCAAGCTCAGGCCATGTGCCCAATTTGGAGACCCACAAGTTGAAGGGGGCAGAGCCGTTATTCAGTAAGTGTAGACGTGTGCACACATACTGCTCCACCATGTTGCTGAAATGCTGCCTCCTGCTAAGACGTTCCATATCAGCTGGTGGTGCTAGTTGTTGTGGCGTGCTGACAAAGCTTTTCCACATTTCGGCCATGCTAATTCTGCCTTCTGAGGTGCTGGCGGTGCCCCAGCAGTGTTGACGACCTCTTCCTCCTCCTCCTCCTCCACCCATTGGTGGTGTAGCTCTGCTGAGGGTACTGCAGGTATTGGGTTTAAAAAAAAAAAAAATGAAATTAATATGTTTTTAATGGAAATTTTTTAGCAACTGTGAAGAATAAATGGATGCAAAACAGAAAATGGATGTATGCATGGATGCAGAATGGCCATGAAAAACTGACAATTTTTCATTTTTCCGACTTTTAAATGTTACCATATAATGGCAAGATTAAATTTACACTGCAATGTAAAAACTAAAAATCATACTAAATAATCATCTTAATCATCTCAATAATTTCTTTTTTATTTAAAATATCTAATTATATGTAAGGTAGTGCCAATTTTTAATTAATTGCAATGCATTTTTTGGGTCCATTGCATTTTTGGAACATCACAGCATGCTCAGGGCGTTGTGGTTTTTGGCTAATTTTCTTGCATTTTTGTGGTAGTTCCATCTTGTTGCATTACTCCCTTAAGGCCCCCAACAGATGATGTCTGAGAGAGAAGGATCAGACGAAGTGAATATTTTCGCCCAATTCTTTTCTTTTGGGAAATAAGCCGCCACCAGATGTGTCTGGGAGTGGCTGTCTTTGAAGACAACAAGCTGCCTGAGGAAGTTGTCAAAGACTGCAGGAGACGTGTGGTTTTGGGTTAGCTGAGGGTTAAAGCTGAGAACGTCCTCTAGACTGTTTGAGGTCCAACCCTCCAGGACAGGGTCATGTACAGGGGGCAGTGGTGTAGTGTGGGTTGCCAGCACCCAGGGCAAGCCAAGTATTGTGCCCCCTCTACCCCCTCAACCTGTGGTCATGCCCCCTTTTTTTTTTACAGTCAATGCAGTAGATGACACCTGCAGTCCTAAGTAACACCTCAGATTACACAGTGATTACTCTCTGAGTGCAGATAATGTAATAGATGTCACCTGCAGTCCTGTGTAACACCACAGATAACACAGCTATAACTCTCTGAGTACAGATAATGTGGTAGATGGGTGTGAGGCCCCAGAATTAAGAACACACACAGTGTGACCTGAAGTCTGGGGCCAGGCTGCAGCAGTGTGGGCCAAATTCTATATCCAGCCCCCCCCCCCCCCCAAACCCTACCGTAAACAGATATGTGGATGGACATTTTTATAGAATACAGCACCACATGCCTCACACATCCAGTGACATCTCCTGTGATGTAGACTCTTTCCTCATTGTCTTCATTCAGAGATAATACCACCTTGATACCTTCTTTAACCAGCGTCTCGTCTCTGCAGAGGTTCACAGAAAAAAATCTTAGATTTCTCACTAGTGATAGACGAACATCGGCCGGGACTGCGCGTTCGCGGCGGGCCCCATTAACTTTAATGGCAGGCGAACCTGAAAAACCTTCAGGTCGTATTTGCAGCCACCAAATACTTACTATAAGTGCACAAATAGTCCCACAACATGGACAGTGACTTACCAAAGAGGGATCATTGGCAAAAATTCACACACAAAAATATGTATTTTAATTAGGGGCCATTTTTATGCTTTCTAAAGGGGAACTCTCAAAAATGTTCCCTGCTGGAGCCTAGAAATTTTTTATTTTAGGCCACGGGAGTACAGACCCCAAAAATTAGGCATTCACCTGACAGAAAAGAACTTATGATGTGGCTAGAGGTACATTAGGCGGTCACTGGATATAAATTTTACTGTCGGCCAGTTCAGGCCCCAAAGATTAGGCATTCACCTGACAGAAAAAAAATTGTGATGATGTGGCTGGAGGTACATTAGGCGGTCACTGGATACAAATTTTACTGTAGGCCACAAGAGTACAGGCCCCAAAAATTAGGCATTCAGCTGACAGAAAAGAACTTTTGATGATGTGGCTGGAGGTACATTAGGCTGCCACTGGATAACATTTTTACTGTAGACCAGTACAGGCCCCAAAAATTAGGCATTCACCTGGGAGAAAAGAACTTGTGATCAGTGATGGCCAGTTCGCATTGTTCGCCCGCGAACATATGCGGGCTGCCATCTTTTTTCACAAGTCCAACGAGGCACAGGTAAGCCCTTACCTGTGCCTGTGCAGCGAGCCGGTCTGAAAACAAGTGCGGTCAGCGGGAGCAGGCAGTTCCGAGAACAGCCACCGGGGGCCTTCATCGGGCTGTTCTCGGGACTGCCTGCTCCCGTGACCGTTTTTTTTTTCAGACCGGCTCGCGGCACAGGCACAGGTAAGGGCTTACCTGTGCCTCGCCGGACTTGTGAAAAAAGATGGATACAAATTTTACTGTAGGCCATTGGAGTACAGGCCCCAAAAAATAGGCATTCACCTGATAGAAAAGGTCTTTTATGCTGCTGCATATACATAAGACAAGGACCATTCTTTGTTCTGGGTGTGGCGGATATGTGTGGGCTGCCATGAGGTAATTCAATTACACCTTGTTGTCACAGGTATTGAACTCCTGAGATATCCATGCCTCATTCATTTTTAGAAATGTGAGGTAGTCCACAATGTCGTGAGCTACGTGAGTGTGCTTATTGGTCATGATCCCCCCTACTGCACTGAACGTCCTTTCGGACAGGACACTCGACCAGGGGCAATCCAAGAGTTCCATGGCAAATTGTGCCAGCTCTGGCCACAGGTCAAGCCTGCACACCCAGTAGTACAGGGGTTCCTCTCAGAGCATCCACATCGGCCGTTAACCCGATGTAGTCGGACACCGGTCGGTCTAGGCATTCTCTGAGTCTTGATCTGGAGGGCGGCTGTCGATGGGTTGGCTGAAAGAATGATATCATATCCGAAGTGACCAACACTTCTTCAAACCGCACTCTTCTTGCAGGGGCGGTAGGATTCGTATACGCACCTGTTTCGCTGTGGGTGGAAATTCCTCTGCCAGCGCCCACAACAAAAGAATGCAGCATCTCTCGCAGCAAGCCCTGGAAATGCTGCATTCTGCCAGCCCTCTGTGATTCTGGTAACATGTCCACCATTTTGTGTTTGTTCCGGTGGTCTAAGTATGTTTCCACCCAGTACTGATCCTTGCCCTTTATGCTTTTTATACGGGGGGGCCCTCTTCAAACACTGGAGCATGAAGGTCCCTATTTGCACTAAATTGGAAGCGGTGGAGTGCCCTGGCTCCTGCTCATCACCCAGGAGAAAGTCATCCTCTGTCTCCTCCCCACAGCCACAGACAACACCAGGGATCCCCAAAAAGTTTAAAGTCCCCCTCAAAGCATGATCTTCTTGCTCCTCCTCCTCCTCTCCCCAGCCATCAACCTCCTCTTACTCCTCTTCAGACTCCTGCTGACTTGTCTCAGATGGAGTAGCACCCCCTGGGAATTCATTCAGCATTGCGACTTCCTCTTCTTCCAACTCCTGCTCCTCGATGGCTTAATCAATGATACGAAGCAATGCACGCTCCAGAAAGGAGGTATAAGGTACGATGTCACTGATGGCGCCCCGGCTGTGACTGACCAGTTTTGTGATCTCGTCAAATGGGCGCAGAAGTCTGCATGCATCGTTCATGAGGAGTAGTGATGTCCCGAACTATTCGCCGGCGAACAGTTCCCGACGAACATAGCTTGTTCGCGTTCGCCGCGGCGGGCGAACATATGCGATGTTCGGTCCGCCCCCTATACATCATCATTGAGTAAACTTTGACCCTGTACCTCACAGTCAGCAGAAACATTCCAGCCAATCAGCAGCAGACCTTCCCTCCCAGACCCTCCCACCTCCTGGACAGCATCCATTTTAGATTCATTCGGAAGCTGCATTCTCAGTGAGAGGAGGGACAGTGCTGCTGCTGCTGATTCAATAGGGAAAGCGTTAGCTAGGACAGTGTTCTGTGTCCACAGACTCATCTGCTGTAAGGACAGCGTCCTGACAGCACCCCAAAAAGCCCTTTTCAGGGCTGGTACATCAGTCTGCTTTTTTATATATATATATATATATATATATATATTTATATATATTGCAGTTGCCTGGCTGCCCGTGTGTGAAAGGCTGCAGGCTCAGTCACAGACAGCACTGTGTGCACACCATTCATGCAGGGTATGACAGAAAATACCTTGCAGATAAAAAAAAAATTATATTTAATATTTTTCAGTGATATAATCACACAGTTGCAAGCCCGTGTGTGTCAGGCCCACACAGACTGTATTGTGGCCACTGGCTAGTGGCTAGGCCTCCACTCATACCGTTACAGGGTGTTACTCACTCAAATACCTTGCAAATAAAAAAAATGATATTTAATATTTTTCTGTGATATAATCACATTTGCAAGCCCGTGTGTGTCAGGCCCACACAGACTGTACTGTGCCCACTGCCCACCACTTATATAGGGTGACACAGTAACTTGCACGCATAGTACCACTTATCTAAAAAAAAAATGACAGGCAGAGGCAGGCCACCCCGCAGGGGCCGTAGTGGTCGTGGTGCTGTGATTTCCACTGGCCCTGGAATAATGCCCAGTGTTCAGAGGCCACGTACCCTGAACCCAAAAAATTCGGAGAAAGTAGTTGACTGGCTTACACAGGACACCCAATCTTCAACAGCTTCCACTAAGAACCTTGACCCACCATCCTCCTCCAGCTCAGCTTTGGTAACCTGCTCTCAAGTTACCACTCTCCCGCCCGCCACCACCACCACCACCATCACCATAGCCGCTTCACTTGATCCCTCAGAGGAGTTATTTACACATCAGTTGGAAGAAATGAGTGATGCGCAACCATTATTGCCAGAGGATGTAGATAACAGGGATATGTCTCAGTCAGGCAGCATTAAACACATGGACTGTACGTGTGATGATGATGATGTTGTACCCGCTGCTGCTTCCTTTGCTGAGGTGTCAGATACAAGTGAAGTGGTTGATGATGACGATGTGTCCGTGGATGCCACGTGGGTGCCTGCTCGAAGAGAAGAAGAAGAGGGGGAAAGTTCAGAAGGGGAGACAGAGAGAAGAAGGAGACGAGTTGGAAGCAGGGGGAGGTCGTCGCAAGGAGCTAGTGGCACAGTCAGACAGCATGTATCGGCACCCGGGGTCAACCAGACAGCACGCCAATCAATGCATGCTGTTGCCACCACCAGAATGCCGTCATTGCAAAGCTCAGCAGTGTGGCATTTCTTTTGTGTGTCTGCCTCTGACAACAGCGATGCCATTTGCAATCTGTGCCAAAAGAAACTGAGTTGTGGGAAGTCCAACACCCACCTCGGTACAACTGCTTTGCGAAGGCACATGATCTCACATCACAAACGCCAATGGGATCAACACATGAGTACAAGCAGCACACAAACTCAAAGCCACCATCCTCCTCCTGGTCCAGCATCTTTAGCCACGTCAACCACTGCTGTCCTCCTTGCCCCCTCTCAACCACCCGCCACTCCGCCTCTCACCTTCAGCAGTTCCATCTCATCTGCCCACAGTCAGGTGTCTGTAAAGCAAATGTTAGAGCATAAGAAGCCAATGTCACAGAGTTACCCCCTTGCCCGACGTCTGACAGCTGGCTTGACGGAACTCTTAGCCCGCCAGCTTTTACCATACCAGCTGGTGGAGTCTGAGGCCTTCAAAATATTTGTCGCTATTGGGACACCACAGTGGAAGGTACCCGGACAAATTTTTTTTTTCAAAAAAGGCAATCCCAAACCTCTACTCAGTGATTGAAAAGGAAGTCATGGCATCTCTGGCATACAGTGTTGGGGCAAGGGTTCATCTGACCACTGATACCTGGTCTGCAAAGCACAGTCATGGCAGGTATATCACCTACACTGCGCATTGGGTCAACCTGCTGACGGCTGCCAAGCATGGAATGCGTGGCTCTGCAGCGGAGTTGGTGACACCGCCACGACTTGCAGGCAGGCCTACTGCCACCTCCTTTACTCCTCCTACTCCATCCTCTTCCATAACCTCCTCGGCTGAGTCCTCTTCTGCTGCGGCGTCTGGCTGCACATCAACTGAATCCCCCCAGCTCCCCAGGGGCTATTCCACATCCAGGATACGACAGTGTCATGCTGTCTTAGGGTTGACTTGCCTAAAAGCAGAGAGCCACACCGGACCAGCACTCCTGTCCGCCCTGAACGCACAGGTGGATCAGTGGCTGACCCCGCACCAACTGGAGATCTGCAAAGTGGTGTGTGACAATGGAAGCAATTTGTTGGCGGCATTGAATTTGGGCAAGTTGTCACATGTGCCGTGCATGGCACATGTGTTGAATCTCATAGTACAACGCTTTGTTTCTAAGTACGCAGGCTTACAGGATGTCCTCAAGCAGGCCAGGAAGGTGTGTGGCCATTTCAGGCGTTCCTACACGGCCATGGCGCACTTTTAAGACATTCAGCGCCGAAACAACATGCCAGTGAGGAGCTTGATTTGCGACACGTTGGAATTCAACACTCCTAATGATCGACCGCCTGCGCCAACAAGAAAAATCAGTCAACGAGTATTTGTATGACCGGGGTGCTAGGACAGCCTCTGCGGAGCTGGGAATTTTTTTGCCACGTTACTGGACGCTCATGCGCAATGCCTGTAGGCTCATGCGTCCTTTTGAGGAGGTGACAAACCTAGTCAGTCGCACCGAAGACACCATCAGCGACCTCATCCCATTTGTTTTCTTCCTGGAGCTTGCCCTGGGAAGAGTGCTGAATCAGGCTATAGATGAGCGTGAGGAGGAAGAGGAAGAGTTGTGGTCACCATCACCACCAGAAAACAGCCTTGTCATCATCGCTTGCCGGACCTGCGGCAACGCTGGAAGAGGAGTATGAGGAAGAGGAGTCAGAGGAGGAATGTGGCTTTGAGGAGGAGGAAGACCAACCAAAGCAGGCATCCCAGGGAGCTCGTTGTTGTCACCTATCTGGGACCCGTGGTGTTGTACGTGGCTGGGGGGGAAGAACAGACCGTCAATTACATCAGTGAGGACGAGGAACGGGAAATGATTAGCTCAGCATCCAACCTTGTGCAAATGGGGTCTTTCATGCTGTCATGTCTGTTGAGGGACCCTCGTATAAAAAGGATGAAGGAGAACGACCTGTACTGGGTGGCCACGCTACTAAGCAGAAAGTGGTGGAAATGTTACCAAATTACCGGAAGTCAGAAAGGATGCAGCAGTTCAAAACCAAATAAAAAATATGCTTTACACAGCTTATAAGGGGGATGTAACAGCACAACGGGAATCTAACAGGGGAAGAGGTGAAAGTAATCCTCCCCCTACCACGACCACGGCTGCAAGGACAGGACGCTTTACAGATATGTTGTTGATGGAGGACATGCGGAGCTTTATCAGTCCTACACATCGCCACAGCCTTTCGGGATCCAGCCTTAGAGAACGACTCAACCGACAGGTAGCAGACTACCTTGCCTTAACTGCAGATATCGACACTCTGAGGAGTGATGAACCCCTTGATTACTGGGTGTGCAGGCTTGACCTGTGGCCTGAACTATCCCAGTTTGCGATAGAACTTCTGGCCTGCCTCGCTTCAAGTGTCCTGTCAGAAAGGACCTTCAGTGCAGCAGGAGGCATTGTCACTGACAAAAGAAGTCGCCTCTGTCAAAAAAGTGCTGATTACCTCACCTCCATTGAGGCATGGATCCAGAAGGGACTGACAGTGGGGGATACGTTTGACTAACAAAAGGCCTGATGACATGCCTTGGCCTCAAAATGGTCTCCACGCTGCTGTATTTAATGTCTGCATACCGGATGACTTTTGTGTATTCTCCGCCACCAACTGGGGTTCAAGCCGCAATGTTTTAGTCACCTTTCTGCCTGGAAAACATCAATTTTTCCGACCGCTGCTACAGCAGCGGCTGCAACAATACCTAGTTTTTCAGGCATGTGTACATGCCTAATTTTTCTGGCCTCTAGCGCTGCACTGTGGCTGCAAAAACAAAACAAAAAAAAAGGCACATACATGTGTCAATTCCCCTTCGTGATCGGTACCTTGTTGTGGTGAAGGGGCTTGCGTATCACAATGAAGCGATCATCACCTCTATGAGTGTGTTGGCAATGTTGCCACACCCCAGATAAGGCCGTTGCTTCATTATGATCAGACTAAAAGCGATCGGCTGGATAATTTTGCATAGAAAAAAAAACATTTTTCCTTTTTTTTAAGTTGTATGGGTTTTTAATACATAAAATAAAAAAATCATAATAAAGTCTCTTAATAGTTTATTAGAAATAATGCAGACAATTTAAAAAATCCCCATCAATTCCAATACAAAGCAAGTACAGAGCTCAGAACTAAATTATTTCAGGATGTCGTTAATTCGACAATGATTAATCAATTCGACACACGTCCCCAGATAGGGGACGTAACAGGGATTAAACTGATCGGAATAGTACTAGTTAAGACACCACTCATATAGGGTGTCACAGCACATTGCTCCTTGCACATGCAGTGCCCCAACTTGGGAGTAAGAGGACCGACCAAGCTGCTTTTTCCATCTCCCGGTTCCTAAAATCAATTCAGTTTGGTGTATCAGAGTTTGGTCTGTCACTGTGAAGGCAGTCAAAGGTACCCGGCCTAAATTTATTTTTTCACAAAAGGCAATCCCCGATATGGGACGTAACAGGGATTTAACTGATGAGAATAGTACTACAGAAAATAGCACTCATATCGGGTGTGACAGTAAATTGCACGGCGCAGACGCAGTGACCGTGGCGTGGATTCAAACAAAGGGGAGGGAGTCGGCGTTTTTTTAACCATCTCCCCGTTCGAAAAATCTATTTAATAAATGTACCCCAGATTGGGGACATCACGTAACAGGGATTAAACTGATGAGAATAGTACTACAGAAAATACCACTCATATCGGGTGTGACAGTAAATTGCACGGCGCAGATGCAGTGACCGTGGCGTAGATTCAAACAAAGGGGAGGGAGCCAGCGTGTTTGCCGTTGTTTGCAGTGCATTAAAAGGGGAGTTTTGGTCTGTCAATGTCTGTGAAGCGGGCGTAACCCTTACACTACCTGATCGATACAACATTATACCTGATCGTATACACACACTGGATGTTTTAAACCACGTTGTTCAAAAAAATTTAGGATTGTTAGGTGATTTATGCCCTTTATGGATTAAAATCCAACTCTGCGTCAACTATGTAATTTTCCATGAGAGTTTTGCCATGGATCCCCCTCCGGCATGCCACAGTCCAGGTGTTAGTCCCCTTGAAAAACTTTTCCATCACTACTGTGGCTAGAAAGCGTCCCTGTGGGTTTTAAAATTCGCCTGCTTATTGAAGTCAATGGCGGTTCGCCCAGTCGCGAACATTTGCAGAAATTCGCGTTTGCCGTTCGCGAACGGAAAATTTTATGTTCGCGACATCTCTAATGAGGAGCCACTGGCGCGGTGAAAAGAAACCAAACTCCCCAGAACCTGTCCTGTTGCAGAGTTCATATAGGTAGTCGGTAACGGCACTTTGCTGCTGGAGCAGCCTATAAAGCATATACAAGGTGGAGTTCCAGGGTGTTGGGCTGTCACAAATCAGACATCTGACAGGCAGGTGGTGTCGCCGCTGTACGTCAACAAGGCGAGCCATGGCCGTGTAAAATCTTCTAAAATGGCCAGAGATTTTCCTGGCCTGCCGCAAGACATCCTGGACCCCGGGGTATTTGGCAACGAATCACTGCACAACTAAGTTCAGAACATGTGTCATTTTGCCCTGTTTCAGCATGCTCAGCAGATTGGCACAGTTGTTACACACCACCATAACAACTGTCAAATTGAGCTGGGTTAGCCACTGATCGGCCTGTGACCGCAGAGCTGAAAACAGTGCAGCACCGGTGTGGCTCTTGGCTTGCAGGCACAACAGCCACAGCACAGCATGGCAGCGTCTCACCTGGCACGTCAAATAGGTTCTGGGGAGCTTGAGGGACGCAGAAGAAGAGGCGGTAGCAGTGTAAAAGAAGGAGTCAGCCGAGGAGAAGCTCTGACAGACGTTCTTCAGTACCTCTTGCTTGAGGTTCTTTTGTTTTGGTTTTGTTTTGTCATCTCGTTTCCCTCTCTCAGCTGTCATCTATTTGCACTGATTGCATCCCTTTATATCCCCTCCCATACTGCATCACTTTGCGGTTTATACAACTTCCTGGATTGTGCTCACTGCTAGATGCTGCAACTGCTGGTTCCTCAGATAAGTCTTTTCCTTTATTTGTGTTTTCCTGTTTGCTTGATTGTAGATGACCCTGACTCCCTCCATATTAAGTGAAGGGAGCCGGTGTTCGTATCCCCTCACTATTGTAGGGTTTTCAGGTGTCACTCAGTCTAGGTACGAAGGCATGCAATTTTCTATCATTAAGATCTTTGCATGGGCTGAGCAGTCTGGGAGAGCTATAGGGCTTTCATAGGGCTCACCCATATGTTCCTTAGTTTGGGATCAAGTCAGTTGGATCTTTATTTGTGACTTCTAGTTTTCTGCAACACCATCCGTGACAGACGGAGGATGGAGTAGGAGGAGGAGAAGAAGAGGCAGTCCTGCATGCAATCCATGGCAGTAACACTAAATCCACACGGGAGCCACGGGTTGCATGCTTTAAGGCCGTCAGAAGGTTTACCCAGTGGGCAGTAAAAGTTATGTACCTTCCCTGCACGTGTTTGCTAGACCATGTGTCTGTGGCCAGATGTATCTTGGCACCGACACTGTGGCCAGATATATATTTACTTGCCGCTGAACATGGACATATAGCTCCTGGATGCCCTTCTGGGATAAATAGTTCCTTCCAGGGACCTTCCATTGTGGTGTGCCAATGGCCACAAATTTTCTAAAGGCATCCGAGTCCACCAGTTTCTATGGCAGTAATTGGCGGGCTAGCAGTTCCGACAAGCCAGCGGTCAGCCGTTGGGTAAGAGGTTCATCCGGCATTATCAACTTTTTACGCTCAAACATGTCAGTATTTTGTGGAAACAGGTATTTCACAGGCCGCAATCAATATTTGGTGGAAACAGGTATATCAATCCCCTTAATCAATTTTTTGTGGAAGCAGGTATATCACAGACCTCAATCAATATTTTGTGGAAACAGGAATATCAAACCCCTTAATCAGTATTTTGTGGAAGCAGGTATATCGCAGTTCTCAATCAATATGTTGTTGGAAACAGGAATATCAAACCCCTTAATCAGTATTTTGCGGAAGCAGGTATCTCGCAGGCCTCAATCAATATTTGGTTGAAGCAGGTATATCAATCCCCTTAATCAATATTTTGTGGAAGCATGTATCTTGCAGACCTCAATCATTATTTTGTGGAAACAGGAATATCAAACCCCTTAATCAGTATTTTGTAGAAGCAGGTATCTCGCAGGCCTCAATATTTGGTGGAAACAGGTACAGCCAGGTCCATAAATATTGGGACATCAACACAATTCTAACATTTTTGGCTCTATACACTACCACAATGGATTTGAAATGAAACAAACACGATGTGCTTTAACTGCAGACTATCAGCTTTAATTTGAGGGTATTTACATCAGAATCAAGTGAACGGTCTAGGAATTACAACAGTTTGCATATGTGCCTCCCACTTGTTAAGGAACCAAAAGTAATGGGACAGAATAATAATCATAAATCAAACTTTCACTTTTTAATACTTGGTTGCAAATCCTTTGCAGCTATTTACAGCCTGAAGTCTGGAAAGCATAGACATCACCAGACACTCGTTTTCATCCCTGGTAATGCTCTGTCAGGCCTCTGCTGTAACTGTCTTCAGTTCCTGCTTGTTATTAGGGCATTTTCCCTTCAGTTTTGTCTTCAGCAAGTGAAATGCATGCTCAATTGGATTCAGGTCAGATGAGCCCCCCTAGCTTCAACCCCCTTAATGACCAGACCACTTTTTACAATTCTGCACTACACTATTTTCACGGTTTTTTGCTCGGTCATACAACTTACCTCCCAAATGAATTTTACCTCCTTTTCTTCTCACTAATAGAGCTTTCATTTGGTGGTATTTCATTGCTGCTGACATTTTTACTTTTTTTATATTAATCGAAATTGTCTGAAATTTTTGCAACAAAAATACATTTTTCACTTTCTGTTGTAAAATGTTTCAATTAAAACTACATTTCTATATAATTTTTTCTCTAAATTTATTGTTCTACATGTCTTTGATAAATAAAAATGCAACAAGTGTATATTTATTGGTTTGGGTAAAAGTTATAGCGTTTACAAACTATGGTGCAAAAATGTGAATTTACGCACTTTGACTTTCTGAGCACCTGTCATGTTTCCTGAGGTTCTACAATGCCCAGACAGTAGAAACACCCCACAAATGACCCCATTTCGGAAAGTAGACAGTATTCACTGATGGGCATAGTGAGTTCATGGAAGTTTTTATTTTTTGTCACATGTTAGCGGAAATTATTATTTTTCTTTTTTTTCTTACAAAGTCTCATATTCCACTAACTTGTGACAAAAAATAAAATTTTACATGAACTTACCATACCCCTCACGGAATACCTTGGGGTGTCTTCTTTCCAAAATGGGGTCACTTGTGGGGATATTTATACTGCCCGGGCATTTTAGGGGACCTAAAGCGTGAGAAGTAGTTTGGAATCCAAATGCGTAAAAATGCCCTGTGAAATCCTAAAAGTACTCATTGGAATTTGGGCACCTTTGCACATCTTGGCTGCAAAAAAGTGTCACACATGTGGTATCGCCGTACTCAGAAGAAGTAGGGCAATGTGTTTTGGGGTATATTTTTACATATTACCATGCTGGGTGAGAGAAATATCTCTCTAAAAGACAACTTTTCCCATTTTTTTATACAAAGTTGTCATTTTACAGAGATATTTCTCTCACCCAGCATGGGTATATGTAAAAATACACGCCAAAGCACATTGCCCTACTTCTTCTGAGTACGGCGATACCACATGTGTGACACTTTTTTGCAGCCTAAGTGCGCAAAGGGGCCCAAATTCCAATGAGTATCTTTTAGGAGGGCATTTTTAGGCATTTGGATTCTCACGCGTTAGGGCCCCTAAAATGCAAGGGCAGTATAAATACACCACATGTGACCCCATTTTGGAAAGAAGACACCCCAAGGTATTCCGTGAGGGGCATGCCGAGTTCATAGAAGTTTTTTTTTTGGCACAAGTTAGCGGAAATTGATTTTTTTTAGTTTTTTCTCACAAAGTCTCCCGTTGTAACTTGTGACAAAAAGTTCAATCTTTCATGGACTCAATATGCCCCTCAGCGAATACCTTGGGGTGTCTACTTGGGGTAATTTGTGGGGTGTGTTTACTGTTCTGGCATTTTGGGCGGGGCTAAATTGTGAGCAACCCTGTAAAGCCTAAAGGTACTCGTTGAACTTTCGGCCCCTTTGCGCACCTAGGCTGCAAAAAATTGACACACATGTGGTATCGCCGTACTCAGAAGAAGTAGGGCAATGTGTTTTGGGGTGTATTTTTACATATACCTATGCTGGGTGAGAGAAATATCTCTGTCAAATGACAACTTTGTATAAAAAAAATGGTAAAAGTTGTCTTTTAGAGAGATATTTCTCTCACCCAGCAAGGGTAAATGTAAAAAAACACCCCAAAACACATTGCCCTACTTCTTCTGAGTACGGCGATACCACATGTGAGACACTTTTTTGCAGCCAAGTTGCGCAAAGGGGCCCAAATTCCAATGAGTACCTTTTAGGTGGGCATTTTTAGGCATTTGGATTCCAGACTTCTTCTCACGCTTTAGGGCCCCTAAAATGCCAGGGCAGTATAAATACCCCACAAGTGACCCCATTTTGGAAAGAAGACACCCCCAAGGTATTCCGTGAGGGGCATGGCGAGTTCCTAGAATTATTTTTTTTGGGCACAAGTTAGCAGAAATGATTTTGTAAGAGAAAAAAAATAATTTCCGCTAACTTGTGCCCAAAAAAAAATTCTAGGAACTCGCCATGCCCCTCACGGAATACCTTGGGGTGTCTTCTTTCCAAAATGGGTTCACTTAAGGGGTATTTATACTGCCCTGGCATTTTAGGGGCCCTAAAGCGTGAGATGAAGTCTGGAATATAAATGTCTAAAAAAAATTACGCATTTGGATTCCGTGAGGGGTATGGTGAGTTCATGTGAGATTTTATTTTTTGTCACAAGTTAGTGGAATATGAGACTTTGTAAGAAAAACAAAGAACAAGAACAAAAAATAAAAATAAAAAAATCCGCTAACTTGTGCCAAAAAAATATAAATCTTCTATGAACTCGCCATGCCCCTCAAAAGTGATCTTTATAGCGCCGCAGTGATTTTACGGTGTTTTTGCAGTGATCAGAAAATTTTCTGTCACTGCAGTGGGGCGGACTGAACGCAAGTGTGCGCACAAGATCAGGCCTGATCGGGCGAACACTGCATTTTTTGTAGAGCCTATAGAACATGTCCTATTGTTGTCCGCAATTGCGGACAAGAAAAGGCATTTTCTATATTTTTCTGGCAATGTGCCGATCCGCAAAATGCGGAAAGCACATTGCCGGTGTCCATGTTTTGCGGATCCGCGGATCCTTGGATCCAAGGATCTGCAAAACACATACGGACATCTGAATGGAGCCTTACAGGGGGGTGATCAATGACAGGGGGGTAATCAGGGGTTAATAAGTGACGGGGGGTTGTAGTGTAGTGTAGTGTGGTGCTACTTATTACAGAGCTGCCTGTGTCCTCTGGTGGTCGATCCAAGCAAAAGGGACCACTAAAGGACCTGGTAGCAGGTATATCAGACGCTGTTAACAAAACAGCGTCTGATATACCTTTAAGGGGTTAAAAATTGCATCTACAGCCTGCCAGCGAACGATCGCCGCTGGCAGGCTGTAGATCCACTGGTTTACCTTCGGTTCCTGCACACAGGAGCACGCGTTCACAGGAAATCTCGCCTCTACGCGAGATGACGCGCCGGCGCATCTAGGAGGAACAACAGGGCTGCCACCAGGACGCAATCCTGCGTGCGGCGGTCCTGGGATGGTTAAAAAAACTCTTTGGTTGCTTTTGCAGTATGCTTTGGGTCATTGTCCATCTGCACTGTGAAGCGCCATCCAATGAGTTCTGAAGCATTTGGCTGAATATGAGAAGATAACATTGCTCTAAACACTTCAGAATTCATTCTGATGCTTTTGTCAGCAGTCATATCATCAATAAATACAAGAGAACCAGTTCCATTGGCAGCCATACATGCCCACACCATGACACTACCACCACCATGCTTTACTGATGAGGTGGTATGCTTAGGATCATGAGCAGTTCCTTTCCTTCTCCATACTCTTCTCTTTCCATCACTCTGGTACAAGTTGATCTTGGTCTCATCTATCCATAGGATGTTGTTCCAGAACTGTGAAGGTTTTTTTAGATGTCATTTGGCAAACTCTAATCTGGCCTTCCTGTTTTTGAGGCTCACCAATGGTTTACATCTTGTGGTGAACACTCTGTATTCACGCTGGTGAAGTATTCTCTTGATTGTTGACTTTGACACACATGCACCTACCTCCTGGAGAGTGCTCTTGATCTGGCCAACTGTTGTGAAGGGTGCTTTCTTCACCAGGGAAATAATTATTCGGTTATCCACCAGTTGTTTTCCGTGGTCTTCCAGGTCTTTTGGTGTTGATGAGCTCACCGATGCGTTCCTTCTTTTTAAGAATGTGCCAAACAGTTGTTTTGGCCATGCATAATGTTTTTGCTATCTCTCTGATGGGTTTGTTTTGTTTTTTCAGCCTAATGATGGCTTGCTTAACTGATAGTGACAGCTCTTTGGATGTCATCTTGAGAGTTGACATCAACAGATTCCAAATGCAAATAGCACACTTTAAATGAACTCAGGACCTTTTATCTGCTCATTGTAATTGGGATAATGAGGGAATAACACACACCTGGCCATGGAACAGCCGAGAAGCCAATTGTCCCATTACTTTTGGTTCCTTAACAAGTGGGAGGCACATATGCAAACTGTTGTAATTCCTAGACCGTTCACCTGGATGTAAATACACTCAAATTAAAGCTGACAGTCTGCAGTTAAAGCACATCTTGTTTGTTTCATTTCAAGTCCATTGTGGTGGTGTATAGAGCCAAAAATGTTACAATTGTGTCGTTGTCCCAATATTTATGGACCTGACTGTATATAAATTCCCTTATTCAGTATTTTGTGGAAGCAGGTATATCGAATCCCTCAATCAATATTTTGGGGCAGCAGGTATCTCTCAGGCCTCAATCAATATTTTGTAGAAACAGGTATATCAAACCCCTTAATCAGTATTTTGTGGAAGCAGGTATATCGCACCCCTCAATCAATATTTGGTGGAAACAGGAATATCAAACCCCTAGTGATGATCGAGCATGCTCAGACAAACATCTGTTTGGCTCGTAATTGGCCAAGTACTGCATGTGCTCGAGTGCCATTCTCGAGTCTCCTCCCCGCACGTTTCTTGGCTGCTATGCTGCCAATAAATGTGCAGGTAAGTACTGCCCTCACTGTAATGCCAGTAGCCATGTTGGCTACTGGCATTACAGTGATTGGCTGGCCGGAACAGATCGTCGGATGCTATATTGCACCTGATGAAGCATGTTCGGATCATTCGTAGTCAGGGAGAGCTGAGCATAGGAAGGGACAGAGAGTGTAGGGAGTGTAATTAAATAATTTTTGGTACAAAAACGTTTCAAAGACCCAAAAGTAGAGTTGAGCGAACACCTGGATGTTCGGGTTCGAGAAGTTCGGCCGAACATCCCGGAAATGTTCGGGTTCGGGATCCGAACCCGATCCGAACTTCGTCCCGAACCCGAACCCCATTGAAGTCAATGGGGACCCGAACTTTTCGGCACTAAAACGGCTGTAAAACAGCCCAGGAAAGGGCTAGAGGGCTGCAAAAGGCAGCAACATGTAGGTAAATCCCCTGCAAACAAATGTGGATAGGGAAATTAATTAAAATAAAAATTAAATAAATAAAAATTAACCAAAATCAATTGGAGAGAGGTTCCATAGCAGAGAATCTGGCTTCCCGTCACCCACCACTGGAACAGTCCATTCTCAGATATTTAGGCCCCGGCACCCAGGCAGAGGAGAGAGGTCCCGTAACAGACAATCTGGCTTCATGTCAGCAGAGAATCAGTCTTCATGTCATAGCAGAGAATCAGGCTTCACGTCACCCACCACTGTAAGAGTCCATTTTCATAAATTTAGGCCCAGCACCCAGGCAGAGGAGAGAGGTCCCGTAACAGACAATCTGGCTTCATGTCAGCAGAGAATCAGTCTTCATATCATAGCAGAGAATCTGGCTTCCCGTTACCCACCACTGGAACAGTCCATTCTCAGATATTTAGGCCCCGGCACCCAGGCAGAGGAGAGAGGTCCCGTAACAGACAATCTGGCTTCATGTCAGCAGAGAATCAGTCTTCATATCATAGCAGAGAATCAGGCTTCACGTCAGCCACCACTGCAACAGTCCATTGTCATAAATTCAGGCCCAGCACCCAGGCAGAGGAGAGAGGTCCCGTAACAGACAATCTGGCTTCATGTCAGCAGAGAATCAGTCTGCATGTCATAGCAGAGAATGAGGCTTCACGTCACCCACCACTGCAACAGTCCATTTTCATAAATTTAGGCCCAGCACCCAGGCAGAGGAGAGAGGTCCCGTAACAGAGGATCTGGCTTCATGTCACCAGAGAATCAGTCTGCATGTCATAGCAGAGAATCAGGCTTCACGTCACCCACCACTGCAACAGTCCATTTTCATAAATTTAGGCCCAGCACCCAGGCAGAGGAGAGAGGTCCCGTAACAGAGGATCTGGCTTCATGTCACCAGAGAATCAGTCTGCATGTCATAGCAGAGAATCAGGCTTCACGTCAGCCACCACTGCAACAATCCATTGGCATATATTTAGGCCTAGCACACAGGCAGAGGAGAGAGGTCCCGTAACAGACAATCTGGCTTCATGTCAGCAGAGAATCAGTCTTCATATCATAGCAGAGAATCAGGCTTCACGTCAGCCACCAATGCAACAGTCCATTGTCAGATATTTAGGCCCAGCACCCAGGCAGAGGAGAGAGGTCCCGTAACAGAGGATCTGGCTTCATGTCAGCAGAGAATCAGTCTTCATGTCATAGCAGAGAATCAGGCTTCACGTCACCCACCACTGTAAGAGTCCATTTTCATAAATTTAGGCCCAGCACCCAGGCAGAGGAGAGAGGTCCCGTAACAGACGATCTGGCTTCATGTCAGCAGAGAATCAGTCTGCATGTCATAGCAGAGAATGAGGCTTCACGTCACCCACCACTGCAACAGTCCATTTTCATAAATTTAGGCCCAGCACCCAGGCAGAGGAGAGAGGTCCCGCAACAGAGGATCTGGCTTCATGTCAGCAGAGAATCAGTCTGCATGTCATAGCAGAGAATCAGGCTTCACGTCAGCCACCACTGCAACAGTCCATTGTCATAAATTCAGGCCCAGCACCCAGGCAGAGGAGAGAGGTCCCGTAACAGACAATCTGGCTTCATGTCACCAGAGAATCAGTCTGCATGTCATAGCAGAGAATGAGGCTTCACGTCAGCCACCACTGCAACAATCCATTGGCATATATTTAGGCCTAGCACACAGGCAGAGGAGAGGTTCATTCAACTTTGGGTAGCCTTGCAATATAATGGTAAAATGAAAATAAAAATAGGATTGAATGAGGAAGTGCCCTGGAGTCCAATAATATATGGTTATGGGGAGGTAGTTAATGTCTAATCTGGACAAGGGACGGACAGGTCCTGTGGGATCCATGCCTGGTTCATTTTTATGAACGTCAGCTTGTCCACATTGGCTGTAGACAGGCGGCTGCGTTTGTCTGTAATGACGCCCCCTGCCGTGCTGAATACACGTTCAGACAAAACGCTGGCTGCCGGGCAGGCCAGCACCTCCAAGGCATAAAAGGCTAGCTCTGGCCACGTGGACAATTTAGAGACCCAGAAGTTGAATGGGGCCGAACCATCAGTCAGTACGTGGAGGGGTGTGCACACGTACTGTTCCACCATGTTAGTGAAATGTTGCCTCCTGCTAACACGTTGCGTATCAGGTGGTGGTGCAGTTAGCTGTGGCGTGTTGACAAAAGTTTTCCACATCTCTGCCATGCTAACCCTGCCCTCAGAGGAGCTGGCCGTGACACAGCTGCCTTGGCGACCTCTTGCTCCTCCTCTGCCTTGGCCTTGGGCTTCCACTTGTTCCCCTGTGACATTTGGGAATGCTCTCAGTAGCGCGTCTACCAACGTGCGCTTGTACTCGCGCATCTTCCTATCACGCTCCAGTGCAGGAAGTAAGGTGGGCACATTGTCTTTGTAGCGTGGATCCAGCAGGGTGGCAACCCAGTAGTCCGCACAGGTTAAAATGTGGGCAACTCTGCTGTCGTTGCGCAGGCACTGCAGCATGTAGTCGCTCATGTGTGCCAGGCTGCCCAGGGGTAAGGACAAGCTGTCCTCTGTGGGAGGCGTATCGTCATCGTCCTGCCTTTCCCCCCAGCCACGCACCAGTGATGGACCCGAGCTGCGTTGGGTGCCACCCCGCTGTGACCATGCTTCATCCTCATCCTCCTCCACCTCCTCCTCATCCTCGTCCTCCTCGTCCTCCAGTAGTGGGCCCTGGCTGGCCACATTTGTACCTGGCCTCTGCTGTTGCCAAAAACCTCCCTCTGAGTCACTTCGAAGAGACTGGCCTGAAAGTGCTAAAAATGACCCCTCTTCCTCCTCCTCCTCCTCCTCCTCCTGGGCCACCTCCTCTTCCATCATCGCCCTAAGTGTTTTCTCAAGGAGACATAGAAGTGGTATTGTAACGCTGATAACGGTGTCATCGCCACTGGCCATGTTGGTGGAGTACTCGAAACAGCGCAACAGGGCACACAGGTCTCGCATGGAGGCCCAGTCATTGGTGGTGAAGTGGTGCTGTTCTGTAGTGCGACTGACCCGTGCGTGCTGCAGCTGAAACTCCACTATGGCCTGCTGCTGCTCGCACAGTCTGTCCAGCATGTGCAAGGTGGAGTTCCACCTGGTGGGCACGTCGCATATGAGGCGGTGAGCGGGAAGGCCGAAGTTACGCTGTAGCGCAGACAGGCGAGCAGCGGCAGGATGTGAACGCCGGAAGCGCGAACAGACGGCCCGCACTTTATGCAGCAGCTCTGACATGTCGGGGTAGTTGTGAATGAACTTCTGCACCACCAAATTCAGCACATGCGCCAAGCAAGGGATGTGCGTCAAATTGGCTAGTCCCAGAGCTGCAACGAGATTTCGCCCATTATCACACACCACCAGGCCGGGCTTGAGGCTCACCGGCAGCAACCACTCGTCGGTCTGTTGTTCAATACCCCGCCACAACTCCTGTGCGGTGTGGGGCCTGTCCCCCAAACATATGAGTTTCAGAATGGCCTGCTGACGTTTACCCCGGGCTGTGCTGAAGTTGGTGGTGAAGGTGTGTGGCTGACTGGATGAGCAGGTGGAAGAAGAGGAGGAGGAAGCCGAGAAGGAGGAGGTGGCAACAGGAGGCAAAGAATGTTGCCCTGCGATCCTTGGCGGCGGAAGGACGTGCGCCAAACAGCTCTCCGCCTGGGGCCCAGCTGCCACTACATTTACCCAGTGTGCAGTTAGGGAGATATAGCGTCCCTGGCCGTGCTTACTGGTCCACGTATCTGTGGTTAGGTGGACCTTGCTACAGATGGCGTTGCGCAGTGCACACTTGATTTTATCGGATACTTGGTTGTGCAGGGAAGGCACGGCTCTCTTGGAGAAGTAGTGCCGGCTGGGAACAACATACTGTGGGACAGCAAGCGACATGAGCTGTTTGAAGCTGTCTGTGTCCACCAGCCTAAATGACAGCATTTCATAGGCCAGTAGTTTAGAAATGCTGGCATTCAGGGCCAGGGATCGAGGGTGGCTAGGTGGGAATTTACGCTTTCTATCAAATGTTTGTGAGATGGAGAGCTGAACGCTGGCGTGTGACATGGTTGAGACGCTTGGTGACGGAGGTGGTGGTGGTGGTGTTGGTGGTACATCCCCTGTTTGCTGGGCGGCAGGTGCCAACGTTCCTCCAGAGGCGGAGGAAGAGGCCGAGGCGGCAGCAGCAGAATAGGCCGAGGCGGCAGCAGCAGAAGAGGTAGCAGGGGGAGCCTGAGTGACTTCCTTGGTTTTAAGGTGTTTACTCCACTGCAGTTCATGCTTTGCATGCAGGTGCCTGGTCATGCAGGTTGTGCTCAGGTTCAGAACGTTAATGCCTCGCTTCAGGCTCTGATGGCACAGCGTGCAAACCACTCGGGTCTTGTCGTCAGCACATTGTTTGAAGAAGTGCCATGCCAGGGAACTCCTTGAAGCTGCCTTTGGGGTGCTCGGTCCCAGATGGCGGCGGTCAGTAGCAGGCGGAGTCTCTTGGCGGCGGGTGTTCTGCTTTTGCCCACTGCTCCCTCTTTTGCTACGCTGTTGGCTCGGTCTCACCACTGCCTCTTCCTCCGAACTGTGAAAGTCAGTGGCACGACCTTCATTCCATGTGGGGTCTAGGACCTCATCGTCCCCTGCATCGTCTTCCACCCAGTCTTGATCCCTGACCTCCTGTTCAGTCTGCACACTGCAGAAAGACGCAGCAGTTGGCACCTGTGTTTCGTCATCATCAGAGACATGCTGAGGTGGTATTCCCATGTCCTCATCATCAGGAAACATAAGTGGTTGTGCGTCAGTGCATTCTATGTCTTTCACCGCTGGGGAAGGGCTAGGTGGATGCCCTTGGGAAACCCTGCCAGCGGAGTCTTCAAACAGCATAAGAGACTGCTGCATAACTTGAGGCTGAGACAGTTTCCCTGGTATGCATGGGGGTGATGTGACAGACTGATGGGGTTGGTTTTCAGGCGCCATCTGTGCGCTTTCTGCAGAAGACTGGGTGGGAGATAATGTGAACGTGCTGGATCCACTGTCGGCCACCCAATTGACTAATGCCTGTACCTGCTCAGGCCTTACCATCCTTAGAACGGCATTGGGCCCCACCATATATCGCTGTAAATTCTGGCGGCTACTGGGACCTGAGGTAGTTGGTACACTAGGACGTGTGGATGTGGCAGAACGGCCACGTCCTCTCCCAGCACCAGAGGGTCCACTAACACCACCACGACCATGTCCACGTCCGCGTCCCTTACTAGATGTTTTTCTCATTGTTATGGTTCACCACAACAACAAATATATTATTTGGCCCAATGTATTGTATTCAAATTCAGCGGGATATAAATTTGAGGCCTAGTATTTAGGCGCTGGGTGACCGGTATGGATTTAGTGACAGAATTAGACTTGGAAATGCACAGAAGCGTGTGTGTGAAGTTATTCTGAATGACCCTATGTGCACCTTGAATATTATATACCCTTTTTGGGATAGATTTCAAATAGCTCTGATATAGCAGGAACCACTAAATTATGAAATTGCTAAATTGGGAATTGTATTTCAACCCAGAACAAAAAATGTGCTTTGACGGACACTAAATATCTTGCCCAGCAACAACAGTACAGCGGTAACGAGAGATTTAGCAGGATATAAATTTGAGGCCTAGTATTTAGGCGCTGGGTGACAGGTATGGGTTTAGTGACAGAATTAGACTTGAAAATACACAGTAGCGGGTGTGTGTGAAGTTATTCTGAATGACCCAATGTGCACCTTGAATATTATATACCCTTTTAGGGATAGATTTCAAATAGCTCTGATATAGCAGAAACCACTAAATTATGAAATTGCTAAATTGGGAATTGTACTTCAACCCAGAACAAAAAATGTGCTTTGACGGACACTAAATATCTTTCCAAGCAACAACAGTACAGCGGTAACGAGAGATTTAGCAGGATATAAATTTGAGGCCTAGTATTTAGGCGCTGGGTGACAGGTATGGGTTTAGTGACAGAATTAGACTTGGAAATACACAGTAGCGGGTGTGTGTGAAGTTATTCTGAATGACCCAATGTGCACCTTGAATATTATATACCCTTTTAGGGATAGATTTCAAATAGCTCTGATATAGCAGAAACCACTAAATTATGAAATTGCTAAATTGGGAATTGTACTTCAACCCAGAACAAAAAATGTGCTTTGACGGACACTAAATAACTTTCCCAGCTACAACAGGACAGCGGTAACGAGAGATTTAGCGGGATATAAATTTGAGGCCTAGTATTTAGGCGCTGGGTGACAGGTATGGGTTTAGTGACAGAATTAGACTTGGAAATACACAGTAGCGGGTGTGTGTGAAGTTATTCTGAATGACCCTATGTGCACCTTCAATATGATCTACCCTTTTAGGGATAGATTTCAAATAGCTCTGATATAGCAGAAACCACTAAATTATGAAATTGCTAAATTGGGAATTGTATTTCAACCCAGAAGAAAAAATGTGCTTTGACGGACACTAAATAACTTTCCCAGCTACAACAGGACAGCGGTAACGAGAGATTTAGCAGGATATAAATTTGAGGCCTAGTATTTAGGCGCTGGGTGACAGGTATGGGTTTAGTGACAGAATTAGACTTGAAAATACACAGTAGCGGGTGTGTGTGAAGTTATTCTGAATGACCCAATGTGCACCTTGAATATTATATACCCTTTTAGGGATAGATTTCAAATAGCTCTGATATAGCAGAAACCACTAAATTATGAAATTGCTAAATTGGGAATTGTACTTCAACCCAGAACAAAAAATGTGCTTTGACGGACACTAAATATCTTTCCAAGCAACAACAGTACAGCGGTAACGAGAGATTTAGCAGGATATAAATTTGAGGCCTAGTATTTAGGCGCTGGGTGACAGGTATGGGTTTAGTGACAGAATTAGACTTGGAAATACACAGTAGCGGGTGTGTGTGAAGTTATTCTGAATGACCCAATGTGCACCTTGAATATTATATACCCTTTTAGGGATAGATTTCAAATAGCTCTGATATAGCAGAAACCACTAAATTATGAAATTGCTAAATTGGGAATTGTACTTCAACCCAGAACAAAAAATGTGCTTTGACGGACACTAAATAACTTTCCCAGCTACAACAGGACAGCGGTAACGAGAGATTTAGCGGGATATAAATTTGAGGCCTAGTATTTAGGCGCTGGGTGACAGGTATGGGTTTAGTGACAGAATTAGACTTGGAAATACACAGTAGCGGGTGTGTGTGAAGTTATTCTGAATGACCCTATGTGCACCTTGAATATTATATACCCTTTTAGGGATAGATTTCAAATAGCTCTGATATAGCAGAAACCACTAAATTATGAAATTGCTAAATTGGGAATTGTACTTCAACCCAGAACAAAAAATGTGCTTTGACGGACACTAAATAACTTTCCCAGCTACAACAGGACAGCGGTAACGAGAGATTTAGCAGGATATAAATTTGAGGCCTAGTATTTAGGCGCTGGGTGACAGGTATGGGTTTAGTGACAGAATTAGACTTGAAAATACACAGTAGCGGGTGTGTGTGAAGTTATTCTGAATGACCCAATGTGCACCTTGAATATTATATACCCTTTTAGGGATAGATTTCAAATAGCTCTGATATAGCAGAAACCACTAAATTATGAAATTGCTAAATTGGGAATTGTACTTCAACCCAGAACAAAAAATGTGCTTTGACGGACACTAAATAACTTTCCCAGCTACAACAGGACAGCGGTAACGAGAGATTTAGCGGGATATAAATTTGAGGCCTAGTATTTAGGCGCTGGGTGACCGGTATGGATTTAGTGACAGAATTAGACTGGGATATGGCCAAAAAATAACCACACTATTGCTGGTTAAATGCACTTGGTGACGGGCGCAGCTTGCCCCTGATGTAGTATATGGCCAAAAAATGAACAGACTATTGCTGGTTAAATGCACTTGGTGTCACAGCTTGACCAACCACACTACTGAGGGTTAAATGCACTTGGTGACGGGCGCAGCTTGCCCCTGATGTAGTATATGGCCAAAAAATAAACAGACTATTGCTGGTTAAATGCACTTGGTGTGACAGCTTCACCCTGATGTAGGCTTTAGCCAGAAAACAACCACACCATTGAGGGTTAAATGCACTTGGTGACAGGCGCAGCTTGCCCCTGATTTTGTATATGGCCAAAAAATGAACAGACTATTGCTGGTTAAATGCACTTGGTGTGACAGCTTCACCCTGATGTAGGCTTTAGCCAAAAAACAACCACACCATTGAGGGTTAAATGCACTTGGTGACAGGCGCAGCTTGCCCCTGATTTTGTATATGGCCAAAAAATGAACAGACTATTGCTGGTTAAATGCACTTGGTGTGACAGCTTCACCCTGATGTAGGCTTTAGCCAAAAAACAACCACACCATTGAGGGTTAAATGCACTTGGTGACAGGCGCAGCTTGCCCCTGATTTTGTATATGGCCAAAAAATGAACAGACTATTGCTGGTTAAATGCACTTGGTGTGACAGCTTCACCCTGATGTAGGCTTTAGCCAAAAAACAACCACACCATTGAGGGTTAAATGCACTTGGTGACAGGCGCAGCTTGCCCCTGATTTTGTATATGGCCAAAAAATGAACAGACTATTGCTGGTTAAATGCACTTGGTGTGACAGCTTCACCCTGATGTAGGCTTTAGCCAAAAAACAACCACACCATTGAGGGTTAAATGCACTTGGTCGCAGCTTGTGCTGGCGCACCACAAGACACAAAATGGCCGCCGATCACCCCAGAAAAATGTGACTGACAAACGGTCTGGGCAGCCTAAAAACAGTGAGCAATTGAGGATCAGCAGCTCAATGATCCACAGCTGCAGATCGATCAGTTAATCAAGTCCTTTGGAGGAGTTAATCTGCCTAATCTCGCCCTACTGTCGCAGCCGCAACCTCTCCCTACGCTAATCAGAGCAGAGTGACGGGCGGCGCTATGTGACTCCAGCTTAAATAGAGGCTGGGTCACATGGTGCTCTGGCCAATCACAGCCATGCCAATAGTAGGCATGGCTGTGATGGCCTCTTGGGGCAAGTAGTATGACGCTTGTTGATTGGCTGCTTTGCAGCCTTTCAAAAAGCGCCAAGAAAGCGTCACAAAAGCGCCAAGAAAGCGACGAACACCGAACCCGAACCCGGACTTTTACGAAAATGTCCGGGTTCGGGTCCGTGTCACGGACACCCCAAAATTCGGTACGAACCCGAACTATACAGTTCGAGTTCGCTCATCCCTACCCAAAAGTCTTACTCAGTGTTAGGGAGAGCTTTGCATAGGAAGGGATAGACAGTGTAGGGAGTGTAATAGGAAGATTTTAATACAAAAAACTTTTCAGAGACCCAAAAGTCCTTTTAAGGACTATTGTGTGTGAAAGCATCCTGCGCTAAATACCGCTACTAAAAAGGCCGCTACTACACAGAAGCAGGAGTAGCTTCCTTTTCAGCTATTATGAAAACAGGAAGCGCGCCGCCCCTGCTGCTGATGAAGTGCCAGGGACAGCATAGGAATGGAGCCATCACCATGTGCCCAGGTGATGTGACAAGGTGAAGTGTCCTGCAGGCTTCTAACTACTGCTGGGAGCTCAATGTGGAGCTTTAGGAATGGAAAAACTAATAGCCAAGACAGAGGCAAAAAAAAAAAAAACTGCTTCTGACCCTTATGTTAAAACATAACTTTCACTTGATTGCTTTAACACCTAAAGGAATTTTTTTTTTTTTTTAAACCTGCTGTTTCTCTAGATGACCTTATAGTAGTGGTAATAGAATCTCAAGGGTCTTTAAAGCAGTTACACTATTTTTACAGACCTTTGAGACTCTATTAACACTACTATTAACATAAGGTCATCTAGAGAAAAAACTGGTTTTTAAAATTCTTTTTTTTTTTTCGTTTAGGTTTTAGAGCAATCTAATGAAAGTTATGTTTTAACACCTAAAGGAATTTTTTTTTTAAACCTACTGTTTCTCTAGATGACCTTATGTTGATAGTAGTGTTAATAGAGTGTCAAAGGTTTGTAAAAATAGTGTAGCTGCTTTTATAGACCCTTGAGACTATTACCACTACAATCAACATAAGGTCAGCTAGAGAAACAGCAGCTTTTTAATATTTTTTTCCTTTAGGTGTTTAGGTATTAGAGCAATCAAATGAAAGTTATGTTTTAACATAAGGGTCAGAATCAGGGTTTTGGGGGGCGGAGCCAGCGCTGGTCAGAGATGGCTGCATGCTTCTGAGCTCCGTGACTTAGTCCGTCTTCAGCACTTGGTAATTGCAGCTATCAACCCCAAAAAGGTCAAGATCGGGAACCCCAAAGCAGGAGAACACCTGAGTGCCAACAAAAGTCATATTGCGGGGGGGGAAATTGCAGCCCGCAAATCCAAGATGGCGCCGATTCAGCTGCACAAAGCCAGCTCGCCGGACAGATCTGAAGATGAAAGTGATGCAGAGGAGCCACAAGGTAGGGGGGCCTTACCGATTACCAGGAATTACCTGAAACATACACTCTGCAAGGCCTTGGAGCCCCTACTTAGTCAAATTGCTGCCCTGCGCCAAGACATGAGGCAGGTGGGCGATCGAGTGGAGTCTCTTGAAAACCGCCAGACTCTGATTCTGGACAATCAGAGGGCTACGACAAGCTCACTCCAAAGGTGTAGCACTTACCTTAATGAGCTGCATAATGCTCTTCAAGATCAAGAAAACAGGGGACTTCGGAACAATCTGCTCCTTAGAGGGATCCCTGAATCCATACCACCTGGAGATATCCCGGCGGCAGTTATATCCCTGTGTACCGCACTGCTTGGTCCAGATTTTGCCCTTGAAATAATAATAGAAAGAGCCCACAGGGCACTACGTCTGAAACCCAAGCCAGATGATCCTCCTAGGGACAAGATCTGCAAGTTACTTAATTTTCAATTAAAAATGGCAGTTCAGGAAGCTGCTAGGTACCGGTCAGACATTCTATTTGAGGGCGCTCCAGTGTCTATATACCAAGATATGGCCCCCTCCACATTGAAAAAATGCAAATCCCTCAAACCACTAACAGAGTGGCTGTGGGCCAACAGTATCCAGTATAAATGGAACTTTCCCTTTGGCCTATCTTTTTCCCAAGGAGGTTGACGTCTTAACATTTCAGCACATTCCGTAATGAAGGCCATTTATGATGACCTGCAAATTCCCCCTTTACAGATCGACAACTGGGACTTATTTCAGGACCTAACCACCCTGCCGGAGGTCCCAACGGTCGCCCCTTTCGCCCTGCAACACACCAATAAAGCGCATAAAGTGGGTAAAAGGAGCCGACAGCTGACGCCAAAGAGACTCACACAAGACCCTTAGCTTCCAGCTAGCTGTCTCTTCTCATCGTCTTTGCGAGCAATCGTGTGGACTTCTTCGTTACAATACCATCAGTCGGACGATCCTGTAGAAAAGGACTTCCTTCCTACCTCAAGATTTCACAACGGATGTTTCGTGATGTAGGATGTCCGTCACCTACTGTGTCTTTTTTATCTCTCATTTACTCGCCTAGCAATACCTTCTAAATGACCCCTAGGTCGTACCTTTTTCCTGCCTTTCTCTGAACCCCTATCATCCCTACTCTGCCAATAGCCCTGTTTTTCCTTTCTACCCTTCCCCTTGTCGTGTGGTTCTCTTCAGGACCCCCACTGTCCTCTACTACTACTGAAATAATAATAGAAAGAGCCCACAGGGCACTACGTCTGAAACCCAAGCCAGATGATCCTCCTAGGGACAAGATCTGCAAGTTACTTAATTTTCAATTAAAAATGGCAGTTCAGGAAGCTGCTAGGTACCGGTCAGACATTCTATTTGAGGGCGCTCCAGTGTCTATATACCAAGATATGGCCCCCTCCACATTGAAAAAATGCAAATCCCTCAAACCACTAACAGAGTGGCTGTGGGCCAACAGTATCCAGTATAAATGGAACTTTCCCTTTGGCCTATCTTTTTCCCAAGGAGGTTGACGTCTTAACATTTCAGCACATTCCGTAATGAAGGCCATTTATGATGACCTGCAAATTCCCCCTTTACAGATCGACAACTGGGACTTATTTCAGGACCTAACCATCCTGCCGGAGGTCCCAACGGTCATCCCCTTCGCCCTGCAACACACCCCTAAAGCGCACAAAGTGGGTAAAAGGGGCCGACAGCTGACGCCAAAGAGACTCACTCAAGACCCTTAGCTTCCAGCTAGATGTCTCTTTGCGAGCAACCGTGTGGACTTCTTCGTTATAATATCACCAGTCGGACGACCCTGTGGAAAAGGACTTTCTACTTACCTCCAGACATCAGCCGCACAATATAACTAGAAGATTCCACAATGGATGTTTTGTGATGTAGGATGTCTGTCACCTATTGTGTCTTCTTTACCTCTCATTTACTCGCCTAGCAATACCTTCTAAATTACCCATAGGTCGTACCTTTCTTCTGCCTTCTTCTGAACCCCTATCATCCCTACTCTGCCAATAGCCGTGTTTTTTCCTTTCTACCCTTCCCCTTGTCTCGTGGTTTTCTTCAGGACTTCCACTGTCCCCTACTACTGTTAGTAATACATTTCATCTTCTTGCCATTTTGTTGTTACCTAATGTGCTGAACGGCATGTTTACTGGTCTAGTGACCAAAATCCCTCCATGCTCAATGTTTGTGTGTCACTCCACACAAAATGTTATTTTTTGATTATGTTTTCTGTTCTCATAGTTTGCCCCTTTCCCGTGTTTGGTTTCAGGTACTCGATACTTTCCCCCAAGTACTCTGGGATGGGACAACCTGACCTTTGGACCTTGGCTCCACCTCCGGATCGGTCAGACACAATCCATCTTGTAAGTGTTCTCCCCTGGGGGACCAGCACACTGCTCCGCTATTTTTCCACCATGACCCTTAAATATGGCTGATATACAAATAGCATCCTATAACGTAAAGGGTTTCAACTCCCCTTCCAAACAGAGTCAAATTTTAACTATTCTACGTAAAGCAGATTCTGATGTGCTGCTCCTTCAGGAGACACATTTTAAGTTTAACCATTATCCCAACCTGGAATTTTCACATTATCCCCTGTGATTCCACAGTGGGGGCAATTCCACCACATCAGGAGGAGTAAGTATAGGGTTTAGGAGGAAAGTACCCTTCAAATATACTAACCACATACAAGACCCAGAGGGGAGATATCTTCTGGCCAAAGGTCATATAGGGCCCCAAATGTACACCTTTATAAATCTGTATGCTCCTAACTCTAAACAGGCCCAATGGCTCTCAGATATCTCCCAGATCGTTGCAGCTTTTAAGAAAGGCATAGTTATTGTGGGAGGAGATCTTAACATCGTCATCAACCCCCAAATCGACTCTTCTTCACATAAGTCGACCCACTCAGTGCGTTCCTTGAAGTTCATTAGAGACGTCTTCTGGGACCTCCATCTGGTGGATGTCTGGCGTACATTATACCCAGATACACCAGATTATACTTTCTTCTCACATGTTCATAATACTTATCACCGCATTGATTATATCTTAATCTCCAAAGAGCATCTCCAGCTCTGTCCGGAAGCTAAAATAGGTTCCATTCACATTTCAGACCACGCCCCAGGTTTCCTCACGGTACTGTCCCCAGCTCATAAACCTACATGTTTTAATTGGCGCCTTAATGAATCCATTTTAAGTGACCCCGAAACCATTAGAAAAGTAGCTTCATTATTGGATGAATATTTTGTATTGAATGCCCATCCATCTCTCTCACCCCAGACTCTCTGGGATGCAGACAAACCCTCCATAAAGGGTGAATGTATCAGTATCGGATCACACTGGAAAAAACTCAGAGAGAGAAACATTGGAATTCTCCTCTCCAAGATAAAAAAGTTGGAGTCACTTCACATATGCTTTTTATCCGAACCCCAACTCCAAGAACTTTCTAAAGCAAGAGTGGAACTGAAAGCTCTACTGCAAACTAAATCTGCCAAATACTACCTTAACTCTCAATACAGGTTTTTCGCGCATGGGGACAAAGTAACTAAATTTCTGATGAACAGAATTAAAACCAGAAGGGCAGAAAACTACATACACCAACTTTCTTCTCCCAATGGTGCTCCCATTTTTGCATCTTCTCAAATTGCCAAGCAATGTAGGGACTTTTATGACTCGCTATATAATCTCCCCTCTCCCCCCTCCCCTGAATCTCATTCCTCCCTTGTTTCTGCGTTCCTTGAATCAATTACCCCCCCCCCCCTTACTCTTTGATGCCCAAAAAAACTTGCTAGCGGTTCTCTTCACTATAGACGGGCTTTCCACAGCCTTATCCCAGATGCCCCAAGGAAAAAGCCCTGGACCCGATGGCCTTCCAGCCTCTTATTACAAAACTTTCAGAAAGCAACTATTACCTCATCTCCTTCATGTCTGTAACCTATCCCTTCAAGGTAGCCCTCTCTCTAATGACATGACGATAGCTCATATAGCTTTAATACCCAAAGAGGGAAAGGACCCTAAGCTATGCTCAAACTATAGGCCCATTTCGCTTCTAAGCATTGACCTCAAACTCTTAGCTAAATTACTAGCCAATCTGCTGGCAAATCTCCTTCCTCTCTTGGTACATGTGGACCAGGTGGGTTTTGTTCGGAATAGAGAGGGCAGAGACAGCACAACTAGAGTCATCAATGTGTTGTGTCATGCTAAACATACCTCCTCCCCACTTTTACTTCTTAGCACTGATGCTGAGAAAGCATTCGACCGTATCAACTGGGACTATTTAAAACACGTCTTGGCGAACTTCGGCCTACCTGGTCCATATGTTAAAGCTGTTTTAGCTATCTATACTCATGCTACAGCTCGCATCACGGTGAATGGAAACTTATCCACTCCTTTCCAAATTCACAATGGAACCCGTCAGGGCTGTCCCCTATCCCGCCTCCTTTTCATCCTAGCAATGGAACCCCTCCTGGCCACGCTACAGGCAGATACAGACGTCAGAGGCCTGAATCTAGGTGGCCATGATCACAAGATAGCGGCTTTTGCTGACGGTTATGATTATGACAACCTATTGCAAAGATTCTCTTCCCAGGATACAGAAACACCTAAACCACTAGAGTATTTTATACAATTTTAAGATTAATGCGAGTAAATCCCTCATACTTAGTACTGGCCTATCCCCCTGACTTAAACACTCTCTAATGGAAAACTCTCCATTTAACTGTTCTTCTCCGACTATTACATACTTAGGAGTCAAAATTAGCCCCAATATTAAAGACCTTTTATCACTCAACTATACCCCCCTAAAGGCTTCAATATTCAAAACAATTGATAAACTTACCATATCCGCCCCGACCCTTTTCTGGTTTGGTAGAAAAAACCTCCTCACTTCTCTTATCATACCCCACCTCACATATCTTCAGCAAGTCCTCCCAATTCCCAATAGAAAGTCCTATTATACCTCTCTTAAACAGAGATTTAGGGTCTTCATTTGGAATGGGAGGAAAGCAAGACTTTCCTATTCTCTCTTGTCTCAGTCCCGCCTTTCAGGTGGTATTGGGCTCCCAGACCCAGAACTCTATGGGAAAGCCATATTATTGGCTAGAATTGTAGATTGGCTTCGAAACACAAGGAATCAATCCTGGGTTGCGCTGGAACAAAGCATCTTAGGGATGCCTACCCGAGCACTCTGTTTGGGACACTGTTCCCCACCTCAAACCAAGTTATCTGCTTATCCAATTATAAAAGCTACTTTGGATGTTTGGAAATGGTTTAGCTCCTCCCATTGCTCAGTGCCCTTTCCCTCTCCACTAGTCACTGTCAGTGATATTTTGGGCTCATCCTCTACAGTCCTGTGCGACTCTTCCTCAAAAACAGTTAGATCATCTTCCCTCCCAATTTCCCATCTCCTTGAATCTCAGGGAACCCTAGTCTCCTCAGATAGCCTTCGAAGCTTGCTCAACCCCCAACCTTGTGACTTCACCCTATTATCACTCATCAAATTCTTTGTTATTAGAAATAACACAAGGGGAGAGGTCCTTCACCCTCTAGTATGGTAAGAATCCCTAATCGCAAATCCTAACCCCCCCTAAAAAACTAATCTCACAGATATACACTCCCCTCCCCTCACTGTCAAACCTGCCTTCATACGCACCTGGGAAAAAGATACTGGGATAGATCTGCCCCTCTCAATATTGCCCACTCTATTTGAACTGCCACATAAATCATTGCGCTGTGTACGCATTCAGGAAAATGAGTACAAAATCCTAACACAGTGGTACATCACCCCAGTTAGATCATCACATTTTGCTGGTTCCTCTTCGGACAGATGCTGGAGATGCTTAAGGGAGAGAGGAACATTCCTCCATATCTGGTGGCACTGCCCAATTATAAGTAAATGGTGGTCAGATATCCTACAGATCAGTAACCAAATTTGTTTAACATCAGTTAAGATATCCCCTTATGGAGCCCTTTTCTCATACTTCGAAAAGGGTTTAACCCCCCCTCCCCCTTTCCTCTTCAAACAACTATTGGTTGCGGCTAGCCTCTTGATCCCCAAATATTGGCTCCAGACCTCTCTTCCCTCTGTGGAGCAGTGGAAACTCAAGGTGGACCAACTCTAACGCTTTGAGGAACTTGTCTCTTGGGAATCTCGCACCCATCCTGCTTTTCTTAAGCGTTGGGCTCTATGGGCAAACTACAGGTTTCTCAGACTTCCATAACTTCGGACCCAACCCTTTTTTAGGCTCTACCTTTGGTATACCACTGCGACATTGAGCGAAGCTTTTATAACAGCCTTTTATCCAACCGAGTGTCTTGAACAGAGGATTGCCCTAGCTGACCTCTATCAATACATACGCTTTCATATGCAAAAAATATGAACCGTACTAGAAATGCTTGGTTTTTCTTTTCTTTTGCTATCCTAGAAATAGTGTTGATTATTTACATTGTGATAGCCTTCTCCTAGCTCCTCAAACTACAAACTGCTTGCTTGTCTAATAACCATTTAATACCAGATTTTTTGTATCACCATCCTTTATACAAATCGATTATCCTTTTTGCCTTTTGTATCCGGTGCCTTGTTACACCACTGTTGGTGTCTTGTTACTATTTCTTTTCCTGAAAATGAAAATAAACTATTTTAAAACGTAAAAAATAAAATAAAAAATTAAAATAAAAAAAGAAACAGGGTTTTGTTTAGCCTCTTGGTTATAAATTTTTCAATGTACCGTATTTTTCGCCCTATAAGACGCACCGGCCCATAAGACGCACCTAGGTTTTTAAGGAGGAAAATAAGAAAAAAATAAAATTTTAACCAAAAGGTGTGCTTTTTGTGGGCTTTGAACTAATGGTAGCCTGTGGATGGCACTGTTATGGGGGTCTGTGGATGGCACTGTTATGGGGGTCTGTGGATGGCACTGTTATGGGGGTCTGTGGATGGCACTGTTATGGGGGCGTCTGTGGCTGACACTGTTATGGGGGTCTGTGGCTGACACTGTTATGGGGCCGTCTGTGGATGACACTGTTATGGGGGCATCTGTGGATGGCATGACACTGCTATGGGGAGGATTTGTGGATGACAGATAAATAGCATCTTATGCTATTTGACATCCACAGATCCCCCCCATAACAGTGTCAGCCACTGTGAATGACCCCCAATACAGGGGCTGGGGGCTGGCATCTACACTAGTTTTTAAATGGCAGCGGGGGGCCCAGTGCAGTTATTGTATTCCATTGCACTGTGCCCCGCTCACTGTACTAATGGTATCTGTAACTGCAGGCAGGCAATGGTTAACTATACATATGTTCGATCCAGCACTGAGCAGCCTCTACTTACGATCATAGCAGGCTGGAGGCAAGAGGCTGGGTGGGAGGGGGGCACTGGCAGCGTAATTTCCTACATCATGTGCCTGCGCCACCTGCTTCATTCATAAAGTGGGCGGCAGGGCCGTTTCTAGGACCGGGCGGGCCAGGCGGCCGCCCGGGGTGCTAATGACGTTTCTCTGCCTGTTATTACTCTCGTGCCGTGCGCCCTGGCTCCCTCCCTCTGAGATCTCGCCTGCCCTGCGACCGAGTGCCGAGTCCTCTCACTCTTATCTACAGACAGTGTCCGTACGTACTACCGAGTCCAGTCACTCAGCTCTGGTACGTGAGGGCGGCACTTACTGACGTCAAGCACCTGCTCCTCCCACTAGGCGGCGCAGGCGCGTGACGTACAGTGAGTGAGTGAGCGCTGCACTACCTGCCTGTTACCGCCCGCCCTGAGCCCCTGAGCAGTGCTGATGCTGAAAAGAAGCCTGCTGTGAGGTGAGCCTGAGTCTATTCTGTGGATCCGGGACAGTGGGTCACTGGGTGGGTGCAATGTGGTTAAACAAACAATTTTTTTTACAATGGGGACACTGTGGATGGTCTGGGGGGGGGGGGGCATTAATTACAATGGGGGGCGGGGGCCACTGTGGGAGACATGAAAAAGGGGGCCACTGTCACTGGGGACATTAAGTTTAATAAGGATCACTATGGACATTTTTTAGAATGGAGGCTGCTGTGGGTGTCATTACTCATTATAACTATAATGTCTGATAGGCCTAGTCCTGAGCAGAGTTATATTAGCCTGCCCATGCCCTGTATAATAATGTACCCATCCCTGATACCCCTTACTTATATTACCCCGCTGGGGTAATATAACTAAGGGGTATCAGGGTACATTACTATACAGGGCAGGGTAATATAACTCAGGACCTGGCCTATCAGACATAATAGTTATAATGACACCCACAGCAGCCTCCATTCTAAATAATGTCCATAGTGATCCTTATTAAAAATAATGTTCCCCCACAGGCAGGCTCTGCGGGCGGCGGTGCTCACTCACTGTACGTCACCCGCCGCGTGACGTACAGTGAGTGAGGTGAGCACCGCCGCCTGCACTACCTGCCTGTTACCGCCCGCCCGGAGCAGTGCTGAGAAAGAAGCCTGCTGTGAGTGAGAGCCTGAGTCTGTGGGACAGTGGGCCACTGGGTGCGTCACTGTGACCATCCGTGCAATGTGGTTACACATTTTTTACAATGGGGAGACACTTATTTCATCGAGCAGTTTTGATGAGGGGGGGGGGGGGTTTGACACTCGCCCTGAGAGAAATTTTACCTAGAAACTGCACTGGTGGGCGGAGCAGGCACGTGACGTAGGAAGTTACGCTGCCAGTGCCCGCCCGCCCACCCAGCCTCCTGCCTCCAGCCTGCTATGATCGTAAGTACAGGCTGCTCAGTGCGGGATCGTACATATGTATAGTTAACCATTGCCTGCCTGCAGTTACAGATACCATTAGTACAGTGAGCGGGGCCCGATGCAATAGAATACAGTGACTGCACCGGGCCCCATTATAAAACTAAAGGCCAGCCCCTCCTCCCCCCTCGCTGATACACACGCCGGCCGCGCTGTGCAACTTGCGGTCGGCGGTGTATCAGTGTAAAAATGGTAGTCTTGGCCCCATAAAACACACTGCCATTTTCCTCCCACTTTTGCGGAAAAAAAGAGGACTATACTGTATATTGAATGGGATGGTGCAGGGGTTATACTGTATTGTATGGGATGGCACAGTGGTTTGTATACTCTTTGATGTGACAATTATCTTAAGTTTTCCTATCGCCCACCTTTGATGGCGCTGTGCCCAGCTCTGAGCCGATCCCGCTCAGCAGCTGCCAAGGCTTAGAGGGAACACTGGTTCTGTCAACCCCGTGCTGCACTTTTTCACCCTATAAGATGCATTTTTTCCCGCAAAAGTGGGGGGGAAATGCCCCTGCGTCTTATGAGGTGAATACTAATCAAGCGCTTTCTCCTATTCCAGCACTTCCACCTCTCCCCATGTTGCGGCAGACGTTGCTATAATGATGATATATTTTATATATAATTTCTTATATGATTTTACATTTTAATGCGCAGTTTGTATGTTACATATCAGATTTGATGCGTTTTTTATATAAAATGCTACCACTCCGGGCCAAGACTTAAGAAGAACCAGTTTCCCATGATCCTACTCAGATTAGAGTATAAATAAGTTGTACTTCCTGCTTGCTAACACCACCACTGAGGAAAGGGAGACACCCCGAAACGCGTATGATCTGGTTGGAGTAGCAAGCAACATACTTACATGGACTCAACCCTATACGGTTTACCATAAGCCTAACAATATTCATTCATCCATTGGTGACCCAGAAGCAAAGGGTTTTCTGCTGTACAAATATTACACCTGGAGACGTGGAATTTAACATCTGATCCCTCCCAGCGTATGATCTGCTGATCACGTGGACACATTCACATCACGTGAGTCACCGCCAGGTCACGTGGGATGCATCGCTAAGACCAAGGCGATGGGGAAAGAAGGTACCCGGCGTCCGGCGGCAATGTATAACGCTCATCATGCTATCATTGCCTGGTGATTATATATAATTGAGACACTTAAGATACGGACATATTTGTTACAACAGGTGACAAGTGGCACGCTCCTACTATTTAGTGGACATTATCTTATTTTTCACCACTGATCCATTCCTATATGGGACACTAGTTTTCAGCATCCCCTGACCAGGTGGCACGTTTTATAATCCGCTCCATTGGGATAATCAGCCATCATTTCAACAAGAGCGCTCACTAACGGCTGTACAATAGAGTTTTAACATTTGTGCACCATAGCGCAATATTGGCTATATAGCTACATCCATTTTATTTTTATGTTTATGTCTATGTCCAATTCATTTTATTGATCTATATTAAATGTTGAATTTTACACTAATCCGCTGTCCAGGGCTCCCTGATATCTGAGTGCCCCTCCACTACTACTTTTCTCTCTTATTTAATATTATGGTTCACTGGTTCATTATGTTTACTGGTATGCTAATTATGATCTATGCAAACTATGATCTATGCACTCTGTATTCCAAAATGTTGTGTATGAGTAAGAAATAAGCAGTCCCTAGTAATAGTTGCAGAGTGGTAGGCTGGCATCCCTTGCTAGCTGGTAATTCGTGGCAAGCAAGCCAAGAGAAATAATGTGCATGCTACCGTTTGTGTGTAAACAAGACAAGCCAAAAGCAGAAAAGAATTCTTCTGTAAACGAAAGCTGCCAGAAAAGCAATTTTTCTAAGAACCAACCTCTGAGCGAAAGAAACATTGAATTATTCCTAAGGTTGAGGAGCAAAAAGGGACAGTGACGGTAAAGGTAATGCACGCATACAGCTGTAGACTTTACTGCACATGGTCTGGGTTATATTGTGTTTGGTGTCGGACTAGCCATCTGATCTAGGACAGCACCCCACAGTTGGACATTGCAGATAATTATTGAGATTGATTGCACACCTTTGGTCATGAGGGAAGATTGCACATATCTATAGAAAGAGACTCAGGGAGAACTATCCTTGTTGCCATCCCCTATAAACAGCCTAAGAGAGTCAGTATTTGACCATAACCAAGCTAGCCCAGTCATTGGGGTCCACACCCAATCCACTCCCCTGCTCGCCTGCCTTGCATTCAGGCACTCATTCACCCAACATCACAGGCACCTCAGCCACCACCAGGCACGAGACCCCAAAGGCCAGGGTGTGCCCTCATGGGAAGAAGGGTTGCACCCTTCGAATCCCTGCATGTGTGGCCCTTGGGATTGCTTGGACAGGGATTAGCCACTGTGATCACTACAGGTACCCTCAATGCCACCACAACGACTTCCATCCTCTATGCTCTTCACCACCTTCCCATTACCCCCTGCTGACTAGCGTGCTGCATGAGCACTTTGCTTGTAGTCATGAGTCTTTGGCAATTTTGACAAAACAAATTCTAAGAAGGTGGGGACAGACGATCCTCATTTTACAGGGATGCAGCTTAATTATCACTTTGCTTAATTTGGCTTAAAATGACACATAATTCCACCAACAAACCACCCAGTGAATGGCTGCCATCATGCATTCTTTCTGTATAAAAAGAAAAAAAACTTGATTACTGCTAATTACCAGGTTGTTATCGACTAATTATGAGAGAGGCTTTAATAACGG